>NW_024870707.1:2705000-3240000 GCF_019054845.1 Dipodomys spectabilis
GGGGGGGGGGGTTGGGAAGGGATGGGAAGGGGAAACAAAGGAGGAGGTAACAACGCTTGATAAGAAATGTACTCATTACCGCCGGGTGCTGGTGGCTCACACCTGTAATCCTAGCTACTCAGGCGGCTGAGATCTGAGGATCGCGGTTCAAAGCCAGCCCGGGCAGGAGAGACCATGAGACTCCTATCTCCAATAAACTACCATAAAACTGGAAGTGGCGCTGTAGCTCAAGGGGTAGAGCGCTCACCTTGAGCTGAAGAGCTGAGGGACAACGCCCAGGCCCAGAGTTCAAGCCCCACGACCAACCAAAAAAAAAAAAAAAAAAGAAATGTACTCATTACCTTGCCCATGTAATTGTAACACCTCTGTATGGTATTTTCACAATTAAAAAAATGAAAAAAATACCCCAGCAAAATAAAGGTGTTGCTAATTCAATAGCTGTTAAAAATCATGATTTTGTTCAGTTTAGTTAAAAATATTTGCTGAAAATCAAGGCAGTGAATGGATGTGCATTGTAAAATGGGCATAGGCAAGCTACAAAGAACATTATTATAGTTCCTGAAAACATTGATAGGAAGAAATTGTTCCAGGAAGCAGCATGTTAAATGCTTGAGAACTCTGATGTCACATTTCAAGTCCAGTGCATTTATTCCAATTTGATGAACAAGACACAAAGACTGGACTTTTTGATATACAAAATATTGCCCCTTAATGAATACTGGAGTACAACTTAATTCAGTTAAATGTTTCTTTTTAGTTATTTGATTATGGTGCTACCCAGATCATATTGAACAGCATGATCCATGAATACTACAAACTTGAAGCAGTGACCTTATCTCTTCATATCTTTAGAAGGAACTGCCATCACTAGAAAGTAAGTGGGCAACAAGAAGCCTTTTCCTGCTCTTGTTGCTGAAATCTATACAACAGTGTGATAAAATCTAAGCAATGACTTATTAAATGCATGAGAAAACTGTTGGGTATTTGTCTGTTTTACTTTAGGCTCTAAAGAAAATCATTGAGGAATAATAGAAATGTCAGGGGATGGTATCATGGCCCCTTTGGGATATCAATCTAGTTGATACTAAAAGTTTAATATGTGTTCACCATTGTAGAAGAAAATGATGAAAATGTGCTGTATGGCACATTGGATTCTAAATACTGTTCACAATTTCATGACAGGAACTGTTCTTTGGAGCCCTCATCTTTCATGCAAGTCCCATAGAAGAGTAAACAATGAGGAACAATGTCACAGAATTTGTCCTCCTGGGCCTCACTCAGAATCCTGATGTGCAAAAAGCCTTGTTTGTCCTATTTTCACTCATCTACATTGTGACAATGGTGGGCAACCTGCTCATCATGGTGACCATTATTGCCAGCCCTTCCTTAGGGTCCCTGATGTACTTCTTCCTTGCTTGCCTGTCACTCATGGATGCTGTGTATTCCACTAATGTTTCACCCAAGTTGATTGTAGACCTACTCTGTGAGGTAAAGACGATTTCCTTCCTTGCTTGCTTGGTCCAGATCTTTACAGAGCACTTGCTTGGTGGTGCTGAGATCTTCCTTCTAGTAATGATGGCCTATGACCGCTATGTGGCCATCTGTAAACCATTGCATTATGTGACCATCATGAATCGGCGGGTTTGCTTTATCCTGTTGGTGGTGGCCTGTACTGGAGGTTTTGCACACTCTGTGGTTCAGATTGTCTTTGTGTACAATCTTCCTTTCTGTGGCCCCAAAGTCATTGACCACTTTGCCTGTGACATGTTCCCACTGTTGGAACTTGCATGCACGGACACCTATGTCATAGGCCTCACAGTGGTTGCCAATGGAGGCGCCATCTGTATGGCGGTCTTCATCCTCCTCCTCATCTCTTATGGTGTCATCTTGAATCATCTGAAGACTCACAGTCAGGAGGGGAGGCGCAAAGCCCTGTCCACCTGCAGCTCCCACATCATGGTGGTGGTGCTCTTTTTTGTTCCTTGTATTTTCATGTATGTGAGACCCGTCTCCAACTTTCCCATCGACAAGTCCATCAGTGTCGTGTTTATGATCATCACTCCTGTGCTGAACCCTTTGATATACACCTTGAGAAATTCAGAGATGAAAAATGCTATGAACAAACTCTGGTGTAGACAGTTAACCACGGGTGGAGGTGGCGTGAATCTCCCACAGTGAAGAGGCTTGTTCTTAATTCAGAAACATCAGACAGACAGTGAATTCTTACAAATGGTTACTCAACTCAATGTATTCTCTAGAACTGGTTCTTTTCATTAATGAGATTACATCTGAGATTGCATCTTATATGAAATTAGGGAAGCTGAAATGAAGACACTGATTTTTTTCCCCTATAACTCATAAAAATGTCAAACTAGAGTCACCTTGAAACTTTCTATCTTTTAACTTATCATAAGAGAGTGGGGAGAGGACTAGGAGTTCAAGGCCCCCTTGTAGTGCTTGGTTAGATCCAGTCTCCTACTACAAGACAAGGGAAAATTACACAGAACAGAGCAAAATAAAATGAGATATTACCAGTGTAGAGTTTTTTTTAATATGGGAAATAGTTGATATTGAAAAGAATTTCTAGTTTATTTTTTCCCTCTCTTTTGGTGCTGGGTTTGAACTAATGGCATCATGCTTGCTAGATAGGTACTCTACTGCTTGATCCATACCTCCAGTCATGATTTTTTTTTTTAATTTGGAGATTATTAGTTGTTGTTAGGGACTCGAAATAAGGGCTCCATGTTTGATTGATAACTATATGCCACCAAGTGAGCAACATATCCCAGTCCTGTTTTTATTGTGTAATCTAGCAATTCTATATTTGTGTATTTATTTAAATGAAAAAGGACTTAAAAATATCTGCACTTTTGTGTTCAACAGGGCATTATTTTTTTTTTTTTTGTCTTTTCTTTTTTGGTACTGGGGATGGAACCCAGGACGTTGCACTTGCTAGGCAAGGGCTCTGCCACTGAGCTACATCCCAGCCCTCAACAGGGCATTATTCAGGATAATCACTACACTGAAACAATGAAGTGTCTGGCACTGTTTGAATGGACAAAGAAAATATGCAATGGAATGTTATTTAGCTTTGTATTAAAAAATATTCTATATCAATCTGGAGGATATATATTTGATTCTGTAGGGACTAGTGATTTATGTGCCACAATTAAATTTATTTTACTTAATGGCAGACTGACTACTTGTTTCTTTGTAAAATAAGGCTAATACTATTTGACCATCAATAGTGTTTATTACAGATTTTTTAAAAAAATCAAATATGAAAATTCTTGGGTATTTTATCTCCTTATATATATATATACATAATATGAATTGATCATTTTGATCTTCAAAGTAAATATTTTCTATTTGTACTTGTAGGATAGTTTGAATATGTAGTCTGTTCACATTGCTTAACATATAAAGTTTAACAAGAGGAGACTATGCATGAAAAGCAATCTGAATGGGCATGGAGATATATACAAACTTAACCTTACTTTCCAAATTCAAGAATAATTTGTTTCTCTGGTGGAAAAGCTTTGTGATATATTTTTCATAAAAATAAAAACAACCCGTTAATCTTCCTCTGTACTTTAAAATACCTGCTAATATCTTTGCAAAATTTTCAATATGTCTGTCACATGATTATTTACATGTCTGTGGACATCTAAAAGGGGCCAGATGCTGCTTTTCTTATGTAAGATTAATATAATTCATAATTAAAGAAATACACCATACAACATGGAAATGAACACCAGATGCAAACTATCATTTGCAAGAAAAAGAATCCTGCTAAAATCTTTATTTTCTCTTTATTTTCATTTTTACAATTACATGTTTATTGTTTATGTTTATTTTAATTTTACCTATTATTGTATGCAGTATTATAATTATATAGGTTGTACAGTAATCAAAAATATTATTTAGCATTTCCATTCCTTGTAATGTTAAAGGAAAGTTTGATAAGCTCATAAGAATTGTAGATATTTATGGGAACAGAGTGCTATTTTCATATATGTATACAATATATGTTATTCAAATCAGGGTAAGTAGTGTTTCCATGAGCTTGTTATTAGTTTTGTTTGGGTATTTCAAGATCCTCTGCTAATTAAATGTGGATTGTTAAGTGTAATGTTGACATAATATATAGTGCTTTTTTTAACCAAAATTTGATATATAAAATCTTTGTGAAAATTTGTGACTCATGATCAAATAAATTTAGTTTTTCCCGATTTCACTGCTTAGCGTGGATTTATGTGGCATTCAGGTCATGGGAAAATGAGTTTTTCATGGCAAATCATAGGATAATAGAGATTTTTGTATCATTTTTATCCCATCAATATTTTGTGGAGATTCCTTATATAATTTCAAATTCCTTCTGGACATTATAATATTTACTAATGACAAGCATTTGCTTGTAACAGAGTTTATATATAACTTATTACTCTATTATTAGACATGCAAATAAAACAGTAATGATAATAATAGACATAAGCTAAGCATTGATAGCTCCTGCCTGCAATCCTGCTACTCACGTGCTTGAGATCTGATGATTGAGGTTCAAAGCCAGCCTGGGAAGAGAAATTGATGAGACTCTTATCTCCAATTAAGCAGCCCCAAATTCAAAAGTGCAGGTGTGGTTCAAGTGATAGAGTGCCAGCCCTGAGCAAAGAAGCAAAACCAGATTAGAAGGCCTTGATTTCAAGCCCAATACCAGCACATAGACACAAAATTCATTATAATATGGATATGTTAGATTTGACTCCCTGTCCTTCAAATATTCATTTGATGATTTATTTTCATAGAATGAAACACTTCTGGCTCTTTCAATAAAAAAATAACCTGAACGTTTCAAGAGTGAATAGAAATTCTAGCATAGAATGGGAGGAAGTGATTGGAGTTCTAGTCACACTACTTTGTGTGATATAGTAAGTGCTCCATATTTCCAATAAGATTTAAGGGACCCATTGCAACAATGAGATGTACAAGACGTTATGTCAAAAAATGAACTTTGCAACTTTGGTGCAGGGCGGGGGGGATGGGTGGGGAAGATAGGAAGGGATGAGAAGGGGAAAGAAAGGAGGAGGCAACAATGCTTGATAAGAAATGTACTCATTACCTTGCTCATGTAATTGTAACCCCTGTGTACAGTATTTTCACAATAAAAAAAAGAAGAAAGCTCTTCAGTGAAAAAAATAAAAGTAAAGAGCATTAATGGAAAAAAAGATTTAAGGTCAATGGTTTATATAATCCCAAATCAAAGACTATCCCGTAGTACTTTTGACATTCCTTTACCAATTAAGCTGCTCACTCATCCCTATCTATGCTTTCATAGTTCCGGTTCATTCTTATCCAAATTATCTTAGCAGAGAAATTGAACCTTAAGTTCATCACAGATAATAAAATCATAATTCTCAGTTGGAGCACTAATGAAACTTTACTCAAAGATTGTCATGGGAAGAGCTCATTAGGACTTCTCACCTTTCTATGTGTTTCCTGTGGATATTGGGCCAGAGTAAATCTATGTGCTATGCCTGCTAGTCATTTTATGAACACCGCCTGGGGTCATTTGTATACAACTTGGTTCAAAAATTATAGTTTAGGGGAGTAAATCACATAATTTCAATAGCCTGATAGTGTTTCCATTTGTGACTTTGAGCACAGGCCAAGTGAAAACTAGAAATCTAAAATTGTATTTCAGGATAAATCTATGTAAAAGCACTAGGGTCTGTGCCTAATTATGCTTTGTAAATTCTTTACATGATATTGAGCATTTATTGACACTAACAACTATTTTTCAAAGTTCTTTAAAGCAGTTTCTCAGGTATTCTAAACTCAGCGATGTCTATCATAACTAATATTTTCCTTTTTTATTGTCAAGGTACAGAGGGGTTATAGTTACATAAGTGAGGTAGTAAGTACATTTCTTGTCAAACTTGTTACCCCCTCCCTCATTTATCTCCTGCTTTCCCTCCCCCCACAGCCTCTCGCCCCCCGAGTTGTACATATTGTCTTGTGTATAGCACTGTTGCATTGGTTCCCAAGTCTAATTTTTTTAATTTAAATTTTATTGTCAAGGTGATATACGGAAGGGTTACAGTTACACCTCAATAATATTGATCGCATTAGTGGTTGTGACTTGGTGAAACATAATTCATTTCACATCATTAGATGTCATTCATTCAATATATTGAAATGTCCATCTCCAGAAACTAGTCAAAAGCACTCATCCTCTATGGGCATATGAAAGGAGAAAAACATCAATACCTTGAAAAATACAGGAGCACCTCCATCAGTTACAATATTAACCAAAATGGCCAAAGTATGAAAGCAACTGTCATGCTAATTAACAGAAGAATGGGGGAAAGCATATATATATATATATATATATATATATATATATTCATTTAAATGATAAAATATTCTTCAGCTAAAGAAGCATATTCTCAGGAAATAGCTAACAAGATAGGTAGAAACCCCACAGAGTAGGAGAAGCTTTTTACCAGCTATGGATCAGACAAGGGCCACCTATCTAAAATATCCTTCAGCTCTAAAAATTAACCCCTCCTCTGGAAAAACCCCTCAAAAGCTCAACATTGATAAATTGGCTAAAGGCTTAAAGAGAGACTTTTCAGAGGAAGAAGTAAGAGTGGTCACCAGACATGAGGAAAGGTTCAACCCCTCTGGTCATAAAAGAAATACAAATCAAAATAACACTGAGATTCTACCTTACCCCAGTCTGACTGGCCATTATCAAGAAAATGAACTAGAACAAAGTCTGGAGAGGATGTGGCTAAAAGGGAATACTACTACGCTGTTGGTAGGAATGTGCATTTGTTTAACCACTTTGGAAAGCAGTATGGATGTTCCTCAAAAGAGTTAACATAGAGCTTCCCTGTGACCCAGCAGTCCTATTTCTGGGCATCTATCCAATGGAACACAAACAAGGTCACACTAAAGGTATCAGGATCCTTTTATACTAAAGTATTTTCCTGTTTCATTCGAATGAAAAGCACTGTGCCACTGAACCCCAGAGCTTCTTGGGCAGCGTCTTTCTCACAGTGGATGTGATTAGGGTTGGATTCAATATTTTCAGGCTCGATTGAATATTTCCTTCCTTATTTATTTCATAATGTGAAAGCCATACATAATTAATAAAGGCAGTGGAGACTTCCATTCTTACACTATATGCTTTTCATATGGAATTTTCAGTTCGTTACTCTCTCTCAGTAGGAGCCAAGTGTTTTCTCTCTAGGGCTTGTTCAAGGGTAGAAATTTACCCCAGAGAGATGAATTCATTTGATTTTGTTCCAAATATCAAATAAACAAATCTATAATGACCTTACCGTATTTCTCGTTAATAATAGCAATCATGTAAAATTCCTAGCCTGCAGGTAATAAAGGGAAGAGTTATTTTCCTGTTAGAATGACAGTTCAGTTTTTTAAAAAAATTAAGATTTTACCCAGGCTTGAGTAGGTCTCAATTGGTTGCTTGTCCAGAAATGTTGTTTCTTTTTGTATGTACTATACTGTTTCTTATGAATGGGTTTGTTTATAGAGGTTTTTATTTTTTGGAATGGGATTATGGAGATATTGGGTCATGTTTTTATTTAGGAAGTAAGAGACCTTACTTGGGAGGTGTTATTTGAATGACTAAAGGATTGACAAGTTTTACTTTAACTTAAGATAAGCAGCCATCATCAGTTTTTACAATGAGTTGGATACTAGCCTTTGTCTTAACCCGTAAATGTTGGAAAACAGAAGATATTTTTCTTGCGTTAGCACAACTAAGAACAAAATCCATGTCCTTTTTAGTCACAGAAATATAAAAGTGTTTTCCATGAAGAGTTTTCCAATGCGCGAGAATCTTCAGGTGTCTATACCATAAATGTTGAAATGTAAAAGCTTTTATATCTGAGGTGTTCACTGAGGTTTTTCTCTGAAAGACAGATGAGGGAATCCTTTGTGGAGAAACAGGAACAGTGGACATTTGGAGCCATTTGTCAATCCTCTCATCACCCTCACGCTATCCTGAGTTCTGTGAGCACACAACTCCCTAAGATGCTGAGCTGTCCTGAGTGAAAGCAGCGTTCATGTCCAGACCAGAACAAGAACCAGGACGTGTGCTCATAGCAAATGCAATGGATACCAGGTGAAAATTTCTAGCTACATTGAAATACTACCAATGGTTTGAATATCACTAATTGTCATTACGCGCATCTAAATAAAAAAAGCTACCAAAACACAGAAATTAACTCGAACATACAAATGTTTTTTTCTCTTGACACTTTATAGGACTTTATCTTTGAGAAATAATGAGTGATTCATGATATATAAGTATATCATATATAATATGATATAGATCACATATTATATGTACATCATATATAGTATATATTATATAGTTATATATGATATAGTTATATATGACTAGCATATAATATTAATGTATTATCTTATTGATATATAATATTAATATTTTTATTTGCAGTTTAATATATAATATTAGTATATTTATTTATGATATATATGTTGTATTTATTTCGTACATACAATATGTAACATACATTATATGTAAGCAAACAAACAACTAAAATATATATTACTTTATGCACATATTCTCTACCATAGAGTTCCAGCAAAAGTCATTTTTTTAGTTGCTTTTAGTCAAAATACATATTTTCATAGGAATATATTACTATTGTGCTGATATATGGTAAAATAGGTAATTACTAGGACATAAAATTTATTCTATGTCTGTCTAAAAGGGCATTCATGACTTATAGATATACTTTCTTTACATGCTAGACTTTGCATAAATTTTCTATAGTTCTCATTGCATTGACAATGATCTTCATGATTTATTGTCTACATGTTCATTGGGAAGCAGTCAAAATATTAAAAACAAATATCATTTATTTAGAGCTCATATGGTCCTGAACAGTGCTTTTTTAACTCTGTATCTTAACAAGAGTATAATAACCCACGGAGCTGTGAATATTATGGGTGTCCACATGCAAAAAGGAAAAGCCAGGCACCAGGCAGTTATGTTGTCTAAGGCCATATTGATAGCAAATGAGTGAACCTTGGATTGCAACACAAGCCATGAAGTTTCAGAGTCCATATTGCTCAACATTGGCCACACTCTTTTGCATCTTTTCTAGTTACACTCTGAATTAATCCTGACAGAAATTCATGGCTTACAGTATATATTACATCCCATTTATCACTGAACATTTTTCAGGCAGGAAACAATAAATCACTAGGAGATTGTTATTTGATTAGGTACTTATAAAAAGAAGAAGTCAACATACAAAAAGGTAGGGTTCCTCTTATAATGATGTAGGTAGTAGGATGTTAACGGACTCTGAATTCGTCTCTTGTAACCTTATATTTTACAATGTGTGTAATGGGACTACTTTGTAATTATACTTAGAAATGACTCAGACCCAGGCTTTCTAACTGGTGTGTGTGTGTGTGTGTGTGTGTGTGTGTGTGTGTGTGCTTTTCCTTTAATATACTGATATTTTTTGAATCTTGAAACTGAAGGTCTACCTTGAGCTTTCAAAGTACCGAGTAAAATACGTAGAAACTTAGATGAGAGAAATGAGTTAGTTTTAAATGTTTGCTAAAATAGGTTAGTTAAAAATATTGCTGTAAATCCCAACGGGGAATGTAAGTAATTATGTTATGAATTGTTATAAGCTAGAATGAAATGGACAGAATTATAGCTCTTGATAAAACTGACAATCAAGATCTTATTTAGTAGTGGTTATAGCTATCAGTGAGCTAACTAATTTTTGAGTTTTTTTGATACAGTTCAGAGTAAATTTCCTGAGATTTAATTACTCTTATTAATACTGATATGAGCTTTGGAGGCGTGGCTCAAGTGATAGAGCACTTGCCTAGCAATCATTAGGCCTTATGTTCTGATACTAGCATGACCCAAATACTAGATATACTTTGAAACTTCCAATAGAGCCATTTATAGCATTGAAATTGGTATTCCAGGACAGGTGAGAAATTTGGTGCTACATGGATCATGTTATAAAGTTACACTCCACAAATATAGTAAGATGAAGGACTGAATTCATGTTAGTTATATAGTGCAAAATTATTGGCACTCTTCTATTATAGGTTTCATATAAGGAGAATTTTTTCCCTGCATATTTGCTGAGATCTATGTCAAGTGGTAACTTCTTTTATATACGTAGTTTTAAATATATAAATGACAAGCCTGGCACCGGTGGCTCATGTCTGTAATCCTAGCTACTCTGGAGGCTGAGTTATGAGGATCACGGTTCAGAGCTAGCCCTGGCAGGAAAGTCCCTGAGATTCTTATCTCCAATAAACCATTAGAAAACCAGAAGTGATGCTGTGGCTCAAGCACTCGCCTTGAGCTGAAGAGCTCAGGGACAGCGCCCAAGCCCAGAATTCAAGCCCCATGATCGACTCTCTCTCTCTCTCTCTCTCTCTCTCTGTATATATATATATATATATATATATATATATATATATATATAAATACATGTATATATACGTATATATGTATATATATACATACGTATATATGTATATATACATATATATACATATATTTATATATATACATATATATGTGTATATATATATATATATACACATATATATACATATATTTATATATATACATATATATGTGTATATATATATATATATAAATTACAAACACACCTTTTTCTATTCTTCTCTCTATAGCACTACTGACTTTGGGATAGAAGCCTATGCCTGTAGCATAACCAGGTAATCCAAGAGGAAATAGAATTGTCCCTAAGAAGAGTTGCTATGCTCCTTGGAAGAGGAACTCAGCAGATGTGAACTAAATATTTGCTGTGTGTTCCCTATGTGGTAGACTCAAAGATGCTGTCCTTCTTATGCACAGGGTCCTAGTCCTGTTCAGAATTTCCTGAAAAGTCCTATTGTGATGACTTATAATCTCTAAAGCCAGCCTTCTAGAGGAGTAAATGATGACAGAGAGGAACAATGTCACAGAATTTGTCCTGCTGGGCCTCACTCAGGATCCTGATGTACAAAAAGTATTATTCATCTTGTTTTTACTCATCTACATTGTGACAATGGTGGGCAACCTGCTCATCGTGACGACCATTACTGCCAGCCCCTCCTTGGGCTCCCCGATGTACTTCTTCCTTGCTTGCCTGTCACTCATGGATGCTGTGTATGCCACTGCAGTCTTGCCCAAATTGATCATGGACTTACTCTGTGAAGTAAAGACGATTTCCTTCCAAGCTTGCATGGTCCATCTCTTTATTGTGCATTTATCTGGTGGTGCTGAGGTGTTCCTTCTGGTGGCGATGGCCTATGACCCTTATGTGGCCATCTGTAAGCCACTGCACTATTTGATCATCATGAATAGAAGGGTTTGTAGAATCCTGTTGGTGGTGGCCTGGGTTGGAGGATTTGGACACTCTGCCTTTCAGTTCATCGTTGTGTACAATCTTCCTTTCTGTGGCCCCAATGTCATTGACCACTTCATCTGTGACATGTTCCCATTACTGGAACTTGCGTGCACCGACACCTATGTTGTAGGCCTCACTGTGGTTGCCAATGCTGGTGCCATGTGTACTGTGGTCTTCATTCTTCTCCTCATCTCCTATGGCATCATCCTGAACAATCTTCAGACTCACAGTCAGGAGGGGAGGCGCAAAGCCCTGTCCACCTGTGGCTCCCATATCACGGTGGTTGTCCTGTTTTTTGTTCCCTGCATCTTTATGTATGTCAGACCTGTTTCCAACTTTCCCATTGATAAGTCCTTGACTGTTTTCTACACCATTGTCACCCCCATGCTGAATCCTTTGATCTATACCTTGAGAAATTCGGAGATGAAAAATTCCATGAGAAGGCTTAGGGGCGAAGTATCAACAAGAATTAGAAAACCATATTGAACACGATGCACATTCTTGTAGATACTTGTTATACCGATTATTTTTATACGGTTCACAAAGATTTCTTTATTTCAGCAGCTCTGGGGCTTGTACTCAGGTCATAGGCACCATTCCTAAGCTTTATTGTTCAAGGCTAGTGCTCTATGACGTTAGCCATTGCTCTCTTCCATTATTTTTGTTAATTAATTGGAGAAAAGAATCTCAAGGACTTTCCTACCTGGACTGGCTTTGAGCCTCCATCCTCACACCTCAGCTTCCTGAGTAGCTAGGTATACTGAAGTGAACCACTGATCCCAGGCTCTTAGTCATCTTCACAGTATCATTATATAGTGTGAATAGTAAGAATTTCTAATTTACCTTTATTTTAAAATATATTTCTTATACATTTTATGAATTAATCCCTGAATCAGTACATAGTATGATGCTTGCATTCTGATTTCAAATAGTACAGGTGTTTATAGAGCTAATTCACATACCCATTACCTTAATATTTTTTATGGTGAGAATATTGACTTTTTTGGTTTAAGATGTTTTCAATAGGGATATTTGTTTTGTTACTATCATAATAATCATTTTCTTGCTGGCCTGGAAGCATTTTTGACATTAAAAATAGTTCTTCATTTGTCTGATATGCTGTGTTCATTATGGTAACATTCTAATGTTTACACATCTCTTTCTAAACTATGTTAATTTTTTTTGCCTGTCCTTGGGCTTGAACTTGTGCCTAGGCATTGTCCCTGAACTTCTTTTCTCTCAAGGTAAATGCTCTACCACTTGAGCCTGAGTGCTACTTCTGGCTTTTTTGAGTAGTTCATTGGTGATAAGAGTCTCACCAAGTTTCTTAATCTGGGCAGACTTTGAATCATGATCTTAAGATCTCAGCCTCCTGAATACCTAGGATTACAAATTGAGCCACCAGTGCCCAGATTAAACTATATTAAGTTTATCAATAGATTATTTCTTTTTTATCTTAAAAAGTTTTATTTTTATCTTTAAGTACTTGTACAGAGGAGTTAAACAAAGTTGTATATAAATACTATGAAATTTGATCAATGTTATCTCTTATTATTCTCCCCTACTCTTCCCACCCTAATCCCTTCCCTCAGTTTTCTTAATTTTGTAGAATAAGCATTGAATTTTATGACAACATTCCTTCTTCTTTGTCCCTTTGAATTATTTTAAGTGAATATTACAGCAATGTGTAATGACATGCTTCCCATTCAATATTCTTATTAATGTTTTCCTCTTTGGAATAATTTTAGAAGACTCTATAAATCTAGAAAGGTTTTTGACTAACAGTATATTAAATGTATAGTTTTATCCTGAACACAATGAACCTATTAGAAATCATGAAATATCTATGTTTAAATCCTTTTAATCTTTCAGTGTTTGTTTTTCTTTATTTTTTTCCATTGTATAGATATTAACATTCTTATTTGTGACTATGTTTGCTATTTGGGTTAAGTAAATAAAATATGTACTTTCTGCATTATATTTTCCAAATAACTGTGGAGTATTCAAGAAAGTTTAATATTGAAATATTTCACTTAACTCCTTTATTTTATATGAGATTTTTTTCAATTAATACTTTTGGATTTGCTGGATAAATGATGACATAATTAAAAACGAGTTTGACAAGAAATGTACTTGCTACCTTACATCTGTAACTGTAACCCCTCTATACATCATCTTGACAATAAAATTTAAAAAAAAATCACTCCTTTGCAATAAGTTCTAATGTTTTATGACAGATCTCTACTTAATTTATTATAATATTGGTTAAACTTGAAAAACATGGAACATTCTGATTTATTCTTACCGTCCATAGATAGGACTGTGGTATTTGCCTATAAAAATGTGTTACCCCCAAACATTTGTCCCAGCCTATATCTTGGTTGTGTGGGCAGGAACAGATGTCACCTTTCAGTGGAGCATTCAGCAAGCATTTACAGATTTTTCCCCACTGAGTGGCAAATTATGAGCATTTTCATTGAGGATTTGTTGTTGGGAGATTTAATTTTTTAAGTTCCAGGTATATTTTAGATATGAGACCCTTGTCTGTTGTATGGCTAGTGAAGATCTTCTCCCAATCCGTGGGCTTTCTATTGATCTTGCTAGCTATGTCCTTTGCCATGCAGAAGCTCTGCAACTTCATGCGATCCCATCTGTCCAACCTTTCTTTGATTTGTTGTGTTTCTGGGTCTTACAGTTTTGGCGGGGGGTGGGGGGTGGGGTGGGGGGTGGGGGGGAGTGAGGGTGGGGGTAAGTGGGGGGGGGGGAGTGAGGGGGCAGATTGGAAATCAGGGATGGTAAGGGGAAACAAAGGAGGAGGCAAAAATGCTTGGTAAGAAATGTACTCATTTCCTTGCTCATGTAATTGTAACCCCTCTGTACAGTATTTTCACAATAAAAAAACTTATTAATAAAAAAAGAAACCCAGAGATGAAATTTGTTGTTATTATCTTTCCAACACTGTTCTGCCTGCTAAAGATTTCTCTTCCTATCAGAATCTTTCTTTTTTATTTCATAGTAATTTTTGGATTGCTTTCTCTATCTCATAATGAATGTTTTTGGGATTTTGATGGGTATTGCATTGAATGTGTAAATTGGCGGGGGCAGTATTGTCATTTTCATGATGCTAATTCTTCTAATCCAGGAGCATGGAAAGTCTTTCCATTTCTTTAAATCTTCTTCAATTTCCTTTTTCAAATTTGTAAAGTTTTCTGAACACATGTCCTTTATATCTTTGGCTGTCAATTCCTAGTTTTTCTGTCTTTCTTTTCTTTTAGTTTTTGATGCTACTATAAATGGGGTTGCTTTCAGTGTTGATCTCATTGTTGGCATACAGAAAAGCTACTGTACTGATTTTTAGTGGGTTAATTTTATAGCCTGTTACTTTGCCAAACTTTGTGATCAACTCTAGTAGCTTGGGGAGGAGTCTATAGGGTCCTTTAAATACAGAATCATGTCATCTGCCAAAAAGGATAGTTTTACTTCTTCTTTCTCTATTTGGATACCCTTTACATTTTTCTCTTACTTTATTGTTCTTGTTAGATTTCCAATAGTATATTGAAGACAAGACACCCTTGTCTTGTTTCTGATTTTAGGGAGAATGACTTTATATTTTTCACTATTAACTATAATGTTGGTTGTATATTTGTCATATATAGCCTTTATTATATTGAAGAATGTAGTGTGTATATACACAATGGAATTCTACCCATCCATCAGAAAGAATAATATTGTACCATTTGTAAGGAAATGGAAAGTCTTGGAAAAAATAATAATAGCGTAAGCCAAACCCAGAGAAACAAAGATTGCATGGTTCCCTCATTTGTGGTACCTAGATTGTATCTATAAATCAGTAAGTAAACACACTGGGTAGTATGAAAGCAGTTATAAATGAATTAACTGAAGTAGAATAGACTATGCAGAGTGCACATAGTATAATTCTCTAGAAAGATTAAGTGAAATCCCCAAAAAGTAAGTAATCAGGGAGAGCAATGAGAGAGGGATGGAGAAATGAAGGGGGAAAGGTTGTAGTATGCAGTCAAAAATGCATTGTATATACCACAGAATTGAGAAAAATAAGGGAAAGGGTTGGCTGAAGGGAGGGGGTGAAGATCTTGAAGGGATGACACAGGTCAAGATACATTGCATACATAAACTACTTTGTTAAATGGCAGAAATTCAAGCCTAAAGGTTAAGCAAAGTGATGTGGGGTGGGAGGGGCGGAAGAGGAGAGACACTATTCATAAACTGTGCATTTGCATGGCAAGTCCTTTGTACAACTACTTAAATATAGTGAAGTTATTTAAAAGATTAGAGAAGAAACCCAGAGTTAAAAATGCGGCGAAGGAGGTCCCCAGGAAGAATTCACATGAAGTCATTCACATATGCAAGAAAATTCACATAAAGTCATTCACATATGCAAATCACCAACCACAAAAACAGTTACTTTTCTGCTGGGCACACATCCCTTCTGCTGAGAAGTCATCCCAAATCAACTTTTAAATTCCGTTCTCTTCATTATTCTATGGTAAGTATAAAACATGAAGGATATGTCATGGTATTAATCACACTTTCTCTTCTATAATATATCATCAATGTATTGGAAAGATGTAATGCATCTGTCATAATGAGTCAATAAATAATAGAATTATTAAATGTAATAATTAGAGTATTTTGGTCACTCAAAAATCAACTAGATTTATGCAACTTTCTGGAATTATTATGAAGTTGGTAAACTTATGCTTAGGATGGTTGTCAATATATTATACTTTTAAAATGTTTTACATTAACTACTTTAAGTTAAAAGCTGGGTGTTAGTGGATCATATCAGTTCAAGGGAAAGTACCAAGGTTCAGCGTTCAAGCCTCAAGACTGGCACACACAAATGCACACACATACACACACAAATAAACTAGCCAAAAAAATAAAATTAAATCAATGATTCCAACAAATGTATTTATGTTTGTTTTTCATTTATTTTTAGATTATTTTTGAAGTTCTCTTATTTTTATTATACTAATTAAAACAATACATTATATTATAGTATATTATGTATTATATTTTAGGTTGTTATATTTTAGACTACCATCTATGTTGGATACCAGTTACATGGCATATGAATTTTAGTGTAAAAATCTTACATCTTAAAATATATGATAAAATGGCATGCATACTAATTCCAAAATGATGCTCATCACTCTCTAGCCTTCAAGAGCTTTGCAAGTTAAAATGCTGTATTGTGTTTCTAATCTTCATCTAATATTTATTCTTGCCCAATATAAGCATATTTGCAAAGGAACACAAGTGGTTACATATCTGTAAAAAAAAGCTGGTATTTACCTCGGAGTATATTAACCTCATGTTATTAACATGAGGTTAAGATACTCCATTTTCACCTTTCTCTTTATTATATATTACTTTATTAAGATGTAAAAAATTAATGTATTCAGTATTCCTCAATGTATTTCAATTTTCCATGATAAAGAGTTCTGCAACAAACTTTTTGAATATGATTGAGTGTATTCATAGAAGCTGTATTGTCAAGTCAATTGGTAATCTGACTAAAAGATTGCTTAATTCATCTTCACTAAATTTAATCTAGACTATTATTTAACCTGCTTAAGATGGTTTTATTCAGTTTACATTGACAAGATTTCTATGATTGCTTATCTTTGCTACACAAATATTGTGGTCACATTATGTAGGAAACAACTTTCCTTGATGGTGTGCATGTAATCATAGTTTCCTAGCTGGTGATTTACTCTTGATGCTACAATGACATAAAGTAATTATAGAATTTTTAGTAACATTTCAACAGTTTTGTAGCCAAATCTGTCAATACTTTATTTTAAAAAATTCCACAAGTAGAAGAATATACTCAATTCATAGTTACCAAAATACCAATGTTGGAACTCTGGCCCTCCTACTCATGTGTCGCTTACTTAAACAAGGCTGGTACTCAAACACTTGAGCCACACCTCCAGCTGGACATTTCGCTAGTTAATTGGCTATATAGTCTCATTCATTTTTTGCCCCAGCAGGATTTAAATCATGATGCTCTAGAGATCATTTTCCTGAGAGGCTAAGATTAAAGGCTTGAGCAACCAAAATTCCATAAAAAACTCACATACTTTTATTGTTTGAATACATTTACAATAATTACTCAAGCTGATTCAAAACTTTGGCAAACCAGCAGGATATAAAATTAACTCTCAAATATCAATGGCTTTTCTGTATGCCAACAATGAGAAAAGTGTGACTGAAATTAAGGAAACAACTCCATTCGTAATAACCCTACAAAAAATAAAATACCTGGGAATTAACTTAACCAAAGAACTGAAGGACCTCTATGAGGAAAACATTAAAAACTTGAAAAAGGAAATCAAAACAGAACTTAGAAAGTGGCAAAAACTCCCATTCTCCTGGATTGAAAAGATCAACATCGTGAAAATGGCAATACTTCCCAAGGCTATCTACAAATTCAATGCGATACCTATCAATATTCCATCCTCATTCTTCAAGGAAATAGAAGAGGCAATCCAAAAATTCATATGGAACAATAAAAGCCCGAATAGCTAAAACGATCCTCAACAGAAAGAACAGTGCTGGAGGAATATCAATACCACATTTCAAACTCTACTACAAAGCCATAGTAATCAAAACAGCTTGAACGGCACAAGAACAGACCTCAGGACCAATGGAATAGAATTGAAAACCCAGAAATGAACCTACACACCTGTAGCCATCTAATTTTCGATAAGGGAGATGATTAATCTTTAAAAAATTATTCGGAGCTTAGTTAGGGGTGGAATCTTACATTTCTAGTTACAAGTGTGTGTGTGTTTGTGTGTGTGTGTGTGTGTGTGTGTGTGTGTGTGTGTGTGTGTGTGTAAGTTCCAGGTCTTGAATAAAGTCCCTCTAATTCTCATTTAGCTTGCTTGCTCCACCTGGGACTCTATCTCTTGAGCCATACCTCCAGCTTGACTTTTGATAGTTCTTTGGAGATGTAGTCTTGCAGACTTTTCTGCCCAAGCTAGCTTCAAACCATGCTCCTCTGATCTCAGCCTCCTGAGTATCTAGGATTGCAGATGTGAGCACTTCTTGCCAGGCTATTTATTCATTTGTATGCCATAATAGAGCCTTGAAAAACAAAGAAAAAAATGATGCCTTGGATGGAGGACTTCATACTCCCATTGGCTTGCGTGCTCATGGTTGGTGCTCCACCAACTTGAGCCATGGCTTTGTTCCCAGTTGGAACTTTTTAAAAGGTGTATGATAATTTTCCCAACTGTTTTAAAATCCCACCTCCATGCTGTTCCAAAGCAATGTATGTGTTTGGATCTAACTCAGAATTCTTTTATACTGCTATCTTTTCATGTTTCATTCAAATGAAAGGCACTGTGCCACTGAGCCTCTGAGCTTCTTGGGCAGTGTCTTTCTCATAGCGGTTAGATTGGGAGGTGATGATGTAAGGGGACTGGGGCTGGATTAAATATTTTCAAGATGGATCAAATATTTCCTTCTGTATCTATTTTATAATGTGTAAGACATACATTATTAATAAATGCAGTGAAGAATTTTTGCTATCTCTTTATAAGAGTTTAAGATGATTTTTATCTGCTAGCTACACTTTCTGGTAGGAGCCAAGTGTTTTCTCACTAGGGATTGTTCAAAGAAAGAAATTTACCCCAGAGAGATGAATTCATTTGATTTTGTTCCAAATCTTGCAATAAACAAATCTATAATGACCTTATTGTATCTCTTATTAATACTAACAATGATGTAAAACTTGTAGCCTGCAAATATAAAGAGAAGATTTATTTTATTGTTAGAATGACCCAGTAGGATTTTTTTAAACTCAGATTTTACCCAGGCTTGAGCAGCTCTCAGCTAGTGACTTGTTCTGAGATCCCAGGAGTGTCATGTTTTCTTTTTCTATACATCATTGCTTACAGATAGTTTTGTTTACAGAAGTTTTTATTTTCTTGGAATGGGGTTATGGAGACATTGGGTTATGTTTATAGTTAGGAAGGAAGAAATTTTACTTAGGAAAGTGTCCTTTGAATGAATAAAGGATTGACAAGTTTTACTTATGAGAAACAGCCATCATCAATTTCTACACTTAATGGAATACCAGGTTTTGCTTGTTTGTTGATGCTCTTAACATCTATTTAAATGTTGAGAAAGTTAAGATTTTTTTCTTGCTTTAGCACAACTTAAAAAATCCCTATATCACTGATTTTAATATTGAAATTTTGCATCTGTTTATTGGTGCTACTAAATAATGCACTTGGCTAGGTTAGTTTCTGCTAATCATCAGTTTAATCACAAAAATATAAAAGTGTTTTCCATGAGGCAAGTTTTCCAATGTGTGGGAATAATCAGCTGTCTATGCAGTAAAAGTTGAAATTTCAAAGCTTTTATATCTGACACATCCACTTAAAACATTTTTTTCTGAAAGACAGATGAGGAAAACCTGCTTGGGGATACAGGAACAGTGGACAATCGGAACCATTTTGTCCATCAGCCTCACTCTATCCTGAGTTCTGTGAGCATACAACTCCCTAACATGCTGAGCCACCCTGAGTGAATGAAGCATTCATTTCCAGACCAGGACAAGACCCAAGATGTGAGCTCATGGGAAATGACAATGGGTACCAGGTGAAAATTCGTATGCTACATTGAAATACAACCAATAGATTAAATATCACCAATAGTCATTACGTGCACCTGAATTAAGCCAGTAAAGGTAGCGAAGCATAGAAATTAATTAGATCATATGAAATATATTTGCTTATTTTTATGATACTTTGTTGGTGTTTATTTTGGGCTAATAATAAGTTATCTATGATATATATATAATATATATATCATGTAACATATATATAATAAATATAGCATATTATCACCATGATAACATGCATCATATAAAGAATGACTCAATATATATATGTGATATAGACTATTATATAGGGCACAATATATAAACACATATTATATATAATTATATATGATTATCTTATATATGATATATGTAAACAAGTATCTAAGTGAATTTATTACTTTATTTTATAGGGTATTGTAGTTTGCATAGTATGGTAACAAAGCAGTATAATTCTTTTAGACGTATCTGAATCAGAAAATTCACAATTACATAATATGCCAGTGTAGTAGCTCTGAGGGACCCCATGTATATCATGTTATGAAACATTATATGGACTTTAATGTGTGAATCTTAGCATGGGTCCAACAAGCATTTAGGCTAAATGTGTGTGCACAGAAAAAAACAATGCCTGGCATCATAGGTTATTCAATGTTACTCAGAGAGACATCAAATTATAAAATTGGTTGCATTTATATGATTATGACTGTAAAGTCCTATATACAATATTTGTGGTATCACTTTTTAAAATTTGATTTTATTGTCAAGCTGATGTATAGAGGGCTTACAGTTATATGCATAAGGTAGTGAGTACATTTCTTGTCGAGCATTGTTAGCCCCTCCCTCCTCTTTTTCTCCCATGTTCCCTCTTCCACAATAACTCCCCTCCCCAGTTGTACAGTTCACTTCCAACATAGTGTCTTGTGGGTATCACTGTTGCATTGGTTTTCCCTTTGTCCTTTGTCTCACCATTTTGTTGTTCCCCTTCCCTAATTCAGATAAATGCATATACAATACACAGGGTACCGACATCAAATACAGTGACAACAGGGGATAAACCATAGGGGGGGAAATAATGAACAAAAAGGAATAGCTTCATATAGTATATTAACAAGAACAACAAAGAGCAACCTCTTGTTTCCATACCTTGGAAATCATTTTGTTTAGAAAAAAATCCTGTCATGTAGGATCTAGGGTAATTTTTCTTTAGAAAACTATTAACCTAATATTTTCAGTTGAAAATCCCTTATTACTAATTGTTAGTTTTTTTTGTAAAGTGTTAAATTATTGAAACACCAAACAATATATTCAAAATACTCAGCTTTTACTCTGTTAAGGAGATAATGGCTTAGTATACTGATCAAACTCAGCATGGTTGATTGAGCAGAACAAAAACTACAGGAAGCATGAAATAGCACAAGGAGAATGAACTGCAGCCCATTCTGTACATTCATGTTCTTAATGTGCCATTGCCAGGCTGTAGCTTCAACAATGCCACCTCCTGAGTCAGGTCAAAGTAGTGATAGGAATGAGCCATGTACAAAGCTCTTATCAGAGCTGTACAAAGCTCTTATCAGAGCTGTACAAAGCTCTTATCAGAGCTGAGTACTGGCAGCTTATGCCTGTAATCTTAACTAATCAGGAGGCTGAGATCTGAGGAGACTCGTATGTTCAATTCATTACCAAAAGTCCAGAAGTGGAGCTATGATTCAAGTGGTAGAGTGCTAGCCTTGAACATAAAAGCTCAGGGACAGTGCCCAGGCCCTGAGTTCAAGCCCTATGACTGGTACCAAAAACAAAAACAATAAAAAAAGAGAAAAGAAGAAAAAGAGAAAGAAATGATGAGCAAGCAAGTAGGTAAGTAAGCAAATTCCTATCAGGTGGTTTCTGAAGATACCTAGATGCTATTTGCATGTGTCTTCTTCCACTATAAAATCCATGTGCATCTAATCTTGCTGTGTTTTCATTAAAATAGATCAATGTTACTCTCACTGTTATTTAGTTAAACAAGTATTCCTAGTAGATATAAGTTCATTCTTTCCTACAAATAGACTGCATGATTTACAGATACTGTATTCTTTTTTTTTATTTGTGAACATATTGTACAGAGGGGTTACAATTACATGGGCAGGATAATGTATACATTTCTTACCAAGCATTGCAGCTTCCTCCTTTGTTTACCCTTCACATCCCTTCCCAGCCTCCCCCTCCCCCAATCCTCCCCCCCCCACACCAACGTTGTAAAGCTCATTTTCGACATGACAACTTGTACTTCTCATTGTTGCAACAAGTCCACCTGCAGATACTGTATTCTTTATATTCAGAAATATGTCAATATTCATGCTAAAATGAGATGATTCTGATGACTTACCCCCAATCCAAGCTTTATAGTAAAGCATTCAAGAACATTAATGACAAATATCACTTAGTTAGACTTTCCAGGTATGAAGCAATATTGTATGTACTTATCTGTATAACTGGTTGATGCTATGTTTGTCACCACAGAATAATGATGCCAGATGCTCAGAGAAGTTTTCTAAGTTGTTCAAGTCACGTAGACTGCAAATAAGTGCCCTGGGAGTTCAACATGACAGCAGAGACCTTGATTCCATATAACCATGCCTCTCTCTCTCTCTCTGGGGATGTCTTGGGTCTATTTCATTACCTACTGGCTGAGAAACGTTTAGAATTGATGTTTGGTTAGAGTAGTCAATATGTCACATTGACTATTGGCTTATGTTGTTTAGTAGAAAGGATAAACTTGGAAATCGCTATTTATAAAGTATAAAAATATGAAGATGCTAATAGAATGTGAAATATAGAACTATACAAATTAGTTTTGTAAATAGTTTGACTGAAGAGGCTTTCTAAAATCATCTAGTTCAATCATGTTATCTTAATATGGGATGACTTTTGAGCTTACTCATATTTACCTTTAGAAACATACCTAAAACAAGTGGTCTTTTCTCCTTTATTAGGTTGTGATTTTAACATTGTGATCTTCCATTTTTGGGCAGTATGTCCAAGGAAGTCTTATATATAAAGCATGCCTCATTATTCACTATCTTTCACTTTACTTTCTATTTTTTCCATTGTTATTACCAGTTTTACCACAAGAGATCTAAAAAAATACCCCAGCAAAATAAAGGTGCATTTAATCCAATAGCTGTTAAAAATCATGATTTTGTTCAGTTTAGTTAAAAAATATTTGATGAAAAAAAGGGCAATGAGTGGATGTGCACTGTAAAATTGGCATAGGCAGAGGTACAAAGGACAGAATTATAGTTCCTGAAAAAGGTGATAGGAAGAAATTGTTCCAGGAAGCAGCATGTTCAGTGCTTGAGAACTCTGATGGCACATTTCAAGTCCAATGTATTTATCCAGACTTGATGAACAATTCACAAAGACTGATTGTTTTGTTGACATATGAAATATTACTCCCTAATAAGTACTGGGATGCAACTTTATTTAGTTAAATATTTTTTCAGATATTTTTGTATGATCATATTGATCATGATCCATGAATACTACAGACTTAAAGAGATGACCTTATATCATCTTAATAAATGTATGAAAAAACTGTTGGGTATTTGATTTTCTTTAAATGCTAGGTTCTAAAGCACATCATTTCAGGAATAATAGAAATGTCAGGGGATGATCTCGTGGCCCCTTTGCAAGAACATTCTACTCGATACTAAAAGTTTAATATGTGTTCACCCCTGTAGAAGAAAGTGATGAAAATGTTCTGTATGATACACTGGATTCTAAATACTGTTCTTGATTTCAGGAAGTGTTCTGAGCTCTCATTGGTGATTCAAGACCCATAGAAGAGTAAAGGATGACAGAGAGGAACAATGTCACAGAATTTGTCCTCCTGGGTCTCACTCAGGATCCCTATGTGCAAAAAGCCTTATTTGTCCTGTTTTCACTCATATACATTGTGACAATGGTGGGCAACCTGCTCATCGTGGTGACCATTATTGCCAGTCCCTCCTTAGGGTCCCCAATGTACTTCTTCCTTGCTTGCCTGTCACTCATGGATGCTGTGTATTCCACGGCCATCACACCCAAGATGATTGTGGATTTACTCTATGCTGAAAAGACCATTTCCTTCCAAGGTTACATGGGTCAGCTCTTTATACAGCACTTATTTGGGGGTGCTGAGATCTTCCTTCTGGTAATGATGGCCTATGATCGCTATGTGGCCATCTGTAAGCCATTGCATTATGTGACCATCATGAATCGGAGGGTTTGCTTTATCCTGTTGATGGTGGCCTGTACTGGAGGATTTGGACACTCTATTATTCAAATAGTCTTTGTGTACAGTCTTCCTTTCTGTGGCCCCAATGTCATCGACCACTTCATTTGTGACATGTACCCACTGTTGGAACTCGCGTGCACCGACACCTATGTCATAGGCCTCACAGTGGTTGCCAATGGCGGCGCCATCTGTGTGGTCATTTTCACTCTTCTCCTCATCTCCTATGGAGTCATCTTATCGTCTCTGAAGACTCACAGTCAGGAGGGGAGGCGCAAAGCCCTATCCACCTGCAGCTCCCACATCATGGTGGTGGTGCTCTTTTTTGTTCCTTGTATTTTCATCTATGTGCGACCCGTCTCCAACTTTTCCATCGACAAGTCCCTTAGTGTCGTGTTTATGATCATCACTCCTGTGCTGAACCCTTTGATATACACCTTGAGAAATTCAGAGATGAAAAATGCTATGAACAAACTCTGGTGTAGACAGTTAACCACGGGTTGAGGAAGCGTGCATCTCCCATGGCGAAGAGGCTTGTTCTTAATTCAGAAACATCAGACAGACAATGAATTCTTACAAAAGATTATTCAACTGAATGCTTTCTCTAGACCTGGTTCTTTTCACTGAAAACCATGTAATAACATCTTTTGATATTGCATTTTACATGAAATTAAGGAAGCCAAATGAGAGATAGCAATATTTTCCCCTATAACAGGTAGAAAAGTCCAACTAGCATCACCTTGAAGCTTTCTACCTTTTAACTTACTGTAAGAGAGAGAGGAGAGGACTAGGACTTCCAGGCCCTCTTGTAGTGCTTGGTGAGATGCAGTCTCCAACTACAAGGTGACGGAAAGAGAAACAACACAGAGCAAAACAAAATGAGATATTACCAGTGTAGAGGTTTTTTTTAATGTTGGAAATAGGTGATGATGAAAAGAATTTCTAGTTGATTTTTTCCCTCTCCTTTGGTGTTAGGTTTGAACTTGTGGCATCATGCTTCTAGGCAGGCACTCTACTACTTGATCCATACCTCCAGCCATGCTTTTTATTTGGAGATTATTATCTGCTGTTATTAGTACTTGAAAGAAGGGCTGCTTGTTTGATTGATAAGTGTATGTCACAAAGTGAGTCACATTTCCTGGTACTGTTTTTATTGTGTAATCTAGAAATTCTATTTCTGTGTACTTACTTAAATGAAATAAAACAGGACTTGCACATTTGTGTTCAATATGGCATTATTCAGGATAACTACTACAATAGTATAATGCAGTGTCAGACACTGGCTGAATGGACAAAGAAAATTTACAATGGAATGTTATTTAGCTTTGTATTAGAAAATATCCTATATGGATCTGGAAGGTATTGTAATAAATTGTATGCCAGATATGAGAGCAAAATAGGCATTGTCTTATTTATGTAGCATATAAAATAGTCAAACTCATGGAAGTAAAGGCCAAAATGGTTTTCACAAAGACTGGAGAGTTACAAAGTTTCAATACAAAACATAAATGATTTCTGCATTGATATTATAGCATACGAGCTACACTAAGAATGTGTTATGTACTTAAAATTTTAATAGAAATAACTTAAGTGTTTTTAAACCCAAAGCAAATCAAAGAAAATAGTATTTACCCAGGGTGATAGTTGTATTTATTAGTTTAATTGTGGTAATCATTTTGCAATGTCACTTATGAAACTCAAATTGATCATATATCAATTGTGCACCAATAGAGCTGGAAAAGTATAACATAAGAACGATACTATTGAACTATGACTGCTGTCCAATGCAGTTTAAGATTTCTTTCTAGCTGCTTTTACATGTAGAATATATTTCAGTGGAGATTTATAGTTAGAGTCTTATGTTTCAAATTCATGTAGATAGCTTCTTAATTTGTAATAATTAGCTATTTTTGGTATCAATTTCTGGTTGAGTTCCTTATTACTTGTTATGTGTTTTTCATGAATTAAATACTTTGGAACAGGGTCACAATGTGTGTTATAGTACTGTGTGTATTTACATTTTTGAATGTATCATGAATACTAAGATATGGAGAATAATTTCCCATGTATTTTTCTCTTTCCCTATTTCAGTAGTAATATACATTTACCAATTGCCTTCTTGAAGCTATGTGCTAAGAACAGTACTTTCCTTAGGGGAAAACTTGCTTCATTTGTATTTGAATCAAGTTTTTTTTTAATTTTAATTTTAATTTTTTGTGAACATACTGTACAGAGGGGTTACAATTACATAGGCAAGATAATGAGTATATTTCTTATCAAGCATTGCAGTCTCCTCCTTTGTTTATCCTTCACATCCCTGCCCAGCCTCTCCCCACCCCCTGCCAATTCCCCCTCCCCTCCCCCCACCAAAGTCGTAAAGTTCGTTTTCGACATGACAACTTGTACTTCTCATTGTTGCAACAGGTCCACCTGTATCCTTAAACGACTTGTTTTTCCCCATCTCCTCCACAAATTATACCGACATCAAATATAGTGAAAGCAGGGGTTATACTGTGTGGGAGGGACATACAAAGCAACAAAGAATTCATCTTATAAATGCGTTAGAAACAAATGCATGAAAGAAAAAAACATTTAAATACATATCTAAGGGTTCATTTTCCTAACATCACATTATCTGGCCTTTTCTGCTTGACTCATACATGTACTAGATATTGCAAATAAGGGAAACCATGGGACCTATGTTTCTTTGGGCTTGGCTTACTACACTTAATATAATTTTTTCCAAGCCTTTCCATTTCCTAACAAATGGGGCAATGTCATTCTTTCTGATGGAGGCATAGAATTCCATTGTGTATATATACCACATTTTCTTGATCCATTCATCTACGGAGGGGCATCTGGGTTGGTTCCATATCTTAGCTATGGTAAATAATGCTGCAATAAACATAGTTGTGCTGGTAGCTTTAGTGTAGTCTTGTTTGTAAACATTTGGGTAAATGCCCAAAAGTGGGATTGCTGGGTCATAGGGGAGCTCTATGTGAAGTCTTTTCAGGAACCTTTATACTGCTTTCCAAAGTGGTTGAACAAGTTTACACTCCCACCAACAATGAAGTAAGGTTCCTTTCTGTCCACATCCCCTCCAGCATCTGTTGTTGTTAGAGTTCTTGATTATAGCCATTCTAACTGGGATGAGGTGGTATCTCAATGTTGTTTTGATTTGCGTTTCTTTTATGGATAGGGAGGTGGAACATTTCTTCATGTGTCTATTGGCCATTCTTATTTCCTATTCAGAGAAGTTTCTCTTTAAGTCTTTAGCCCACTTATTTATTGGGCAGTTGTTTCTTTGAGGATTTGTTGTTGGGGGATTTAATTTTTTTGAGTTCCAAGTATATTTTAGATATGAGACCCTTGTCTGTTGTATGGCTAGTGAAGATCTTCTCCCAATCTGTGGGCTTTTGAATCAAGTTTTTAAAGACTTGTTCTGAAGTCAGTTTTGCTTATACTCTGGTTGTGAGTTTAGATGTCAGCTAAGAAGTTGCAGATGGAACAGTATACTCATTCCATGTACCGATATTTTTACCAAGAAGGTTTTTATATGCTCAATACTTTCCTTGACTGGACTTCCCAATGTTGATGATTTGACCTCAAGTTTCTCCCTCATCATAATTTTTCTAAGGGTTTTCTGTTAGAACTGGTCATTTGTAGTTACCATTCTTATGGAATTTCTGGAGAAGTGTATTCTACCCTCAGAATTATTATTAAGGTCCCAATGAATTTAATTAAAGTGTTAGTGATGAATCATCAAATGATTTTACCATATGTGCTAAAGTTCAAATACAGATGGGATGTTCACAGACCTTTTGCCTTTACCTCAGAGCATGTCAATATCAACATTCCTGTGACTGTGTTTTTAAGGATTGGAAGTGGTAAAATGAATGGTAAACTCAGTAAATTTAGGGTTATTCCCCATCATTTGGGTAATGTGAATTTCAACTGAGATGTATGAAGAGAGGCCAGAATCAAAAAGTTTTAAGGGCCATTTTATTATTTCACTTTTATTGATATGGGATATAAATTTAGTACAAAACACAAATTTATTATTTTTCTTCTCTTAAAACCCTCACCTCTTTTAACCTCAAAATACTTCCCTTTTCTGAGTGATTAAGACCAATTTTGTCTGAAGGAAGATTCGAACATCTTTGTTCTTAATCAAGACTCAGAGTTCCTGAGCTCAAACACTTGGGCCACACCTGCAGCTGGGCATTTCACTAGCTAATTGGCTATATAGTTTCATTCCCTCTTTTGCCCCAGCTGGATTTGAACCATGGTGCTCTAGAGATCATTTTCCTGAGAGGCTAGGATTAAAGGCTTGAACAACCAAAATTTCATAAAAAATCCTTACATACTTTTATCGTTTGAATACATATAAAATTTTTGTAGTTTTATATTTTCTGATTAATCTTTTAAAAGTTATTTGGAACTTAGGAGCAGAATCTTACTCACCTTTCTAGTTACACTTTTGTGTGTGTGTGTAAGTTCCAGGTCTTGAATAAAATCCCTCTTATTCTCATTTAGCTTGCTTGCTCCACCTGCACTCTATCTCTTGAGTCAAACCACCAGCTTGAGTTTTGATAGTACTTTGGAGATGGAGTCTTGCAGACTTTTCTGCCCAAGCTGGCTTCAAACCATGTCCTCTGATCTCAGCCTCCTGAGTATCTAGGATTGCAGATGTGAGCCCTTCTTGCCAGGCTATTTATTCATTTGTATGCCATAATAGAGCCTTGAAAAACAAAGAAAGAAAAGATGCCTTGGATGGAGGACTTCATACTCCCATTGGCTTGTGTGCTCATGGCTGGTGCTCCACCAACTTGAGCCATGGCTTTGTTCCCAGTTGGACCTTCTTATAGGAATATTAATATTTTCCCAACTGTTTTAAAATCCCAACTCCATGGTGTTCCAAAGCAATGTATGTGTTTGGATCTAACTCAGAATTCTTTTATACTGCTATCTTTTCATGATTCATTCACTTAAAAGGCACTGTGCCACTGAGCCTCTGAGCTTCTTGGGCAGTAACTTCTCACAGTGGTTAGGTTGGGGTGATTATGTTAGGGGACTGTGGCTGGATTACATATTTTCAGGCTGGATCAAATATCTCCTTCCTTATCTATTTAATGATGTGAAAGCCATACATTATTAATGAACACAGTGAAGAATTTTTACCTTAGAAGATTTTCGTATGATTTTCTCTGCTAGCTACACTTTTTTTGGTAGGAGCCAAGTGTTTTCTCAGTAGGGATGTCCAAAGAAAGAAATTTACCCCAGAGAAATGAATTCATTTGATTTTGTTCCAAATATTGCAACAAACAAATCTATAATGACCTTATCATATCTCTCATTAATAATAGCAACCATATAAAACTCCTAGCTTGCACATTCATATAAAGGGAAGATTTATTTTATTTTTAGATAGACCCAGTAGGATTTTTTAAAAACTCAGATTTTACCCAGGCTTGAGTAGCTCTCAGGTGGCGGCTTGTCTTGAGATCCTCTAGGAGTGTCATGTTTTCTTTTTGTATGCATCATTTCTTATAGATGGGTTTGTTTGTAGAAGTTTTTATTTTTTGGAATGGGATTATGGAGACATTGGGTTATGTTTATATTTAAGAACGAAGAGACCTTACTTAGGAAGGTGTCATTTGAATGAGTAAAGGATTGACAAGTTTCACTTTCTTATGAGAAACAGCCATTATCAGTTTTTACACTTAATTGAATACCAGCCTTTGTCTTGTTAATTATTTTAACAAGTATCTACTTAAATGTTGAGAAAGTAAACATTTTTTCTTGCTTTAACACAATTAAGAAGAAAACCTATATAACTGATTTTGATATTGAAATTTTGCATCTGTTTATTAGTACTACCAAAAAATACATTTGGTTAGGTTAGTTTAGGTTAGTTTTGGTCACAAAAAATATAAAACTGTTTTCCATGAGGCAAGTTTTCCAATGCGTGAGAATCTTCAGATGTTTATACAGTGAATGTTGAAATTTAAATATTTTTATATCTGAGGCATCCAGTACATTTTTCTCTGAAAGACAGATGAGGAAAACCTGCCTGGATAGGAACTGTGGACAGTTGGAGTCTTTTGTCGATCTTCTCATCAGCCTCAGGCTATCCTGAGTTCTGTGAGCACACAGCTCCCTAACATGCTGAGCCACCCTGAGTGAAAGCAGAACAAGACCCAAGATGTGAGCTCATGGAAAATGACAATGGATACCAGGTGAAAAATTGTATGCTATATTGAAATACAGCCAATGGATCAAATATCACCAATTGTCATTACGTGCACCCAAATTAAACCAGTACAGCTAGCAAAGCCTAGAAAGTACTTAGAACAAACATATATATATATATATATATATATATATATATATATATGTATATATATATATTTATGGTACTTTGTTGGTGTTTGTTTTTGGCAAATAATGAGTGATCCATGAGATATATGATATATATATCACATAAAATATAAATATAGGGTATGTTAACATACATGATAACATACAATATAAAAAGAGTGATCCTTGATATATATGTGATATAGAATATTATATAATATATAAAATATGAATACATATTACATATAGTTATATATGATTACATTATATATTAAAACAAGTGGATTTATTATTTTATTTTATGGAGTATTGTAGTTTGTATAGTATGATAACAAAGCACTATAATTCTTTTAGACATACCTGAATTAAAAAATTCACAATTACATAATATACCAGTGTGGTAGCTCCGAGGGACCCTATGTGTATTATTTTCTGAAACATTATATGGACTTGAACGTGTGAATCTTAACATGGGTTCAACAAGCATTTAGTCTGTCTGCAAAGGAAAAAAAAATGATGCCTAGCATTGTATGTTATCCAATGTTACTCAGAGAGACATAAAATTACAAAAGTGATTACATTTATTCAAAAATGACTGTAAAGCCCTATATATTATACACATTTTAAATTTAATTTTATTGTCAAGGTGAGATACAGAGGGGTTATTACAGTTACATATGTAAGTATATTTGTTGTCAAATATTGTTAGCCCCCTTTTTTCCTCCCATTCCCCCCCCCCCCCTTCCCTGAGTTGTACAGTTCATTTCCAACATAGTGTCTTGTGAGTATGGCTGTTGCATTGGTTTACCATTTGTCCTTTGTCTCGCCACTTTGTTGTTCTCCTTCCTTTCCCTAATTCAGATAAATGTATATACAATACAAAAGGTACCAACATCAAATACAGTGACAACAAGGATTAAACCATAGGGAAGACAAAGATGAAGAAAAAAGAAATTGCTTCATATAGTACATTAAAAACAAGAACAACAAAGAGAAACCTCTTGTTTCCATAGCTTGGAATTCCTTTTGTTTAGCATTGCTTTATGTTTAGAAAAAAATCCTGTCATGTAGGATCTAGGGTAGTTTTTCTTTAGAAAACTACTGACCTAATATTTTCAGTTGAAAATCCCTTCTTACTATTTGTTAGTTTTTTGTAAAGTGTTAAATTTTTGAAACACCAAACAATATATTCAAAATACTCAGTTTTTACTCTGTTAAGGAGATAATGGTTTAGTATCCTCATCAAACTCAGCATGGTTGATTGAGCAGAACAAAAACCACAGGAAGCATGAAATAGCACAAGGAGAACGAACGGTAGCCCTTTTGGTAGATTCATGTTCTTAATGTGCCATTGCCAGGCTATAGCTTCAACAATGACACTTCCTGAGTCAGGTAAAAGTAGTGATAGGAATGAACCATGTACAAAGCTCTTATCAGAGCTGAGTACTGGTAGCTTATGCATGTAATCATAGCTAATCAGGAGGCTGAGATCTGAAGAGACTCTTAAGATCAATTAGTTACCATAGTCCAGAAGTAGAGCTACGACTCAAGTGGCAGAGTGCTAGCCTTGAGCATAAAAGCTCAGGAATAGTGCCCAGGCTCTGAGTTCAAGCCCCATGATTGGTACCAAAAACAAAAGCAAAAACAAAAAGAAAAGAAAAGAGGAAAAGAGAAATGATGAGCAAGCAAGCAGGTAAGTAAGCAAGTTCCTATCAGGTGGTTTCTGATGATACTTAGACTCTCTTTGCATATGTCTTCCACTATAAAATCCATGCGCATCTAATCTTGCTGGATTTTTGTTAAAATAGATTTCTCTACAGGTCAATGTTACTCTTAATGTTATAGTAAAATAGATATTCCTATATAAATTTATTCTATCTTACAAATAGACTGTATGATTTATAGATACTGTATTCTTTATATTCAGAAATATGTCAATATTCGTGTTAAAATGAGAGAGATTATGAGGTTTTTTTTTCTGATCTAAGCTTTATAGTAAAGCATTCAAGAACACTAATGACAGATATCATTTAGCAAGACTTTTCAGGTACAAAGCAATATTGTATGTACTTACATGTATAATTGCTATATGCTATGTTTGTCCTCACAGAAAAAAATGATAAAACATGCTCAGAAAAGTTTTCTAAATTGTTGAAGTCACATAGACTGCAAATAAATGGCCCTGGGAGTTCAACACTACAGTATAGACGCCGATTCCATATAATCGTGCCTCTCTCTCTCCAGGGATGTTTTGGGTCTATTTAACTACCTAGCGGCCAAGAGTCTTTTAGAAGTGATGTGGTTATAGTAGTCAGTATGTCACATTGACTATTGGCTTGTGTTGTTTAGTAGAAAGGATAAACTTGGAAATTGCTCTGTATAAAGTATAAAAATATGAAGATGTTAGTAGAATGTGAAAATATAGGACTATATGAATTAGTCTTGTAAATAATTTGAAGAGGATTTCTGAAATTGTCTAGTTCAATCACATTATCTTTATATGTGAAAACTTTTGACCTTACTCATATTTACCTTTAGAAGTAGAACAAGAACAAGTGGTCTTTTCTTCTTTATTAGGTTGTAGTTTTAATATTGTGACCTTCCATTTTTGAGCACTATGTCCAGAAACCATATATATATATATATATATATATATATATATATATGTCATATTTGATTGTTCACTACCATTCACTTTACATTCTATTTTCTCCATCATTTATTGGCGTCTTAGCACAAAGAATCTAAAAAAATAATCCAGGAAAATACAGGGGTTACAAATCTAATATCTGTTAAAAATCATGATATTGTTCAGTTTAGTTAAAAATATTTGCTGAAAATAAGGGCAATGAGTGGATGCGCATTGTAAAATTTACACAGGTAAAGTTACAAGGGCAGAATTATAGTTCCTGAAAATGTGATATGAAGAAATTGTTCCAGGAAGCAGCATGTTAAATGCTTGAGAACTCTGATGACACACTTCAAGTCCAATGTATTTATCCCGATTTGATGGACAAGTCACAAAGGCTGTTTTTTTTGTAGATATGTGAAATATTGACCCCTATGAATACTGGAGTGCAACTTTATTCAGTTAAATGTTTCTTAGTTGTTTATAGTGTTACTCAGATCATATTGAACAACATGATCCATGAATACTACAAACTAGAAGAGGTGACCTTGTCTCTTCATATATTTAGAGAGTTAAGTTGCCAACAAGAAGCATTTCCATGCTTTTCTTGCTGAGATCTACACAAAGGTGTGATAAATTCTAAGCTATGACTTATTAAATAGATGAAAAAATTGTTGGGTATTTGTCTGTTTTACTTTAAACTCTGGCCATAATGAAAATCATTTGACTAGTGAAGATCTTTTCCCAATCTGTGGGCTTTCTATTGATCTTGCTAGCTATGTCTTTTGCCATGCAAAAACTCTGCAGTTTCATGCAATCCCATTAGTCCAACTTTTCCTTGAGTTGTTGTGTTTCTGGGTCTCTATTAAGAAAATTTCAGCCTGTGGGGCTGGGAAGGTGGTCAGTGGTAGAGCGCTTGCCTTGCATGTGTGAGGCCCTGGGTTCGATTCCTCAGGACCACATAAACAAAAAGAAAAAAAAAAGAAAATTTCAGCCTGTGCCAAGGAGACCTAGGGTTTCTCCTATTCTTTCCTGTGATGTTTTCAGGGTGTTTGCTTTGACTCTGAGGTATTTGATCCATCTGGGGTTGATTCTGGTGCAGGGTGATATATAAGGATCTAGCTTTAGTTTTCTACAAGTAGTTAACCAATTTTGCCAGCAACATATATTGAAGAGGCTGTCTTTTGTCCATTGTAATTTTTTTAGCTCCCTTATTAAAGATTAGCTGGCTATAGGTCTGTGGGTTCATTTCTGGGTTTTCAATTCTATTCCATTGGTCCTGAGGTCTGTTCTTGTGCCAGTACCAAGCTGTTTTCATTATTATGTCTTTGTAGTAGAGTTTGAAGTTTGGTATTCATATTCCTCTAGCACTGTTCTTTCTGTTAAGGATTGTTGTTGCTATTCAGGGTCTCTTATTGTTCAATATGAATTTTTGGATTGCTTCTTCTATTTCATTGAAGAATGAGGTTGGAATATTAACAGGTATTGCATTGGATATGTAGATAGCCTTGGGAAGTATTGCCATTTTCACGATATTAATTATTCCAATCCAGGAGCATGGGAGGTTTTTCCACTTCTAAGTTCTGCCTTGATTTCCTTTTTCAGGTTTTTAAGGTTTTCATCTTGGAGGTCCCTCACTTCTTTAGTTAAGTTAACTCCTAAGTATTTTATTTTTGTGGGACTATTACAAAAGGAGTTGCTTTTCTGATATCAGCTGAGCTCTTCTCATTGTTGGCCTATAGATGAGAAATAAATGTCAGGGGATGGTCTCATGGCCTCTTCGGAAGACCATTCTATTTGATACTAAAAGTTTAATATGTGTTCAGCATTGTAGACGACATTGACAAAAATATTCTGTATGACACACTGGATTCTAAATACTGCTCATGATTTCAGGAAGTGTTCCTTGGAGCCCTCATCTGTGATGCAAGCCCCGTAGAAGACAAAGGATGACAGAGAGAAACAATGTCACAGAATTTGTCCTCTTGGGCCTCACTCAGGATCCCAAACTGCAAAAAGCCTTATTCGTGCTGTTTTTACTCATCTACATTGTGACAATGGTGGGTAACTTGCTTATCATGGTGACCATTATTGCCAGTCCCTCCTTAGGGTCCCCAATGTACTTTTTCCTTGCTTGTCTGTCACTTATGGATGCTGTGTATTCCACGGCCATCTCACCCAAGATGATTGTGGATTTACTCTATGCTGAAAAGACCATTTCCTTCCAAGGTTGCATGGGTCAGCTCTTTATACAGCACTTATTTGGGGGTGCTGAGGTCTTCTTTCTGGTAATGATGGCCTATGACCGCTATGTGGCCATCTGTAAGCCATTGCATTATGTGACCATCATGAATCGGAGGGTTTGCTTTATCCTGTTGATGGTGGCCTGTACTGGAGGATTTGGACACTCTATTATTCAAATAGTCTTTGTGTACAGTCTTCCTTTCTGCGGCCCCAATGTCATCGACCACTTCATCTGTGACATGTACCCACTGTTGGAACTCGCGTGCACCGACACCTATGTCATAGGCCTCACAGTGGTTGCCAATGGCGGCGCCATCTGTGTGGTCATTTTCACTCTTCTCCTCATCTCCTATAGAGTCATTTTATCGTCTCTGAAGACTCACAGTCAGGAGGGGAGGCGCAAAGCCCTGTCCACCTGCAGCTCCCACATCATGGTGGTGGTGCTCTTTTTTGTTCCTTGTATTTTCATCTATGTGCGACCTGTCTCCAACTTTCCCATCGATAAGTCCCTCAGTGTCGTGTTTATGATCATCACTCCTGTGCTGAACCCTTTGATATACACCTTGAGAAATTCAGAGATGAAAAATGCTATGAACACACTCTGGTGTAAACAGTTAACCACGGGTTGAGGAAGCGTGCACCTCCCATGGTGAAGAGGCTTGTTCTTAATTCAGAAACATCAGACAGACTGAATTCTTACAAAAGGTTACTCAACTGAATGCTTTCTCTAGACCTGGTTCTTTTTACTGAAAATCATGTAATAATATCTTTTGATATTACAATACATTTTACATGAAATTAAGGAAGCCAAATGAGAAATACCAATATTTTCCCCTATAACAGGTAGAAAAGTCCAACTAGCATCACCTTGAAGCTTTCTATCTTTCCACTTACTGTAAGAGAGAGGGGAGAGGACCAGGAGTTCAAAGCCTCCTTGTAGTGCTTGGTGAGATGCAGTCTCCAACTACAAGACAAAGGAAAGAGAAACAACACAGAGCAAAATAAACTGAGATATTACCAGTGTAGAGGTTTTTGTAATGTTGGAAGTAGTTGATGATGAAAAGAATTTCTAGTTGATTTTTTCCCTCTCCTTTGGTGTTAGCTTTGAACTTGTGGCATATGCTTGCTAGGCAGGCACTCTACAACTTGATCCATACCTCCAGCCATGCTTTGTTATTTGCAGATTATTATTTGTCATTATTAGTACTTGAAAGAAGGGCTGCTTGCTTGATTGATAAGTGTATGTCACAAAGTGAGTCACATTTCCTGGTCCTTTTTTTATTGTGTAATCTAGCAATTTTATTTCTGTGTTTATTGAAATGAGATAAAACTGGACTTAAAATATATGCACATTTTTGTTTAATATGGCATTTTTTAAGATAATCACTACAATAATATGATGAAGTGTCTGGCACTGTATGAATGGATAAAGAAAGTATACAGTGGAATGTTATTTAGCTTTGTATTAGAAAAAATATTCTATAAGGACCTGGAAGGCATTGTAATAATTGTATGCTGAAGTAGGCATTGTCTTACTTATATAGCATATAAAATAGTCAAACTTATGGAAACAGAGAGCAAAAGGTTTTTGGCAATGACTGGAGAGTTATAAAATTTCAATAGAAAAGATAAGTGATTTCTGCATTGATATGACAACATATAAGCTACAGGTAAGAATGTATTATGTACTTAAAATTTAGTAGAAATAGCTTACGTGTTCTTAAACACAAAAGCAAATCAAAGAAAACGGTTTTTACCCAAGGTGATAGTTTTATTTATTAGTTTAATTATGGTAATCATTTTGCAATGTCACTTATGAAAACAAAATTGATTATATATCAATTGTGCACCTATAGAGCTGGAAAAGTATAACATAGAAATGATACTATTGTCCTCTACTGCATCATGCAGTTTAAAATTTCTTTGAAGCTGCTTTTACATGTAGAATATTATTTCAGTGGAGTTTAAAAGTTAGATTCTTGTGTTTCAAATTTATGTAGATTGCTTTTTTTTTGGTTGGTCGTAGGGCCTGAACTCTGGGCCTGGGCACTGTTCTTCAGCTCTTCAGCTCAAGGCTAGCACCTTACCACTTGAGCCACAGCACTACTTCTGGCTTTTTCTGCTTATGTGGTGCTAAAGAATCAAGCCCAGGGTGCTGGATGTTGCAAGGCAAGCACTCTATCACTGAGCCACCTTCCCAGGCCCTAGATTTCTTCTTAATTTATAATAATTAGTTGTATTTTGGTATCAATTTCTGGTTGAGTTCCTTAATACTTGATATGTGTTGTTTATGAATTAAATACTTTGGAACAGCATAAAAATGTATGTTATTGTATTGTGTGTTATTTACTGTTTTAGAATGTTTAAGACGTGAAGAATAATTTCTCATGTGCTTTTCTCTTTTCCTATTTTAGTACTAATATTTGAGTACTGATAATTTCTCATGTGTTTTTCTCTTTTCCTATTTGAGTACTAATATTTGAGTACTGATAATTTCAGATGTGTTTTTCTCTTTTCCTATTTGAGTACTAATTTACCAACTGCTTGCTTGAAGCTATGTGAGAAGCAACAACTCTTTTCTTAAGGGAAATCTTGCTTCAACTATATTTGAATCAAGTTTTTAATGACTTGTTCTGAAGTCAGTTTTGCTCATACTGTGGTTGTCAATTTAGATGTCAGCTGAGAAGTTTCAGATGGAGCAGTACACTCATCCTATTTTACTGTGTTGTGGTCATGATTTTTACCAAGAGGGTTTTTATGTTTAATTTTTTTCCTGGACTGGACTTCCCAATGTTGATGATTTGACCTCAAGTTTCCCACTCATCATAGTTTCCTCAAGGGTTTTCTTTTATATCTAGTTATTCTTGTGCAATCTCTGGAGAAGTGTAATCTACCCTTAGAATTATGATTAAGGTCCCAATGAATTTAATTAAGGAGTTAGTGATGCAACATCCAATGATTCTAGCATATGTGCCAAAGTTCAAATATAGAGGAGATGTTCACAGACTTTTTGCCTTTACCTCAGAGCATGTCAACATCAGCATTCCTGTGACTGGGTTTTTAAGGATTTGAAGTGGTAAAATGAATGGTAAACTCAGTAAATTTAGGATTATTCTCCATCTTTTGGGTAATCTGAACTTCATCTATGATGTATGAAGACAGGTCAGAATGAGAAAAGTTTTAAAAGCCATTTTATTATTATACTTTTATTGATATGGAACTTTAGTACAAAATACAAATTTATGGTTTTTCTTCTCTTACAAACCTCACCTTATTCAACTTCAAAATGCTTCCCTTTTCTGAGTGATTAGGACCAATTTTGTCTGAAGGAAGATCCCAAGCATCTTTGTTCATAATGAAGACTTAGAATTCCTGAGCCCAGATAATATTTTCTGGTATTCATTTAAAAAATCTCAATGATTAAAAATGTCATTCTCTCCTATGGAAGTGTGATGAAGCAGAGTTTTTACAAGCATGGTGAGAACTGACCAGGTGGACCAAGGTCCAGTGAAGCTTCATGTGCCCTTCTGTTCTGTCCATTCAGAACTGGCATCAAGTCCATAAAGCTGTTGTCACGCGGGACCCACGAAAAGGTATCACAGCACATACTTTGGACTGGCTGACTGGTTTCTTCCCATCAGTAACCCAGAAAGTATGTTTATAGGTAAGATTCTAAGCGAGGCATTATGCTATGCAACAAACAGTAGGAAAGTTCTTTTAAAACTTCTTCTATGTGATTCTGATCATCGTACACGTCATGGGTCCATTGTGAGTGTAGACAGTATGCATCTTAATTCAAATTCCTAGCACTTTTAAATGATGTTTTGATATTATAAAAATCCAGCACAAATGTATTTGCCATAATCCCAGTATTCTTAGAAAGTAATTTCAAGTGTAGTTCATTAAATGATATTTCATTAGGCAGATGTTTCTAAATCTTTTGATAGAATCAAAGTATTTTCTGTAAGCATTGTTAATACATTAAGAATTAGGATGATGTATCATAAGTTGAATGAGCGACTCTCAAGAACCCAAGGTAATTATTAAGAAAGATAACTGTTATTTCAATACATAAGATGGTAGGCCAATAAGGGAAAGACTAAAATTGAGCACAGGACTTTCTAAAATGAGGGAGTGGTTTTAAGAACAGTTATGCAGATATTTATTTGAAAGAGATGTGAGGCCTATAGATACAGTTTTGAAAACATGGTCATATAGAAATATACTGGCAGATGATATGCACTCTAGAAGAGAAAGTTGATGATAAAAATGATAAAAAATGATCAGTGCTATAGCATGACATGCAACTCTCTAGGTACTAAGGGCTTTAATTTTCTTAAAATTTTAGAATAAATTTTAAAATGTTGAGATAAGAGCTGTATGTATTTAAATTTTTTCACTGTGGAATGTCAAATTATTTACAAAAAGAAAAACTTATGTTTTCATTAGTAATGTAGGAAAATATGGTTGCAATTTATATTTTTTACCTTTAAGATAATGCCTACCACTTTTTAAACTTTATCAGTTTTTGTCTGTCAGAGGGATATTAGATATCACGTGTATTTAATTTTGTACTTTTTTGGTTCCAGACAAAACTAAGCCTCCTATAATTTGTATACTGAACAGTTAGATATATTTTTATTAGTTGGTGATATATGGCATTACCACTATTCTGTTAGTTTGTCCTTTATTGCTTCTTTTAGAGGTTTTTGTTTATGCATTAACTCTACACAGTCTCTACAATCTGAACTACTGTTGTTAGTTTTTTACTTTATGGTATCTTTTTGTAAAGGCTGAATTTGTCAAATATTCTCATTTTGAATGTCAGGTATTAGTGAAGGTTTTATGATTATTGAATTAGAAAATGATTTCTACTTCATTAACTTGAAACTGAATGTAGACTACGTCATGCTTGACTTGATCTTCATTCTTCGTGTACTATATTTTTGTTTATAGTATGTTATATGTACATTTTTTTGATTGCCAGTACTGAAGCTTGAACTCAGAACTTGGGTGCTACTATCCCTTAGTTTTCTTTTTGGGTAGGCATTCTAACACTTGAACCACAGCTCTACTTCCAATTTTTTGGAGGTCAATTGGAGGTAAGAATCTCATAGACTTTCTGTCTTATTTCGTTTTTGGGCTGTGATCGTCAGATCTCAGCCTTGTGAGTAGCTAGGATGACAGGAGTAAGCCATTGACACACAGCTATTTGGACAATTTTATTGGCTACAAGATTGAAAGCTTGTCGTGGGAGACCCATTTCTCTATCTTCTGTTCTTTCCCCACATAACTTTCTAATAGAATGAAGTAAGGAATGGCATTTTAGTACCTCTTGTATTCTTATCTCTGACAGTTTTGGAACATAATAAAGCATAAGGCCTATTTACCTGTTTTTGGAATGAACAACTAAATTATTCTGGATCTCCCATGTTGCTAACTGATAATAGTATTTGTGTATGGTTTTTTTCTGATCATTGACATGAGGGCTATCAGAAGGACATATGGAAAAAAGGGGCAATGTGACTGAGTTTGTGCTGTTGGGGCTCACTCAGAGCCCTCAAGGTCAGAAAATACTATTTGTTGTGTTCTTGCTCATCTACATTGTGACAATGGCAGGCAACTTACTCATTGTCGTGACCGTGCTGGTGAGCCCAAGTTTGGATGCCCCGATGCACTTCTTTCTTGGCTATTTATCTTTCATGGATGCTGTTTATTCAACTACAGTTACTCCAAATATGATTATAGACTTACTGTATGAGAAGAAAACGATATCCTTCCAAGCTTGCATGAGCCAGCTTTTTATCGGACATTTGTTTGGTGGTGCTGAGATTTTGCTGCTGGTCGTCATGGCTTATGACCGTTATGTGGCCATTTGCAAACCCTTGCATTATCTGATGATCATGAACCGACGAGTGTGTGTTCTGCTGCTGCTATTGGCCTGGATCGGAGGTTTTTTGCATGCAATCCTGCATCTTCTCTTTGTTTACAATCTTCCCTTCTGTGGCCCCAATGTGATCGACCACTTCATCTGTGACATGTACCCTCTATTAAAACTGGCCTGCACAGACACCTACGTGATTGGACTCACGGTGGTTGCCAATGATGGAGCCATCTGTGTGGTCATCTTCATGCTCTTGCTGATCTCCTATGGAATCATTCTGCACTCGCTGAAGAATCTCAGCCAGGAAGGGAGGCGCAAGGCCTTGTCCACCTGTGGCTCCCACATCACAGTGGTGGTCCTCTTCTTTGTCCCTTGCATTTTTATGTATGTGAGACCTCCTTCTACCTTTCCCATTGACAAGTCCTTGACTGTCTTTTACACTATCATCACCCCAATGTTAAATCCTCTCATCTATACTCTGAGGAATGCTGAGATTAAAAGTGCCATGAAGAAGCTTTGGACTAAAAAATGATAAGGAGTGGTTTGAGAAATGTGGCATTTGTCTGCAATGATGAGCTGCTCCTTTCAGGAATGTCGTGTGTGATTATTTCACTGGAATTAAATTTCCTCAGGTATAAAATCTGCATAATGAGAAGCATTGGTTAAATATTTTGGGGGTTTCAATTTTTGTCTTAGATATTCAGAACCCGTAGAAAGCATTGATCTATGAGGGGGGCTATAAAATGATTCTGTAGGGACTCGAGATTTATGTGCCACAATTAAATTTGTTTTACTTAATGGAAGATTGTTTATGTTTCTTTGTAAAATTAGAGTTATACTTTTTCACCATTAATAGTGTTTATTACAGATTTTCAAAGAATCAATTATGTAAATACTTGGTTATTTTCTCACCTAACATATATACCCAATATGAATGGAGATATAAAAAAACATAATTTTACTTTCCAAATTCAGAAATAATATATTTCTCTGGGAGGAAAGCTTTGTGATACATTTTTCTTAAAAATAAAGACAACCCATTAATCTTCCTATGTACTTTAAAATACCTGATAATACCTTTGCAAAGTTTTCAATATATCTGTCTCATGTCTGTGGTCATCTAAAAGGGACCAGATGCTTTTTATGTAAAATTAATATAATCCATAATTGAAGAGCTACACCATACAAATGTGGAACTGAAGACCAGATGCAAGCTATCATTTTCAAGGAATAATCCTACCAAAATATATAATCTTTATTTTTGCTCCAATTTAGTTTTTACTATTACATATGCTTATGGTTTATTTTTATTTTCATTGCACCTATGATTCAGTACAGTTTGATAATTATGTATAATGTGCAATTATCAAACCAGATTAATTAGCATTCCCATTCCCTGAAATGTTAAGAAAAGTTTGATTTGCACATAAGAACTGTAGATATTTATAATGTAGAGTATGCTATTTTATATACATTATATGTTGTGAAAATCAGGCTAATGAATTTATTATTTTTGTTTGAACATTTCAAGATTCTTCACTAATTAAATGCCAATTTTTGAGTATAATATTACCATAATATATTGCTTTTTTCTTTCTTTCTTTTTTTTTTTTACTACAACTTGCTTTATAAAATGTTTGTGAAAATTTGTGACATGATTAAATTTAAGTAGCATTTTCCCCCACAAATGGTGCAAATGCATCATCAAATAATTTTAGTTTTTGCTGATTTCACTGCTTAGTGTGGATTTAGGTGGAGTTCAGACCAAGGGAAAATCAGCTCTCTGAAGCAAATCATAGAATAGTAGACACATTGTATCAGTTTTATCCCCATCAATATTTTGTGGAGATAGCTTGTATAATTTCACATTCATTACAGACATTATGGTATTTACTGATATCAAGCATTACTTGTATCAGAGTTTATATATAACTTATTCCTCCATTATTAGGCATGCAAATACAAATAGTAATGATAATAATAGAAATATACAAAGTATTGATGGTTCATGCCTCTAATTCTGCTACTCATGGGGTTGAGATCTGATGATCAAGGTTCAAAGCCAGCCTGGACAGAAAAGTCCATGAGACTCTTATCTTCAATTAAGCAGGCAAAATTGGGAAGTGCAGGTATGATTCAAGTGGTAGAGTGCCAGCCTTGAACAAAGAAATGAAGCTGGAGTGGGAGGCCTTAATTTCAAGCCCAGTACCAGCACATAGACACAAAATTCATTATAATATGGATATGTTGGATTTGACTTCCCCACCCTTCAAATATTCATTTGATGATTCATTTTCATAGAATGAAACATATTCCTGCTCTCCCAATAAAACAAAATAGCCTGAACCCTTCAAGAGTAAGTAGCAATTCCAGCATAGAGTGTGAGGAAGTGCTTGGAGTTCCATTCATGATTCTTTGTGTGATATAGTAAGTGCTTCAGATTTCCAATAAAACTTAAGCTCCATGCTTTATATAATCCTAAATTAATGACTATCCTATAGTACTTTTGACATTCCTTTAGCTGTTAAGCTGCTCACTCATTCCCTAGCCACCTTTTGACAGTTCCAATTCATTCTTATCCAAATTATCTTAGTAGATAAATTGAACCTTAAGTTCATCACAGATAATAAAATCATAATTCTCAGCTGGAACACTAATTAGTATTCATTTAAATACTGTCATGGGGAAAGCTCACTTTCTTGTGTGTTTTCTGTGGATAGCCAGGGCCAGAGTAAATCTATGTGATGTGCCTTTTAGTCATTTTATGAATACTGCCATGGGGGAAGTTTATATACAACTTGGTTCAATGATTGTAGTTTAAGGGAGTAAATCATATAATTTCAATAGCCTGATAGTGTTTCCATTTATGGCTTCCTTAAGGCTGAAGGAAAACTAAAATTACATTTCAGGATAAATCTATGTCAAAGCACTGGGATCTGTGTCTAACTGTGCTTTGTAAGCTCTACATGATATTGAGCAGTCATTGATGCTAGCAACTGTTTTCAAAGCTCTTTGAAGTAGTTTCTCATGGGATCTATCATAACCTAATAATATTTATCACATTAATGATTGTGGCTTAGTGAGACATAATTTATTTTCATATCATTAAATGTTATTCATTGTATATATTCAATTCATCTCTAAGAGCTAGTCAAAAGGCACCTGATCCTCTATGGGCATATGAAAGGAGAAAAAGTTAATAGTGTGAAAAACTATCTGACCTCCTCTGTTCATTACAGTATTACCTGCAATGGCTAAAGCAGTTGACACTGCAATGAATAGAAGAATGGGAAAGAAAGCATGTATTAAATAAATATGTATACACACACATATATACATAAACAATAAAATACTCTTCAGATAAAAAAGTATATTCTCAGGACATAGCTAACAAGATAAAGAGAAACCCCACAGAATAGGAGAAGATTTTTACCAGCTATGGATCAGATAAGGGCCACATATCTAAACTATTCTTAGAACTCAAAAAATTAACCCCTCCCCCCAAATCTCTCAAAAACTCAACATCTCAACTAATAAATAGGCTAAAGACTTAACGAGACTTTTCAGAGGAAGAAGTAAGAATGACCAATAGATACATGAAGAAATGTTCAATGCTACTACATTGTTGGTTGTAATGTAAACTTGTTAATCATTCTGGAAAGAAGTACAAAGTTTCCTTAAAAGTCTAAACATAGAGCTTCCCTATGACCCAGCAATCACAATCATGGGTATTTATCCAAATACTACAAACCAGGCCACACTAAATTGACCAGAACCACCATATTCATTGCAGCATTGTTTACCTTAGCAAAGATATTGAATCAACCCAGCTGCCCATTAGTGGTCAAATGGATCAAGAAAATGTGGTTTGTATACACAATGGAATTCTCTGCTTTCCATCAGAAAAAAATGATATTTTTAACTTTCATAAGAAAATGGAAAGACTTGGAAAAAATTGTATTAAGTGAAGTAAACCAGAGTCACAGAAACATTGGTTGCATGGTTTCCCTCAGTGGTGATAGCTACAATGTGCCTACAGACCTACAAGGAACCATACTGAGTGATTAATATAATATATTAATCGTTATGAATATATATTTATATGAATGTATATATACACATATATGTACACACACCTTAGGACTTGATCAATTATATAGGTCTCTTGATATTCACACCCTGAGGCCAAAGGAGAATATGCATAGGAGCAGATCACAAAGGTTCAATGGCTATGTGTATATGATCATATAAAATAATATTTTATGAAATGTACTCTAAGAAAAGAGATTTTTTGTTTCAAATTTTTTTATTGTGAAAATACTGTACAGAGGGGTTACAAGTACATGGGCAAGGTAATCAGTACATTTCTTATCAAGCATTGTAGCCTCCTCCTTTGTTTCCCCTTCCCATCCCTTTCCATCCTCCCCCCTAATCCCCCCTACCCAATCCTCCTCCCCCCCCCACCAAACTTGTAAAGTTTGTTTTCAACATAATGACTTGTACATCTCATTGTTGCAATGGGTCCACCTGTATCCCTATTTAAACAATTTGTTTTTTCCCTTCCTCTCCAGAAATTATACTGACATCAAATACAGTGAAAGTAGGGGTTATACCATGTGGGAGGGACATACAAAGCAACAAAGAAATAATATTATAAATGTGTTAGAAACAATCGCATGAAAGAAAAAAACATTTGAGTACATATCTTAGGGTTCATTTCCCTAACATCAACTTATCTGACCTTTTCTGCTTGACTCAGACATATACTAGTCATTGCAAATAAGGGAAACCATGAGACCTATGTTTCTTTGGGCCTGGCTTACTTCACTTAATATGATTAGAAAAGAGATTTTTAATTGTTGCTGTTGCTGTTTCTGTTTTCTTTTCCTTTTTTCTTGTTTGCTAGTTTGTATGTTTGAGGGTAATAGGGAGCACAAAGGTGGAACAAAGGGTGAACAAATGAAATGGTGTTACTCTCTAGACACTATGTGAAAGTGAACTGTACATTTTGTGGGTGGGGATGAGAGGGAAAATTTGGGAGAGAGTGAGGGAAGGGAAGACATAGTTTAAAAAGAAATGTATTCATTACTCATTACCTGATTCATATATAATGGCAACCCCTCTGATATTAACTCTACAATAACAATAAAAATGCATATTCTCACATTTTTCAGAACATGGATGGAGCTAGAGAACATTAGGATAAGTAATTCATGTCAGATACAGAAAGGAAAACTTTTATATAATCTTACATATATGTGGGAATCCAGAAAAGAAAAGAAGTAAAAAGAGATATTAGGATGTGAAGGAGTATGATACAGAGAAAATTAGGAAATGTATAGCAAATGATACCACTTAGCAGACAGAGGATGAGCAGTAAGAGGATTACAATGGTGAATTGTTCTCAGGAATTTGGTTACCTGAGTAAATTATAGCTGTTCTTTCCTGACAATAAGAGAAAAAATAGGTAGTTTATGTGAGGTGATATGTTAATTTGATTTATTTGTTATTTTTATTATTCATACATGTACCATGTAACACTATTATTTAGACCATAATTATACCTGAAAATTTTATTTTAAAAATACTTTGAGTTCTTTTGACTTTTTTTCTTATAGTAAAATTAATGGATTTTGCTAATAGCAAATAATTCACAGCTGAATTTACCCATCAATCATTTTTCAAAGTTGTATCTGCTTGAGCAAATGGCTCTGGTCTGATCTAGACTTACTCATATCTGCTTTTGCTTTGGGAGATGGCTTTGACTGTGATCATGTAACCCATCATCCTCAGTGTTTTCTTCTCTACCAACTGCAGGCCAATCAGTCAAGATACCTTGGGGTTATTACCCAGATTCAGAACCCAAGATGGTGTTTATATTTTCAAATGCAAACACAGTTGTATTTGTAGTGTATGCATGTGTGTGTGTGTGTGTATAAAAGATGAATCTTGTTTCCGAGACTGCTAACACCACCATTCTGTAACCACCACCATTTTGTGACCAATGGCTCCTTGTTCCTACTTTGAAGTCTTTATTTATTGATAATTGTGTTGAACTTTTCCTTTGTTATTTGGTGCTTTATCATGATGATGTAATCCTGTCTTATCCGGTGGTGTGGCTATGGAAGGAGGAACATTTTGAGCTAGTTTAACTATTATTTGTCATATACATATACATATATATGTGTGTGTATATATGCATAAATTTATGTATATCTATCTATCATCTGTCTCATAATTGGAAATCATGTGTGGGTAACTTCTGTAGATTAGAAATGATCTATTCTCATTAGAGATTTTTTTCATATAATTTGGAAGTTAGTTACTTTATCTTGGCAAGACCTAAGTCTTTATCCTCTAGGGATTGTTCAAGGATGAACCAACTAGGAATTACTTCCTGTTAATGAGGAATTGCTTCATTTGAATTTGTTCCACTTATTCCAATAAATCAATCCACAATCACCTTATAATTGCTCTCATGTAAAAGAATGATGATTTATAAAAAGTCATAGGCTGTATCTGAACATAAAAGTGAAAGAAATCTCCCTGGAAGAAGAATGAAGCTATTTGTTTTGCAAACTCATCTACTGTGCTGGAATAGATCTTCAGCTGCTATCTAGTCTTGCATGGTGTTTTTATATAATGTATATTTGTATGTAGTATATATAGAAGGCTGCAGAAACTCTCCATTTTGTAGGATGAGAGTGGGGAGATTTGGGAATACCTTTGATTTTAAAAGAATGGACTTAGGAAAACACTATTTTAATGGAAGCAGCAATGGGAATTGGACGTGTTGAAGGTTCATAACATCTGGCTTCTACAGAAATCTAGACCCTCCCTACCAACATCTTCCACTACTAAATCCCTGTGCATGGAATTCTCTTGCTGACTTCTAGCCAAAATGTATTTCTTCACAGGTAAATATTCTGCCAGAAAGTATGTAATAAGCTAGAAATATATATATTTTATATATTATATTCATAAATATAAATATATATATTTTGTAGTTGCAGGATTCAAGCAACTATTTACATGTCATCAAAACTAAAGAAACATGGTAGATACTATGTGTCCCCAAGATAAAAAGCTTATGAAACATGTACATGGAATTCTATTGAGACATCTCAGACTGCCAAGCAGGTGATTGAACATTAGCTATGAGGATCTAGATCCCTATTTATCCAGATATGTAGCACTGTGACTTATGACTCTCTCCTTTTCTCTCTCTTGCTCTGTCTCTCCATCTCTGTCTCTGTCTCTGTCTCTGTCTCTCTCTCTCTATCTGTGAGTCTTAAGTTGATGGCTGATAAACAGCACTATTAAATTTGGCTACTACAGTTATGGCATGACTGTACATTTAATATTAGCTGACTTTTTATAAGAAGTAAGAATACACTTGGAAGTTTATACTTGATTATCAAATATAAAAATATTGTCAGAGTTGAAAAGTCATGGCTGAACTGTTTTAGGCAGATTGAATAGACAGGATGTTGAAATTATCCAATTGTATTTTTCATCTTCATACACAAATAGACACATACATAATTATAATTATGTATAGAAAGTAACTCAAACGAGTGGCCTTCTATTGGGATTGTGCTATTCTTTTTTTAATTTTTTATTGTGAAAATACTGTACAGAAAAGTTACAATTACATGGGCAAGATAATGAGTACATTTCTTATCAAGCATTGTAGCCTCCTCCTTTGTTTCCCCTTCCCATCCTTCCCCCACCCCCCCACCCAATTAACCCTATAAACAAACTGCTGTTCTATTTCTGATCAGTAGGACTTAGGAAATCTAATGTATGAACCATGAACCACTATCCACTATTTCTCCTTTCAGCTTAATTTTTTTCCATTCTTATTACTAACTTTCTCCAAAAGATCTGACAAAGATGTTTTCCTTACAAACTAGATGCTACTTCAATAGTTGTTAATAGTGAGGAATCCAAAGGCTGGGAAGGTGGCTCAGTGGTAGAGAGCTTGCCTTGCATGCATGAGGTCCTGGGTTCGATTCCTCAGTACCACATAAGCAGAAAAAGCTGGAAGTGGTGCTGTGGCTCAAGTGGTAGAGCGCTAGCCTAGACCTGAAGAGCTGAGAGACAACACCCAGGCCCAAAGTTCAAGACCCATGACTGAAAAAAGATCAAGAATCCAGTTTAATTTAAAAAGCACAGAGAATCAGGATAGTGACTATAAAATGTGTTATGAAATGAGTACAAACAAGTTTGCAGTGGACAGAATGACAGTTCCTGAAAACTATCACAGGTCCAAGAAGTAACTGCGCTAGCATCAATGTGCTAAACACCCATGCACTTATATGCTGACACAGTCCAAACACTACCACCTTGAGATTTTTTATTTGGGGTAATAGTGGAATTTGATTTCAGGCTTCATGCTTGCTAGGCTGCTACAACATTAGTGAATCAAACTTGAAACTCAACTTTTTATTGGTTATTTTTGGAATAGATCTTGCTTTCTGCTCTGGCATGTGCCTGAGCCACAAGCTACCTATATTTTAAGCTTTCTTTCATCACCTAGCTCTCAGGCATGAATTGCCGTATTGGGTTCCCCTCCATAGAGGTGGCATCTCTCAGACCTTTCAAGCCTTGGCAGGCCAGTTTCAGGCTCCTTTCTAGCTTGGGATGACTGGTGTTTCCCACCTAGCCAGCTATGGCCTGCGGTGGAGGCCCCTGAACTTTTCTGCCAGTGATGGACTTGAAACCTCAATTTTCCTCTCTGATCCTTCCAAGTAGCTGAGATTACAAGCCAATAGAATGAGGTTTAATAAACAGTTCACATAAAGATTGAATGTCTCAAGACATGACACACCAAATACCATGTCGAGTGGATGTAATTTTATACAGTGGGATAAAACATCATACAGTTACATTCTGATGCTTCACAGGTCATATTGAAAACCATTACTCATGAATACTACAAACTTAGAGAGGTGGCAATGTTTATTTATGTATTTGACATTTGACATATTTGATATCTATTCAGATATTTGATATTTGAAGAAAGGTGGATTTTTTATTTTTATTTTTTATTGTGAAAATACCATATAGAGGAGTTACAATTACATGGGCAAGATAGCGAGTTCATTTTTTATCAACCATTGTTGTCTCTTCTTTGTTTCTCCTTCCCATCCCTTCCCATAGCGCCCCCCTTCCCTCCACCCGATCCTCCCCCCTCCCCCACCAAAGTTGTAAAGTTTGGTTTTTGACATAACAACTTGTACATCTCATTGTTGCAATGGGTCCACCTGTATCCCTAGTTAAACAATTTGTTTTTGCCCTTCCCCTCCACAAATTATACCAACATCAAATACAGTGAAAGCAGGAGTTATACCGTTGGGGAGGGACATACAAAGCAACATAGAAATCATCTTATAAATATGTTAGAAACAATTGCATGAAAGAAAAAAAAACATTTAATAGTAGTAAATCCTTTTACACTACTACCAAGCTGTGTGTGAAATACAACCTATTATAAATGAGATATTGAATGTATGAATAATCATGCGCCTTTTAGCTTTTCTTCAACATGAGGTAGCACTCAACATTAGAGGTAGAAACATTAAACACTTGGAAGCCAAATGAAATAATTTGAGAGGAGTTGTGAAGACAAAGGGATAGTTGTAACATGAGCTAGTCAAACAATAACTTTTGTAATGTGTAGTCACCAATGGAGTAGATAGAGGTGAAGACACGCAGCATGACAAATTGAACTAATGGTCCTCTTCACAATGTCCTGGCAGGTAATGATCTCCTGATGTCTCATCTCTGAAGCAAGCCTGACAGAAGAGTCCATAATGACAGAGAGGAACAATGTCACAGAATTTGTTCTTATGGGTCTCACTCAGAATCCTGATGGGCAAAAAGCCTTATTTGTCCTGTTTTCACTCATCTACATGGTGACAATGGTGGGCAACCTGCTCATCGTGGTGACTGTTATTGCCAGTCCCTCCTTAGGGTCCCCTCTGTACTTCTTTCTGACTTACCTCTCTCTCATGGATGCTGGCTATTCGACAGCTGTTTCACCCAAATTGATCATTGACCTTCTCTCTGATATAAAGACTATTTCCTTACCAGCTTGCATGGGCCAGCTCTTCACAGAGCATTTCTTTGCTGGAGCTGAGGTGTTCCTTCTGGTGATAATGGCCTATGACCGTTATGTGGCCATCTGTAAGCCACTGCACTATTTGACCATCATGAATCGGCGGGTTTGTATTATCCTGTTGGTGGTGGCCTGGGTTGGAGGATTTGGACACTCTGTGGTTCAGCTGGCCTTTGTGTACAGTCTTCCATTTTGTGGCCCCAATGTCATCGACCACTTCATATGTGACATGTACCCACTGTTGGAACTTGCGTGCACCGACACCTATGTCATAGGCCTCACTGTGGTTGCTAATGGTGGCGCCATCTGTATGGTGGTCTTCATTCTTCTCCTCATCTCCTATGGCGTCATCCTGAACAATCTTAAGACTCACAGTCAGGAGGGGAGGCGCAAAGCCCTGTCCACCTGCAGCTCCCACATCACTGTGGTGGTTTTGCTTTTTGTTCCCTGTATTTTCATGTATGTTCGACCTGTGTCCAACTTTCCCATCGACAAGTCCATTAGTGTCATTTTCATGGTCATCACACCCATGTTGAACCCTTTAATATACACCTTGAGAAACTTAGAGATGAAAAATGCGATGAAAAAGCTCTGGTGCAGAAATTCAGCTAAAGACAGAGTAAGGATGCATCCTCCACATTGAATACAATTGCTATTAAATTGGAAGCAGAAACTCTAGCTTGTTCTTATAAGAGCTGTGGTAGTTATCTCAGTATAGTGTGTAGAAAAGGTTTTTATTTTACTTTTACAAAGAAATTAAAGAATAATTTTCTTTGAGATTAAGATGGATCTTATAGAAAACTAGGGGAATGTATTAAATGTATAGGTAGTTATATTATAAAAGGTAAAATGCAGAATATACAACTAAGCTCAAACTGATGCTTTGCTTGCTTAACCTTTTATGAACATGAAAGTTTAGATGAATTTTTCCATTAAGGTAGAATATAAACTGTGTTTCAAAACTCTCATGAGAAAATACTTTGGATAATATTTAGATAAATGTTTGGAATGAAAGAATGGAAAAAAGAAATGATTAAGGCAAGTGGAAAATATATTTCTTTAATTTTTGTGGTAATCATATACTAGAAATGTCATGAGTAAGGAAATTATTCTAAAAGAAAAATTAAAAATGTGTGATTTCAGATTTTTAATTACCATTACTTATTATTCTCTCTGCATGACTACATTTTGTAGTTGCATTGTACATATATGTTGTGATCACTTTCCTAGTTATATCAATTCATATATATTTGTAGATTCTGAAATCATATGGCAGATATTCATTAGAGAAATTAGTAGAGTTAGGCTTTATTCCATATAGTTGGAAACTGTGGTGGGTTTATTGCAAATTCAAGGCTAGCTGGAGTTCTATAGGGCGACTCTCTCTCTCTCTCTCTCTCTCTCTCTCTCTCTCTCTCTGACACACACACACACACACACACACACACACCACTCAAATGAAATCAAACCAAATAAATTGAGATATTAGTCCTGAAGAATTTTTTTAGTTTGTAGAGCAATTGATGATGAAAATTATTTCTAGTTTTGATTCTGTGTAGCCCTTATGCTGCAGAAAACTAATCTGAGTTGTAAGCATATTGTTTTAATTCTTTTTTTTTTTTTTTTTTTTTTTTTTTTTTAAATTTTATTTTATTTTATTTGACAACATACTGTACAGAGGGGTTACAATTACATGGGCAGGATAATGCATACATTTCTTACCAAGCATTGCATCCTCCTCCTTTGTTTACCCTTCACCTCCCTTCCCAGCCTCCCCCCTCCCTCCCACCCAATCATACCCCCCCTCGCCCCCCTCACCGACATTGTAAAGCTGGTTTTGACATGACATTTTGTACTTCTCATTGTTGCAACAGGTCCACCTGAATCCTTAAACGACTTGTTTGTCCCCGTCTCCTCCACATGTTATACTGACATCAAATATAGTGAAAGCAGGGGTTACAGCGGAGTCTTGGATCTCGGGTTGTTTTAATTCTTATCTCCATTTACGAGTACATCTTTGTCATTATTTGGTAAGCAGTTGAGTTTCTTACTACTTTTCATGATGATGAATGAAAGAAATATGTAAGTTTTTTAAATATGTTCTGTTTGCATTTCTTTAGTTATGTATCTAAATATTTTGTTTTGAAATATGTTTTAAAATTTCATATAATGCAGCCATCTTGGACTATCATTACATTATAGGTGACTGAATAGATTTACAATGGTACAAAATGGAGTATCTTTCAAGTATATCCTGATTTATAATCTTTTGGATAAAGATTGGTAAGAGTGGTAATCACTGGATCATAGTACTGTTCTAAGTTTAGTTTTTCTCTTGAGAAATCTCCAAATTGCCTTGATAGTCTTTGAACTTGTTTACTGTCCAAACAACAATAAATAATAGAGTTCATCATCCCCAACGTACTTGTCAGTGTTCGTTGTATGACTGGTTTTATTAAGTAATAAGTTCCAAGCACATTTCTGTATCTATTTATTTGATTTCATATAATTTGTCGGTAAGTATTTTTTCAGAAATATCCCAATGAATTTCATAATTACTGAGGCTTCTATTACAATAGAGTCCTTCTATGATGATTTTATATGTGATAAGGAGGTGTGAAAAAGAAACCCTAATACACTAATTGTTGGTGGGAATGTAAACTTGATCAACTACTCTGGAAGGCAACATGGAGCTCCATCAAAAAACTAAACATAGAAATACACTATGACCTATTTTTATTCTACTTTTGGCCTTTATCCTAAAGATTATGAGCAGGCTACAGTAAAGCCACCAGTACTAGCATGTTCATTGCAACATTATTCACCATGGCCAATGCATGGAATCAGCCCAGATGCTACTTAATAAATGCATGAATTAAGAAAATGTGGTGTACATACACAATGACTTTTACTTATCCTTTAGAAAGAATGATATTGCTTCATTCACATAGAAGGTTAGCTTTATAATTCTTTGTAATGTTGGTTATGTTTCAGAAATTCAATATTTTCCTCAAACTTTCTAATCATACTATTAGTAACTTGGATTGCAGACATGAACCATAATGACTATACTATTTATTGAGATGAAATTTTGCTAACTCAATAAAAGTCTGTACACACAGGCATACACACATAGAAACTACATTAAAAAATCCATTCATCCGTTGTAGAGCATCTGGGATATTTCTATAACTTGGCTATTGTGGACAGTTCTGCATTGAGCATGGGTGTGTAGATGCCTTTGTTGTATCCTATTTACAAACTTTCAGATAGATGCCCTCATGTATGGTATCTCTGGACTTTAGGATAGTTCAATTTTAGCTTGTGAGGAATCGCCATATTGATTTCCATAGACTTATACTAATTTACAATCACCTCAACAGTGTTTTAACATCCCTTTGGCATTTGCATAAATTGTGTAAGTTATATATATTCTTCACGATGGCCATTCTATCTGGGGTTTAGATGGAATTTCAATATTTGTTTTGTTTGCTGTATGCTGATGCTGGGGCTTGAACTCAGGCCCTGGATGTTGGCTTTAGCTTTCTGGCTCAAGACTGACAGGCTACTACTTGAGCTACAGCTCAATTTTTGGCTTTTTGCTAGTTAATTGAGGATAAGAGCACCTGAGACTTCCCTGAACACTCTCTTTTAATTGTGATCCTTAGATCTCAACCTCTCCAGTAGCTAGAATTACAGGACTGAACCACTGGCACTATCATTTTGATTTTCATTTCTTGTATGTCCAGAGACATTGAGCACCTCTTCATGAATGTATTGGCCTTTTGAACTTCGTCTTCTAAGACATATCTATTTAGACCATTTGCCCATTTATTAATTGGGCTATTGGCTCTTTGAGTATTTCATTTTTTAATCAGCTAGTATATTCTGGGAATGTTCTTTCTCTCAAGTCCAGTTTAATAATATTTCTATATAAATTTTTATAACATAAAACTCATGTTTTAAATCAAGAAACTTAAATTTAGAAACTTCCATGTCACATGATGTTTTTCCTAGTTTGTCCATTCTTTACTCTTGACAAGATCCAAATCTTTATCCTTCAGGGATTATACAAGGGAAGAAATCTATTCATGAGAGATTACTTTATTTGAATGTGTTCCAGATATTCTAATAATTTCTAACAACCTTTCAGTCTCTTCCTTATAAATTATGGATGATTTTAAAGGCTTTAGGCTATACCTGCTCATATAAATTGAAGAACTACTTTCCTGGTATAATCAATAAGTTTCTTGGAAACTAATTCATCCCACATCTGGAGTACCTCTCAGCTGATAAATAGATCACAAGGTGTCTATTTTTACTTTTATCGATGCTTAAAGAAATTTGCAGAAGTCCTTGATTCCTGGGATGAACTGGGAAGATGAATAATATTGTTTGAAAAATCCTTGTGCTAAATTTTATTAAGCATTAACTTAACCATTAGGTATTAGCAAACTAAACTGAATACTTGACATCATTTATCAATTTGTATACAGATTTTACTCAATTAAGTAAATGGTGAAGCCAACCCACTGGATGGTTGTCCTGATCTACCTTAACCTTGATGATGGAGAAAACACAAGGCAGAAAGTGAAATATAACACAAAGAAAATTTGACATGGACTATGCTGCAGCCTTATGTTCTCCCATAGGTGTGTATCTCTATCACTCTGCAATTTTAGTGATGACAGACTTTCTGAATCAAATGGAAGTTGTAGCAGGTGTAAGACATGCAGAAGAATCCTAACAGATGGCTTCTAAGGAAATCACAGACTTTCTCTGCACCTGTCCTCACCTGCCACCAGATCCTGTGCATGGAACCTTTCTGCTGGATTCTAGTCAAAATATATTCATTCACAGGTAAGCTTTACTCTTACATTCATTTAACCCAATAATATTTCCTAATGAGTACATTTCATATTATGCCCCAAAAGGTAGGCATGAGTGATTGGTGTTATATCCTGAAAGTGTTTGTGGTCTTATTAAATTGACAAACCTCCTGATGCATTATTCTGATTCATATTCACAATAAAACATCCAAGAGTAGTAATAGCAGACATCTTTTAGCTAGATTTTTCAGGTATCTAGTAGCGGACTAAGCACTATCTGAACGTAATATAAACAAAAATCATAGAAAGAATAGATAGGATGTGTGGCTTACAGTATAAACACAAAACAGATGCACACAGATTTGTATTGAGTTGCTTAAGGTTGTGTACATAGCAAGTGTTTTAACCTGGCAGTTTAACACAAGCCATACAGTCCTAGAATCCTCATTTTTTAGCACTGTGTTACCCTCCACGCAGGGTCTCTTTGCTCTATCTCAACACACAATGACTGTGAAACTTAACATTGTTATTTGGGTCACAATAGTCTCTATACCCTAGGTACTCCTGATTGGTGTGTTACAAGTAATGAAAATAAACCTGGAAATATCTACTCAGTAAAATTTGGCCTGCCTGCAAAATCCTGCAGCTAGTTGGATTGAAAAGCACTCTTCAATTGTCTTCAGTCACAATTTTTTCTAATGTTCAAACTGACACATATTTGTATTTACCTTTAGAAACAAACTCAACCCTCTTTCTTCTCACAATGAATTTGAACTTTCTCTTGATAATGATAATTTTTGGGATGCAGTCACTAAAGTTTCCTAGATGAGAACTAAGACTTAGAATCCTATATATACAACCACGCATACTGTTTACTACCTTGTTTCTGTTTCTGTTGTATGCATTCACACTCTCCAGATTACACCAAGAATTCTGAAAGAAAGCATACTATGTTTGAACTAATTAGTTAGGCAAAGCCCTGAGTTTGTTCAGATTTATTAAAAGAATTTGCTGAAAGCTCTGGGTAATGAAGATAAATGTATTACAAATTTGATATAAGCCTGGATGTCATGGATAGAATAATTCTTCCTGGAACACCTGACAGTCATAATCATAGCAAGCAAATTCTGTAGGCAGAAATATCCTCAACACTTGTCTAGTTATTTGATATGATCTAACTCCTTAATGCCTTGAGATTTAATGAGCACTTGAGAAAGACTGAGAATTCTTTGACTCAGTAAAGAAGGACTCCCTAATGCAAAGTGTAATGAAATTAGATTCAGTGAGACATTTCATTCAGTGAGGTATTTTAATTATATATTGATCAAATATATTATATATTATATAGTAATATATAATGATGCACATAATTATATATAATTAATATATAAAATATAACGCATCACAATATATAAAAATAAAAGTACGTGTAATATATAATTATGTTAAGTATTATATATCATATATGTGTTACATATTAAGATCAAAGTTAGGCCTCACGACTAGTAACAACTCAAACAGACACATGGAGTTCTTGTATATGAGAGTTAATCTATCCTCAAGACAACGTAGATGTGTCGACAGTAAAAAAAAAAAAAATTCTCTAGACACCATTGCTGAATTTTTTGCCATGACCTGTTAGTTTAAATGAGGAATCATTAATATATGATTTTTGTGTGTTTGACTATTCTTTTGTGTAAACTATAAGACACAGAGATACTTTTTAAGCTCTTCGCCCCAAGCACAATCATCTGAAGGGTTACACAATTGCCAAGGGAAAGAATATTGGGCTTTCTGAAAGAACTCGATGATTTAATGTTTAACGTGATCTTACCACTGTAGGAGAAAAAAATTGGAATATGCTCTAGGAGAAAAATGGATTCATGATCTTGTCCACAATTTTACGGCAGGTTCTGAGCTTTCATCCTACACGCCTTATAGAAGAATAAATGGGACAGAGGAACAATGTCACAGAATTTGTCCTCCTGGGCCTCACTCAGGATCCCAATGTGCAAAAAGCCTTATTCATCCTGTTTTCACTCATTTACATTGTGACAATGGTGGGCAACCTGCTCATCGTGGTGACTGTTATTGCCAGTCCTTCCTTGCGCTCCCCCATGTACTTCTTCCTTGCTTACCTGTCACTCATGGATGCTGTGTATTCCACTGCTACTTCACCCAAGATGATTGCAGACTTACTATGCTCTAAAAAAACCATTTCTTTCCCAGCTTGCATGGGTCAACTGTTTATAGAGCACTTATTTGGGGGTGCTGAGGTGTTCCTTCTGGTGATGATGGCCTATGATCGCTATGTGGCCATCTGTAAGCCACTGCACTATTTGACCATCATGAATCGACGGGTCTGCATTCTCCTGGTGGTAATAGCCTGGGTTGGAGGGTTTGCTCACTCTGTGGTTCAATTTGTCTTCGTGTACAATCTTCCTTTCTGTGGTCCCAACATCATTGACCACTTCATCTGTGACATGTACCCACTGTTGGAACTTGCATGCACTGACACCTATGTCATAGGCCTCACTGTGGTTGCTAATGGTGGAGCCATCTGCATGGTCATTTTTGTCCTTCTACTCATCTCCTATGGATTCATCTTAAACTCCCTAAAATCTCACAGTCAGGAGGGGAGGCACAGAGCCCTGTCCACCTGCGGCTCCCATATCACAGTGGTTGTCCTCTTTTTTGTTCCTTGTATTTTCATCTATGTTCGACCAGTTTCCAACTTTCCCATTGATAAATCCATAAGTGTAGTTTTTACGATCATTACTCCCATGCTAAATCCTTTAATATACACCTTGAGAAATTCAGAGATGAAAAATGCTATGAAAAAACTCTGGGGTAGAAAACTAGTTACAAATGCCATAAGAATGCATCTCCCTTCCTGAACATTTACAATCTACAGTAAAATGCCAAAAAATGGCCATTATTTCTAACAAAAGGTTACATAAACTCCATGCATTGTCTAAGAATACTCTATTTTTATGAAGCCATCAAAGGTGAAATTATCCTTTGAGAATGAGGTCAATCTTATAAAAAATTACTGAAGAAAAATAAAAGATATAGGTATTTATCATTGTAAAAATAAAGAACAAAACTAAGATCCCCTTGAAGTTTATCTTTTTACTATATATTGAAATAAGACTTAAAAAATAACTAGTATATGTCTGAGACAAGCAGAAACATTCAGATAAATTGATGTTTGGCGAAATGAACCCCAAGATAAGGATTCAAATGTTTTTTCTTTCTTGCTATTGTTTCTAACATATTTATAAGATGATTTCTTTGTTGCTTTGTATGTCCCTCTCCCACGGTATAACCCATGCTTTCACTGTATTTGATGTTGGTATAATTTGTGGAGGGGAAGGGAAAAAACAAATAGTTTAAATAGGGATACAGGTGGACCCATTGCAACATTGAGATGTACAAGATGTTATGTCGAAAAACTAACTTTACAACTTTGGTGAAGGGTGGGGGGCAGGGGAAATGGGAAGGGATGGGAAAGGGAAACAAGGAGGAGGCAACAATGCTTGATAAGAAATTTTCTCATTACCTTGCCCATGTAATCGAAACCCCCCCTGTATGGTATTTTCACAAAAAAATAAAAATAAAAATAACAAAAAATACATTTGAAACCTCCATCTCAGCAAATTTAATGAGAAGTCAACTAATGTAATACTTAGGTAAATTTTGGGAAGCCCAAGGGTAATTGAAGAATTTTAATGTTCTGAAGAATTTTAATGTTCATTTTCTATCAGCATGGCAACTTTCTGTAGCTATTCCATGTCTAGCTTAATCTCTGTATTTTCAGTTTTAGAAATTCTGATGGTATAGGAAACTGTATGTGCTGAAAAATGTTACTATTGCCAGGTGTGCTGGCACATGCCTGTAATTCCAGTACCTGTGAAAATAGATATCTAGTATGTTTGGGGCCATCTGGAGAGCCTGTGCCCACCCCCCCAAATGAAATAAAATGGTGTGAGTACTAATGTATTCTGGAATGCAAATGTATTTATCAGGATATTTCAGATCAGGTGTTAGTTTTGGTGCAAAATTATTTCCAACAAATACTAACTGCTCAACGGACTGACACTGACTATTCCTATGCCTATAGTTACCTCTCACCAGTAAAAAGTAAGTTTGTTGGTAGCAAAAACACTTTCCTGTTCAATATTGTTGACATGACATATTTTATATAAAGACTTACTGTAAGTATAAATATTAATTGTATGTTTGACTATTATTATTTTGTATAAACACTCATGTAAGGTGTAGATACAGCCATTGATCTCTTAGCCTTCAACAAAATTTTCAGAGGAGATATAAAATTGTTCAGGAAAGGTCTAGTCATCTATTTGATAGATAATCAACATATGATGGTGATTATATTATTGTTACTTATTTATTTTGATACCAGCCCTGGGGCTTAAATTAGGAGTTTAGGTGTTATCCCTGAGCTTGTTTGTTCAAGGCTCGCATTTTTACCACTTGAGCCACAGCTCCATTTCTGGCTTTTCTGGTGGTTAATTGGAGATAGAAGTCTCATGGACTTTCCTCTCTGGCCTGGGCTTCAAACTGGGATCTTCAGATCTCAGCCTACTGAGTAGCTTGGACTATAGGTAGGATCTTAACAAATACTTATTAAACGTTTACGGTGTTTTCAACACTGGGAGATGATGATGAAAATATACTCTAAAATGTTCCGCTTCACATAATATTCATGCTAGGTTCTGTTCTCCTGAGCGCTAATCTCTGAAAAGTTAAAGAAAAGTAAACAAGGCAAAGCAATAATGTCACAGAATACATTCTCCTGATCTTCCCACAGGATCTAGATAGACGGAAACCATTCTTATTCATGGTTTTACTCATCTCAACTACACTGTGACAATAAAGGATAACCCACACATTGTTGTTACTGTTACTGCTAGCAACTTCCTTGGGCTTTCTGATGTACTTTTTCTTCACCTACAGGTCACTCATGGATGTATTTTGTGTCACTGTGGTTTTCCCCAAGATGTTTACAGATTTACTATGAAAAAGATGATTTCTTTCCCAGCTTGCAGCTTACAGATCTTCATACCACTCTTTTTTTTTTTTAAATTTTATTTTATTTTATTTGAGAACATACTGTACAGAGGGGTTACAATTACATGGGCAGGATAATGCATACATTTCTTACCAAACATTGCAGCCTCCTCCTTTGTTTACCCTTCACCTCCCTTCCCAGCCTCCCCCCTCCCCCCTACCCAATCATACCCCCCCTCCCCCCCCCCCACCGACATTGTAAAGCTGGTTTTGACATGACATTTTGTACTTCTCATTGTTACAACAGGTCCACCTGAATCCTTAAACGACTTGTTTGTCCCCGTCTCCTCCACATGTTATACTGACATCAAATATAGTGAAAGCGGGGGTTACACTGTGGGGGAGGACATACAAAGCAACAAAGAAATAATCTTATAAATGCGTTAGAAACACATGCATGAAAGAAACAAAAACATTAAAATACATATTTGAGGGTTCGTTTTCCTAACATCACATTCTCTGACTTTTTCCGCTTGACTCATACCTATACTAGATATTGCAAATAAGGGAAACCATGGGACCTATGTTTCTTTGGGCCTGGCTTACTTCACTTAATATAATTTTTTCCAAGCCTTTCCATTTTCTAACAAATGGGGAAATGTCATTCTTTCTGATGGAGGCATAGAATTCCATTGTGGTTCATACCACTCTTATTTGGGGGTGCTGAGGTCTTTCTTCTGATGGTACTGACCTGTATTGATTGCTATGTGGTCATCTGTAAGCCACCATACTGTTTGACCATCATGAATGAATGTGTTTGACGCCTCCTGTTGATAGTGGCCCAGGTGGAGGTTTTGAAAATTGGGTGGCTTAACTTGTGTCATTGTGTATTTTTTTTTTGTGTTGTGATTTTTGTTTTATTTTGGTTTTGAGCTGGGACTGAGGCTTGAAACCAGGGCCTTGGCTTGTTCACTCAAAGCTGGTGCTCTACCACTTGAGCCACAGCTTCATTTCCTGTACTGTGCCTTAATTCACTTTAGCTACAATGTTGTATTATAGATTCTTTTTAAAATTTTTATTTTATTGTAAATATGCTTACAGAGGGGTTACAGTTACATGAGTAAAATTTGTGAATAAATTTTCTTCTTTGTGTTAATTGGCTTATCAATTTGATTATGATTATTTTTGCTCATGATTTTTACAATAGAGTGATTGCACATCATAAGGAAATTAATTTTGTATATGTCTTTAACGTACTTTGAGCAGATTTACTCATTCTTACTCTTAATTTTATCCTCCTCCCTCCTTCCTTTCCTCTTCTTTCCAATAAGTCCCCCTTGTAGTGTATATGTGTGTGTGATTCTTCTTGTTTAACTGAAATTTTCTGTCTTTTGATCATTTGTCCATCACCCTCACTATAGCTTTTAGTTCGATTTTTAATCTTGATTTGAGATATTTTTAGTTCCACATAAATAAGGACTTAATCTTTCATTGCATTTATATGCAAGTTCTTTATTCATTTATCTATCTGTGGACATTTACATGATTCCACATATTTGTTCTTGTGATTATTTGCAGTGATTGTTGAAGTGTTGATACATCTTACAAATATTTTTAATTTTTTATTATCTTTAAGTGGCTGTATAAAGGAGGTGCTATATAACCAATCAGTTTATGAATACACTGCATCAGGATCAGTGTTATTTCCTTTCTACTTTTTGTGCATAGTAAAATTTGCGAGTGGAGAAATGAAGGGTAATGTTGAGATTTTTGTCATACTTTATTTCCAAAGTGTGATCATTTTTTCCCTTTATTTCCATTAAAAGTTTTCTCCTGTTGTGTCTTCCAAGACTACTTTTCATTTCTTGTCATTCTCATCAGTTCAAGAAGTGATCTGTTTTTGAGAATAGTATATGCATTATTCGTTTCTTGTATGCATGCTTTATCAGAGATCAGACATCTTTTTGATTTTAAAGTTTGGGCAATTTACTCCTTCTTCTGTGGTGTTTCTGGTGGTGAGCCATCCTTCTGGAGAGCGTCTGCTTATCCCTCCTTGTCTCCAGTCTCCACAGGCTTCCTTCCTTCTCCTCTCTGAACAATGTTTATTTTCCTTTTTAGGAAGCAATCTGTGGTTCTGAAGAACTATTCTTGGTGTCTTTAACTGAGTGTTCTACCAATGCATGAATATCACATGTTTGGTTTTATGATAATCTTGGAGGATGTGTAGAGAGATTTAGAGAAAAGAACTTCATTGTATAAAGAATGCATAAAAATCAAGGGTCAGTATTCTATTTTTTATTGGTTAGTCATGTTACTTTGTCTTATTTATGTATTTTTTTTTTTACTTTATACTTTCATGATTTTTAATCTGACTTTTATGTTATTTCATCTTTCTAATCCTAGGTCTTAATTACTTATTTTTATTTTTTATTTTTTTTTTGGTCTTGGAGCTTGAACTCTGGGCCTGGGTGCTGTCCCTCAGCTCTTTAGCTCAAGGCAAGTGCTCTACCACTTGACCCACAGCACCACTTCCTTACTTAGCTTTTTTTTTTTTTAATTTCTTTTCCAGAGAATTTATTTTGCAACTGAATTGAACATGCATGCAGATATAATCTCATTGGAGTTGGCAAGAAACATGTACTGGTGATGATTTTGTGACATTCTCCTTAAGTGTGCTTCACCTGCATGAAGCCTTTTGCTTTTCTTTGACTCTTGAATTTGAAAATCTTGGACATATGCTAATTTACTGAAAACAAATTGTCCTTACAGACACAACTTTTGGATTATGTTTTTAATAACTGAATTGCTTTTAGATTGCTATTTTTTACAATTAACTGTCCTGAAATGATTGTCCAGGGAAAGCTTCTGCCCATATAGAACTCATTGCATGGTTGATGTCAGGGCTTTTGGGGATAGGAGTCCTTAGTGAATTTAGTGGCAGCAAGTAGCTTTGGGGACACTTTGAACAACTCAGGAAAGATGTTATGAGTTAAATATTTTGTTTTACTTATTAAATTCCCAGCCATGCCTTCTGCTACCCATGAGACTCTCTCAAGTTATTAATGCTACAGTGAAAATGTAAAATAAAAGCCACTAGCATACAAGACACTCAATACAATGATGTCAATTTTGTAGGAATACACAACAAATTCCATTTTTGATTGTGTGATGCACAATTGACCCAAACTGTTACCAGGCGCATTCAAGTAATTCGGGCAATAAACAACAATGAATTTTACCATTAACTCTTGAGATGTGTTGTCAAGTAGAATGATCAGATACGATGATTCATCAAGCAACTTTGGTGTTGATTGTCGAAGATAACTCTGGATAAATCAAGAACTGAAGCCATACAGTGTTCTGCAAGTGAAAGAACATGGAAAAGCTCTGTGGACACTAAAGGAGATATATTTCTATGTGAGAAAGCATTTATAGCTTCAGTGCTCTGCTTTCTCCCTTTCTTTCTAGAACATACCTGGACTGAGGGTGGCAGTTTTGACTGATCTTCATCAAGCTAAGATATCAAGCTTCCAGATCTATGGTACAGTTTCAAAAGTCTGGCTTTGGAACAAGTGATCAAACCGAATATTGAAAAGCCAGGTAATCTATTTATAAACACTCTTCACTGTTTTTTGAGTGGGGGAAAAAGGAACAGGCTTACTTTGAATGGATTTTGTATATTTCTTAAGAAACAGGGTTTTAACGCAATTAAAATTTTTTATGTCAGAATCAAGAATAATTTATTAACACAGGTACTTTCTCCATCTTGTAAGTATTGCTATATTAAGTAGCATACAAATAATTGTGCACAAGTTGTATAAGGTTAATTTCAATGCATACTAAAATAGAGAAAATTCAGCACAATAGGAAATATGCATATTATCTGCAAAGTAACTGTGTGTGTGTGTGTGTGTGTGTGTGTGTGTGTGTGTGAGTGTGTGTGTGTGTGTGTGTGTGTGTTCCAAAGCTTGAACTCAGGGCCTGGATGCTTTAAGCTTTTGTTCTTGAAACTAGTGCTGGATATTTATAAAACACTTAAAATGCTATGAAAAAATGAGAGTTGCTGAGCATTGGTGGCTCACACCTAGCAACTCAGGAGGCTGAGATCTGAGGATCATGGTTCAAAGCCAGCCCAGCAGAAAAGTCCCCATGAGATTCTTATCTCCAATTAATCACCAGAAAACTGGAGGTGAAAGTGATAGAGCACTAGCCTTGAGCAAAAGAGGGACAGCGTCCAGGCCCTGAATTCAAGTCCCACAATCATAAAAAAGAGTCATAAGTACACAAGAGGTCAACATGAGAAACCTTTATAGAAGCTACCTCTAAATGCTGGCAGCTCTTATGAATGGTGAGTATTTATGTTCGATTACAAATACAAACATTCATTCATAGTGAGAGTAAAGGTAATGAATCATGTATATATGAAGTATCAGAAGCCCCTGAGTTAGAGATTCTATTTTTAGGTAGTTATTTTCTTTTTTTAAATATATATATATAATTGCAAAAATATGGTACAGAGGGGTTACAGTTACATGAGTAAGACAATGAATACATTTCCTATTGAGCATTGTTAATCCCTCCTTTGTTTTTCTTCCCCACCTCCCCACAAAGTTGTAAAGTTTGTTTTCTTTTAAAGATATTATACAGAGAGTCATAGTTACATGAGAAAGTTATTTTCTATTGACAGATATCAAAATTTAGAATATGACTTTTGCATTATTCTTTTACTGAGGAGTACAAAAATTCCAAGAAGCAAGCACTGGTATTAGTACTTTCCTTCTCCCTAAGTACCTCCTGACTGACAGCTTATGGAGGAGATTGTCTCTAGACTCAGTTCACATACCACATCCCCCAACAAATCGTAATTTTCATTCAATTTAGGACCATTGTTATTTTTTAATCTCTCTTTTCTCAGTTTTCTCTCAGCTTTCTATAAACACTCTCATATTTTCAGGTGATTAAGTATAAGCTCACTTTCTAAAAATGAAAAGGATAGAATATTCAGACTCTCAAAAGCAGATACTAAGAAATGTAGGCGTTAAAGTGGTAGAATATAGAAATTAAGTATTCCAACATGAACTGTGCATATTACACAGAAGATTAGCATCTCAAAATATCTGAGAATCAAGGAAATGATTCATTTTTACTCAAGAGTGAACTTCTTGGCCTTTCAATAGTAATAATTCAGGAATAAAATGATTCATTCAATAATTATTTGATAATCACCTTTAGAACAGGGTGAATCTGCATGATAAAAAATATTATCATGTTATTTAGGATAATGTTGTCAATGGTAAGAACTCAGATAACTGTATAACTGGAAAGGTAGTAGCAATTTCAAGAAACAATCTAAGGTGGGAGAAGATTTTCCTAATATTACTGAGTTAAAATGAACAAATATTTACACACAAATAGTACAGAATTATTTGTATTATATTATAATGTTGCTTAAAACCTTTATTCAATTTTTAGGTAACCATAACCAATTTAAACAAATTTTAATAGATTCACTTTGAACTTTATTACTCATTTTTTTTCCTTCAATAATCCTGGTTCCTAATTGTTCTGCTTGTGAGTAAATGTGTACACTGTTGTGTGTTTATGTGTGTGTGTGTACGTGTGCTTTCTTTGTACATTTGTGGCTGAAGAAAATTCAATATCTTTATCTGTGCTCAGTCCTCCTCTGATAAATGCTGAAATTCAAGGTAAGTTTAATGAGCATTTAATGAGCACTCAAAATGTTTCTGATTTTTTTAGTGACCATGCGTTTTATTCTTAGATTTAGGAAACATCTTAGGGGCAAATATTGAAACTTGGATGGCCTGTAACGACATATAAGTGAATTAATTACCTATTGGTTTTCTTTTCTTCTATTTTTCTCGGTAGATCTCAGTGAGTAAACGAGGAAGAGCACCACTTTCAGAAGAATACATGGCAAATAAGAACAATGTGACTGAGTTTATCCTTTTGGGACTTACCCAGAATCCCAAGGGGCAGAAAGTTCTATTTGTCACCTTCTTATTCATTTATATAGTGACAATACTGGGCAACATGCTCATCATGGTGACAATCATGGCCAGCCAGTCCCTGGGTTCCCCTATGTACTTTTTTCTGGCTTATTTATCATTTATTGATACTGTCTATTCGACCACCATTGCTCCCAAAATGATTGTAGACTTGCTCTATGAGAAAAAGACCATTTCCTTCCAGGCTTGTATGACTCAAGTTTTTATAGATCATTTCTTCGCTGGTGCTGAAGTCATCCTTCTGGTGGTGATGGCTTATGACCGATATGTGGCCATCTGCAAACCTCTTCACTACATGTCCATCATGAATCGGCGGGTGTGTGTCCTTATGCTATTGGTGGCCTGGATGGGAGGCTTTCTTCACTCTTTGGTTCAGTTCCTTGTTATTTATCGGCTCCCTTTCTGTGGCCCCAACATCATCGACAACTTTGTGTGCGATATGTATCCCTTACTGAAACTCGCTTGCACCAACACCTACCTCATAGGGCTTTCTATGATAGCTAACGGAGGGGCGATTTGTTCCCTCACTTTCTTAATTCTCCTGGTGTCCTACGGGATCATATTGAACTCTCTTAAGTCTCACGGATTGGAAGGGAGACGCAAAGCCTTCTACACCTGTGCATCGCACATCACTGTGGTCATTCTATTCTTCGTCCCCTGCATCTTCCTGTATGCAAGGCCCAGTTCCACCTTTCCCATTGACAAGTCCGTGACGGTCGTTTTGACGTTCATAACCCCAATGCTGAATCCTCTAATCTACACCCTGAGGAATGCAGAAATGAAAAATGCCATGAGGAAACTGTGGAGTAAAAACGTGGTTTTAGTTGGGAGAGGGCTGTAATCCTCACGCAGAAGAGACTGCATTCTTTTACACAGCCTGGGACTATGTTCACTGCCTGAAATCGCAAGTGTCGCCTATCACTTCCTTTGTGACTGTGTAGCCTGCTTATTCTGAGACTTCCATGTGAATTTAACAAGTGGAAGATATTAGTTATACAAACCTCCGGAGAGGAAGAATTTTATGAGTTTTATAGCTTATATGTGTAAACATACTTTGGTGTTTAAGAATCTTTGATGAACAATTGCTATTGGATTTATCATAAGTTCTTTTGTATTGTCTCTGTTCATTTGTATTTTAAAACTCATTTCACTGAAAAATAATTGCATATGTTTGTAGAAGACAATATATGTATATAATATATTAAGATATAACTGATACAATATGTCATAGTAATACATTATATATACCAATATACTATTAACACATAATAATGTAAGACATATTGATGTTAGTATATAAAATATATAACATAGATGCAAAACATTAATATGGAACATAATTAATATATAAATTCATATTATTAATAATTGGTATAGGATAATATATTTATAATTATTTTATATTAATAGTTATAAAATAATATTTTAATATGTACACACTATGGAGAGATCCAAATAAGCTAATCACAGTAATTCACACTCAGAACTTCATCAACTTTTCTTTCTTTGGGTAGAATGTTGAAAATCTATTCTTGTTTGTGAAACCTTTCTGCATATAAAAATGTGACCAAATAGGACTTGTTCTCTTCATTCCAAGTGATGTATATTTTATACCTAACAATTCACTTTTTAAAAACATTTTTAATTTAATAGTAATCACATGTTTTGGACAAATGGATTGATTTAAAGGTTAATAGGATATATTTATAGCTGAGAATAAACTCATAAGAAATAATTTTGGTTAATGTCACATTGTGATAGAATCAAGGTGTCCAGGAAGTGTATGGTTGTGATAAATTTCACATATTCTGATAGACATTAAAGCAGAAATATTGTTCAGTGCTATTCTGAACATCTAGGACAATTGACTTCATCCAATAATGGACTACATAGTGAAGCCTCTTAACTCACAGTGGAGCCATTGAACTTCTCTACATTCAATTTACCTCTCTGGGTATACTTGTTAAGCTTTCAACAAATACAGGATAAATGCTTTAAGTGTATATTACAAAATTTTACATAATTAATGCTTTCATTATCCCCTGGAAACGATTTAGCCTTGACTTAATTGATAAGTCAAAGGTGTCTTCTGTTTTTGGTTACTCTGTAATCCGTTTGAAGACCTAGTGCTATATTACCAAGATCACTCTTTTAAAGCTGATATTCCATATTGTCTTGTTGAAAAGTCAACCCAGAACATACATATTAAGATGGAAAATCGGTATTTTTTCATAATTTTCTAAATTTATGTGGAAATTGTACTTAGCCACACAAATGCCTCCAGCTTTTCAACCTATTTTGAAAAGAGCCACCCATGCATTTTCACTTTATTGTCAGTGGACAAAACTAAATGCATTCTAGATATTGTTAATTTGGTATGTATTCATTCCACATGGTAAGGGCTTCCCCTATGACATTTCTATCATCCATATGATGTGGTTGGGTTGGGAGGTCCAGAGGGTGTTTGTTCTTAAATAGTATACTTTGTTTCTATGTGACTTCAATTAGAAACAAATCACAAATATATTAAAAAAGAAGAGTCCAAAGCAAAATAGCATAGAGAGTAAGAATATATGGATTTTATAATTTTGGGTAGTAATGGAATTTGAAATCAGACTGAAACTTACTAGACAGGCACCCTCCCATTTCAATGATACCTTCAGCACATTATTTTCTTCATTTAGTTTTTCATTTAAGATTTCATACATTTTAGCCTTGGACCGTGATCTTCTCACTGCTGATTCCTGTAACCTGGGAGTATAGGCAGGTGTTTCCATGTCTGCTAGATTTTTGTGATTGTTTTTTCCTACAAAGGTCTAGTAACCTTTTATCAAGGAAGTTCAGCATCCTTTTAAGGACCTGAATTAAATAATTGTAGCAACTTGCCATGATATCTTTTTTATTAAATAAGAAAATAGCATGTAAAGGGTGCCAATGGTTCACACCTGTAATCCCAGCTGAGATTTGAGGATTGCAGTTCAAAGCCATTTGGGGCAGGTAAGTCTGTGAGATTCTTATCTCCAATTAACCACCAGAAAACCATAAGTGGAGCTATGGCTCAAAGTGCTAGAGCACTAGCCTTGAACAAAAGAGCTCAGGGTCAGGGACAGTGTCTAGGCTCTGGGTTCAAGCCCCACGACTGACAAAAAAAGTGTCACATTTCTTCTCTTCCAGCATATCAGATAAAGCACAATATATAGCTAAAAATAGCTATATTGTTTTCCACCCTTGTTATGAAGAACATTATTTTTACAAGTTAATCCACCACTTCTAAACTCATTAAGATAATCTGTAATAACTGAAATCATGGATTTTATTCATCTTTACCTACTATGCTTTTCATATACATGCATACATATCAGTGATGAATGTCATTTTGTAAATACAGTAAGAAGCTAACACCTTTTAATAATAAAACAACTATCATAATATATGGTAGTGGAATTGTGTCCTCCAAAGCTATTAGTAAGTGAACTCAGAGTTACATAAGAATTGTGATCTCATGCTAGGTAATTCAGTGCCTTGTGTTCAAGTGGAGTAGGCTGTGTGGCTATGCCAGAAAGGTGCATGATTTATGCCCTGGAATGGACCAAATGGGATGATGTGAGATTTCTTCATGTTACAAAGAATGGCATGCAATTTGAGATTAATGAATTGCTTCTGGAACTTTCCACTTAATATTTTTATACCATAATTGACCATGGAACCTTTCTTTGACTTCACTTGACTCATAAAACACTTTGCAAGGAAGGAATGATAATAATAATAATAATAATTATTATTATTATTAGTTTTTGTTGACAGAAGAAAATGAAGTTCAAGTGGGTTGACAGGACCAATGGTCAGATTTCCATTCTTTTCTATTCAAATTTGATGAATGTTTGAATTTCTTTCAAGGATTACAAATTCTGTCACAAAGTAGGTAATATTGATCAGCCCAATCTCTTGCTTTGTAAGCAACTGAAAATTTTCTTAATTTTAATTGCAGAGTTGCATGATATGCCTGTACATAAAAATAGTTGGGACTCAGACTTTTGTATGGTCTACTTGTATCTAAGACAGAGTGGAATGAAGGAAATTAAAAGAAAAATACTTTCTCATTACCTTATGGAACGCATTCAGCATTTCTTGTTTTTAAAATGAAAGGTGATAGGGATTGAAGGGTGCTGTGTGTGTGTGTGTGTGTGTGTGTGTGTGTGAGTGTGTGTGTGTGTGTGTGAATATACCACAGGAAAACCCACTGAATGACATTTGACAAAGAAGTGTTGATAAAGCCACAGAAAATGAATAAGGTGGAAGGGTAAGTCAGTTCAGTATAGACTACATGTATGCATGGAAATAATACAATGAAGCTCCCCCCGCATACTGCAAATATATGTTAGCGCTAAAATAAAATTATAAAATAATTGCATTTACTATACTTTATGCGAAAAATGAACTATACAATTTGGATCTTTTCAAGTACAGTTTGTTTCCATAGTACACATGCTTCTACTGTGTTATATCACTACCTCTGATGATCCAGCTTCCCACTTTGTAGCTACTAAATGTGTTACTGACAAAATTGGAATCTCTGTTGTAACAACAGTTAATGACATGTTATGGCTGTAGAAGCACAATTAATGATGAATAAGAGCAGCAACCTTGGGACCAAGAGACCTGGGACTACTTTTACTGTGACACTTTCTCATTCCAGTAAATTACTGGCTTCTATAATCAAATTCATTCAGAGGATGTACATACTCATGTTCATATATTTACCTCAAATATTATTGTATTTTACTTGAACTAGAAGTCAAATTGGAAGGGTTTTGAGAGGTTAGTGGTAACTAGTAAATAAGTTACTACGTCTTGATACTCCCCTGCTCCTGTTAACACAAATATTATCATGACCATGCAATATTCAAGCATTTATTCAAGTTCAGTTCAGTCATGTGGCTTCAGTTTTCTTAATTTCTTTTTTACTACAATGTATACTTCTCACCGCGACTGTATTCTCAAATTCAGTTAAATACAACTTATATTTTCCTTATTTTGAAAGCATATTGGAATATGGATGAGTGAATGTGGGTCTATATAGATTATTCTTGAGTTTAATTGAAATCAATTGATTTAAAAATTTTTTTACTAACCACTGTGTTGGAAATGAACTATGTAACTTGAGGAGGGAGGGGGATTGAGAGGAAAAAACCTGGAGAAAATGAGGGGAGAGGTGACACTGTTCAAAAAGAAATGTACTCAATACCTGACTTATTTAACTGCAATCCCTCTGTACATCACATTTCTTTTATTTAGTAGGTAATTCCAATGCACCTCATAAATGATGACAGCATGAAAGTGTTACAATAGGTTAATTGCAACCCAATCTTAAGAACAAGGATTTTGGCATAAGAATTAGAAGCCAGAGCCATTATTTTCCCTTGTGAATGATAACCTGCTTTCCTGACTTAGTCTCCCATCTTGTGAAGTGGGAACATTGAGAGCTTATTTCATGTTATGTTATTAGATTAAACTGAATTTAATTCAATGTTATGGAATTAAACTTTTCGAAGACCATAATTCAAGAAAGGTAATTATTTTTTACTATTACCATGCTAATCTCACTCTGGACTTGGCATGAGAAACAGCTGCTTTGGAGGGATTCTGTCAACTACACTGGTTGCCAGTGGGGCTTTAATAATAATACAGCCTGTCCCTGTCCCATAATGTCCACTTTAAAGTATGACCACTAAAGATTATTCTTCAACAAACAAAATGTTAAAGCAAAAATTTCGAAAGGCAGCTAAACATTCAGTCTATGCAATATCATCTATCCAGTCCTCATACAAACAGTAAGCTAATTTGTCACCAAATATCCAAATTCAGTAGCAGCTGATTTTTTATTTTATTTTAATATTTTTAGTGTAGAGGTGATGTACGGTGGGGGCACAGTTACAGTAAAGTAATGGGTAAAGTAAATGGGTAAGTAAAGTAAGTAAAGCAATGGGTACATTTATTTTAGAACAATGTTAACCCTTCTCTCAGTTTTTTATTTTATTTTATTTTTACTTCCTCTCGACACAGTGATTTACCTTCTTGTGTACCAAAGGGGGAAAAACCCCTCACAATTAAAGACAAATGTTACATTGTTCTTCTGCACTGTTCGATTAGGAAAGCAGAAGTAATTGGGTTGTTGTGAGATATGCTTATGGTAATGAAATACTCCAGAGGTTCAATTAGCCACTGCTAAGAAAGTTTGTCTGCAAACAGGGTATGTAGCATCACTGGGTAAGACTCCAGAGAATGGCATTGTTCAAAAGTGCTGTTTATAAATCAGTGAAGATTTGTTGTTGCTGAGGGGCAGGTATTTTTGAGCTTACAACTTTGCTTCGTTCTTTATGGACAAACGGTCATTTGGAGTCCTGCACATGGAGTTATGTTCAATAAATTGATAGGTGAGATTTTTTAAAAAGAGGAAATCATATAAATGTGGAATCTTGGGATTAAATAGACTTTAAATTTATCATCATATACTAGGAATGTGGAAGGGAAAAAAAGGGGGAAGAGAATAAGAGTACAGAATGAAGCAGTGAATACTGGTAAAAATGTATTGTAGGCATGAATAGGAATGTCATAATGAAACCCTATAGTGTATATAATTCCTATATTGCAATAAAAATGATATAATCACTCTCACATCCTTAAAATCTAAGTTTTCTTTTCTTTAGCCAATAAAACACTAAGGAAAATAGAATCAATCATAAATCTCACCTTAGAAGTAATATTTCATTGTCTTTCCTCCAACTTATATATATTTAAACTGGTAAGAATCATAAGTATCAAATATGCATTACAATTTCCCTTGTTTATTTATTGTGAAAATACCGTACAGAGGTGTTACAATTACATGAGCAAGATAATATGTACATTTACTAACACAACATAAGGCTTTTCCTATATTATACAGATTTTAAAAACATCTCTGTTAAAATCTACAGACCCTTTTAAGGGATGTGCTGTGTTTTACTCATTCATTTCTCTATTATGAGCATTATACAGTTTCTAGTATTCTCATTCCCTTATCATGTTGATAAAAGTGTTATACGTTTTCTCTTTGAAAACAATTTCCTTTGGGTTTATTTCTAGAACTAGTTTTATGACATTAAATAAAAAAGACTAAATGATTTCCATTTTCTCATAGTTATTTTTAACTCACAGCTATTGCCCTACTTGATGTACTCTGGGCTTTTAATCTGTTTAGGAGGTGACTCAGAATGAGGGAATGCAGTAAAGTAGCTATGGTTTCTTTTCACAGATGTGTAAAGGAAAGATGTTCATCTTTGGTTCCTGACAACAACTTTGAAAGGAAAATGTCTTTATGGAATGAATCTCATTATAACTACATTTTTCTCTATATTTCTTTGGGCAATTTAGGTCCTCAAATGATGATGAGTTTTTCTGAGTCTATGCACAGATAACATCTCACTAAGAGTAGTGGATGGGGGGGGGGGGGGCGTTGAGGAGAAATAGACCTAAGAATGTTCATAGCACATATTTAAAGAACTAGAGCTGACCATTTATTTCATGTATGGAGACAGAAAGGAATCTGTCAGGGGAGGGATTACTAATGGCATCTGGTAGAAATGTTTTACATTCACATATGAACATGCAATAGATACGTTAGTAGTATTTAATATGTATGTGTGTTTGCAGGTATATGTATACACCTCTAGTACTGTAGTTATCTAGCTGTCTATTTTCTCTATATGCAATTTTTATTTAAACATTTTTTTATTTATTTAAACATTTTTTAAAATAAAAGCTTCTTTTGCCTACTAGATCATCTTGGGTTGAAAAACCTCCATAAAGCATAATGTTTATGTGTGTGTGTGTGTGTGTGTGTGTGTGTGTGTGTGTGTGTGTGTGTGTGTGTCTAATAACCCCACCTACTGAGGTGATAAATTTACTGACTTGAACTATGAGAAATAACATTTGGAACATAATTCAGAAAGAATTAAGAACATCAAACTAAACAACATTTACTCAACAACATACACTTTCTTAGAAGTTATGAACACTTTCATGCCTTATAAATGATGTGAAGACTTTGAAATTACTTGCCTTTTCAAAAGTTCATTAATAATTCTCATGAAGTAAATAGTATGCATAAGTGACCAGAAGGAAGGAAGTTAGTACTTGAACTCCTTGGAGGGTGGATGAGGGAAGCAGGTATATTCTTGCACACAAATGGACATGAAAATGTGCCATGTGTGAGTTCTCCAGAGGTTTATTCATCACCTGATGTAGATGACAGTATGGCTGAGACACTGCCCTCAGCACAGAGAGGGAAAAGACAAAAATAGCATCTGTGTTTTGACCCATGGCAGGAAGAGTCTGTCTCTAAATACTTTGGCATTTTCCTGCTCCTCGATGTCTTGATCATGTCTTTCTTTCCCAAACTTCTGGGTTCAAAAATGCAAATTCTAGAAGAGAGAACAATTTTTTTTTTACTTGTATGCAGCAGCTAATGCTCCTAAAATACTTCTGGTTGTAATTTGTGAGAACACAGATGTGGAAGAGGATTAAGAAGAAGAGGAGACTGGAACGACTAGTGAAGTAAGATGGAAACAGAAGGAAAATCCTTATCTCTTGGAAGATAGCTCAGTAACTCTGCTATAAATTATACAAGGAGTACTATATACTACCTTATATATATATATACACTACCATATATATATATATATGTATACTGTGTGTGAATGTGTGTTTGTGTGTGTGTGTGTGTGTCTCAGTAATAGTGCCTGAACTCTGGGCCTGGGCGCTGTCCCTCAGCTCTTCAGCTCAAGGCTAGCGCTCTACCACTTGAGTCACAGCGCCACTTCTGGCTTTTTTGCTTATATAGTGCTGAGGAATCGAACCCAAGACCTCATGCATGCAAGACAAGCGCTCTACCACTGAACCACCTTCCCAGCCCCAGATATTTTATGGGAGATAAATACAACAAGGTCTATGGAGGGACAGAGAACATCATGGGGGAAGTTGGATATGAATAATTGAAGCAGTTATGGAGTAAGGAAGGCTATGAATTTGCTTCACAGTTACAGAGACTGTCTTCTGTCTGTCCTTTGAAATCCAGAATATCATCCTATCATGGCTAATGATCATATTTCCTCATCTTTCTATACAGATGATTCTGGCCTCGGTAAGGTTTCAGTTCCCGAATGGATCACTTCATGCCTCCAAATAACGTGACAGAATTTATCCTCTTGGGTCTCACACAGAACCCACACTGGCAGAAAATACTCTTCATTGTCTTTTCATTCATCTTCTTATTCACTGTGCTGGCCAATCTATTCATTGTCATCACCATCTCCCTCAGCCCCTCTCTCTCCGCTCCCATGTACTTCTTTCTCACTTACCTGTCCTTCATCGATGCCTCCTACACCTCTGTCACCACCCCTAAAATGCTTGTGGACCTGCTCTACCAGAGGAGAACCATCTCTCTGGGTGGCTGCCTGACTCAGCTCTTCGTGGAGCATCTCCTGGGCGGCTCAGAGATCATCCTGCTTATTGTCATGGCCTATGACCGTTACGTGGCCATATGCAAGCCCCTCCACTACATGACCATCATGAGGCCGGGCTTATGTCGTCTCTTGGTAGTGGTAGCCTGGCTAGGAGGGGTTCTGCATGCCACCGTGCAAATTCTCTTCATGACTCACCTGCCCTTCTGTGGGCCCAATGTCATTGACCATTTCATGTGTGATCTCTTCCCTCTGTTGAAACTCGCCTGCAGAGACACCTACAGGCTGGGGATGGTGGTGGCGGCCAATAGCGGGGCCATGTGCTTGCTCATCTTTTCCATGTTACTTGTCTCCTACATAGTCATCTTGGGCTCCCTGAAATCCCACAGCTCTGAGGGCAGGCGCAAAGCCCTCTCCACGTGCGCCTCCCACTTTACGGTGGTCGTTCTCTTTTTTGTGCCTTGCATCTTCACCTACATGCGCCCCGTGGCCACCTACCCCGTGGACAAGCTGGTGACTGTGTTCTTTGCCATTCTTACCCCCATGTTAAATCCTATCATTTACACGGTGAGGAACACAGAGGTGAAAAACGCCATGAGGAGTCTGTGGAAGAGGAGAGGAATGTGGCCTGTTTAGACTGGCAAGGAGGTGGCCGTGTACATAAATTGTGGGAAGAGTGCAAGCGAACTAATGATCGTTCACAGAGCAGTGTCGAGACACTCAGAACTAAACCCCAGAGACTAACATGTTTTGAACAGAGAGACTAGACCTCTGCACAGCTTTTAATGTGCTTTATTAAGTGCTCAATGCTCATATGCATAGATTCTGGATTTTTCACTGGAAAGATTTATAAAAAGACTGTCCTTGGAGAATTCTAGAGAATGAGTTTTCTCCAGAGTCATGACGTTGATTGCCTAAGTTCTTCATGCATGTGATAAATTAGCTTTTCCTTAGAACTTTGATCTCTTATGTATTTAAAAAATATTTATTGGCCTCTAACAAAATTAGAAAAGAGGCTCTACAAGTTAGAAAAGTATCAGATCAGCCCAGGTTGTTAACAAGGGATGAATGATGAAAATGTGTCAGATGTGTGCATGTACACACACACACACACACACACACACACACACACACACACACACACACACAAACACACATCAGAGTATTATTCAGCCATAAAGAGGGGTGAGAAATAATGTCATTTGCAGGAAAATGGGTACAATAGGCTATCACTATATAAATAAAATGAGCCAGGCTTAGAAAGACAACTGCACTATAGATCTTTGCTATCCCTGACTATATGGTTCCAAGGATACTACCGTTGAAGGGAAAACTATGACTGCTTAAGATACATCAAGTTCACTACTGCATTTCATTTTCACAGTAATGCCATGCTGATAAACTTCCTCTACTGCCCTTTAGAGAATCTAAGCTGTTTGCTGTACCACTTAAGTAAGGACATTGCATTTGCTTTGCTTTGGGGGGCGCCTTTTGCTTTGCTTTGGGGGGCACCATTTGCTCTATGGGAGACATAATTTCATAACATTCACATAAAGGGTAGGGAAATGCCTGAGCTGCTCACACAATGATTTACACTTGATGTTAACACAGAACTGATAGAAGGTTCATCTGCCTCAATTGAGTTGTGTAATGGGATTTAAGGTTGTTATTTTTTAATTAAAATTATTTTTGGACTGTTTATGGTCAAAACCATGTGTAGAAAAATCCACAGATGAAGTGAGCTCTCATTGTATTACAGGTTTTCTCTCATATGTGAAATCTTAGTTTTATAAATAAAAAAATAAAGCTTGAAAATCGCAGAGGGATAGGTGGGAAAAAAGAGGAAGGGTGAACAAGAAATGTTAATATCAGTGATGAATATGACCAAAGAACATAATACATATGCATTCAAAAGTCACAGTAAGTATCAAAGATGGGGAGGGTGGTAGGGGGGGGGTGGTAGAGCAGGGATGGGAAGGGGAAACAAAGGAGGAGGCAGCAATGATTGATAAGAAATGTACTCATTACCTTGCTCATGTAATTGTAACCCTTCTGTATGTTATTTTCACAATAAAAAATTTATTAAAAATAAATTTTAAAAAGAATTCACCACCATCACCACCACCACCACCACAACAACAACAATAATAATAAAGTCACAGTAAAACCAATAAATTTGTGATAATGTGTACTAATAAAATAGCAGCAACAAATTCTCAGATGGATACATGGAGGGTAGGCACTAGGAAATAATCACTATTGATTTTTTTTAGTTTGCATTTTGGGGCACCATGAATATATATAAAATGGGAGACATGCAAAAGGAAGAATAGCAGAAGCAATCTATAAACTATCTCTGAGTTTTCTTCTTGGAACAAAAATAGGCCAAATATTTTGAAAGTCCTCTAAATCTGTTTCTATTTTTCTTTTCTTTTTTGTTGTTTTTTGGGGGTAGGAGAGGGACCTTTATTTGCTAATATCTTTACTTGCTAGGCAAGCACTTTACCACTTACACCATGCCTCTAGTTCTATTTGCTTGAGGTTATTATTGTTTTCTTTTCAGATAGTGTTTTAACATCTTGTCCAGGGCCACTCTCATACTGAGACCCAGCTCCTGTTTAGCTGAGGTTATTGACATGAACCTCTATATCGTGCCTATTTGTTGAGTTGGGACTTCAACAGCATTTTTTTCCTGTCTGGCATTGAACTATGAACCTTCTTCTCTTCATCCCTGGTCTATCATACCCTGCCTGTTCCTATTTTTTTGTGACTCACATTTTTAAAATAGAAATATATTTCCTTCTTTACTACTTCTCCAGGAAACTTTTTTTCAAAGATACATTTAACCTTATAATAATCTTTAATAATACCATAGTAGTCTTCAATAATAAAATCATCTTTCAACAATAAATTTAATCTTTTACTTAAACTTAAAGGACAGAACACCTTGATGTAGGGTACATGCTAAGTGGCCAAGAGAAGTACTATTTCCTTTCTTTCATCTATATGATCAGACAGATGTAACATAGTATAACCATTCCATTACTAAAGAGAAGAGCTCAGCTGTGGAGCTGATTGAATGAAGCATACTTCATTGCTGAAGAGCCATCAACTTGGCCCAGTTCCAGTTGAGCTCTGCTGTCCCTGGGGAAACCTTATCACCACAGAGGTGGAGGGGAATTGGCTGGTGCATTGATTAGTGGAGACAGCGCTGCAGAGGGATACAACCAGAATGATGCAAGTGTGCACAGCTGGAAATTTGGGTCATTTGTAGGTGGTGCTGTGTCCTGTTTTACCGCAGGTCCCTTTCTCAATGAGTATCTCATTAAGATGCTTCTCTTAAAATGCAAAGTGGAAAATGTTTACAAATTATAAACTCCCCCTACTGCCAAATACGGCACAGAACTATTGATGATTCTGTCATCAGATTTATTATTGGCTATCTTGGTAGGCAACTTTGCCTATTTAGAGGAAATTTCAGTTTCAATCACAAGTTTGTTTCCTGTATAAGCCTTTGGACATTGATAGTATCTCTTTTTAATTTTAAAATCACTAGAAATGTTACTTCAATCGAAAGAACTCCTTCTTGAATGACTGTACTATTTCCTGGGTAGGTTCTGACTTGTTTTAGAAGTTATGCTTCCTCGATCTCCTAAAGAAGAAAAATCACATGTCATCTGGGACTAGCTCTCTGGTCTTCTTGAAATGGCTGTAAATTGTTTTTCTGAGCAGTGTTTGTTTTTTATTTATTAACACCATCAGGTTGCTATCTGTGAATACTACACTGAGATTTGGAAGTGGCCTTACATTTTTACTTGAATACTGATTTTGAGGCTGTTGAAATAATTGAATCATTCAATACATTCACCATTAATTATATTTTAAACCTACCAGGAATTTACTGACTTGATTCATTTGTGTATATGAATTATTGTCTCAGGATGAAGACTCTTCGGCTACCAAGAATTTGTAGTTTCATGTGCTTTAGTTTCTTTTGGCAAGTTATCCACAATTAATACTAGAAGGAGGATCTGATGGCAGTGACTCAACACTAAATTAAAAACACAAGGTATGTTTCGCTCTTGCATTTCGTTACATATGCCTAAGACTGGAAATGGTAAAGATGGGCAAAAGGGGATTTGGATCTAGAATGCGAAAGGAATAGCAGCCAGGGTCTGATAGTGCCACGCTCATTTCTGGTGCTAAAAAGCTGACCCTGGCATTGCGGGGGTCAAAAGGCTCTGTGAAGTTTACCTTCAAAGAATTCAAATGTACAGATTGAAATAAGTGAGCAGGATGTATCCAACACAACATTAAAAATTTGACGCAAAGGTGATAAATTAGGCTTGGTTAAGCATCCCCATAAGAAGATAAAACCAATGTGAAAGTTTTAAAAAATGAACAGAGAAGACATTTGTGATTGGTAATATGCAATCTCTACAGGTGAGTGTCACACAGATCCAGGATGACAGTGGTGGGGGGGGCAGGGGGAAGAAGTGGAGGGTGGAAACGGATGGTAAAGATCTGTTAACTACCGTATAGTCAGAGTGAAGCATATGGAATGGGAAGGTGTCACAATGAAAATCTGAATCATACTCTCCAGACAATGTATACCCAATGTTTCCTTTATCCTCAGGAAACTCTGAAGCTAGACAATATTCTCAGATGATCAAGAGCCTAGAGGTTAGGAGCCTGTACAGTGAACTCACTCACACACCGACTGAAAGGCTTTAATCAAGTTTTAAGACTTCTCCATACATTATTCGCTTCATCTAAAAATCAAGATAACAGTTCCCATCTTGTATATTTGTGTGTGAATTAAGAGAAAATCATGAGGTCCTTAACATAGTATTTTTCATAACAAGCACTTACTGAGTTTGATTTTGATTGTGTGGTTTATTTCTGTTTGTGTTCAGTAAATGGCCTCCTGGATAGGGAATTAATTAGTGCTACCTCTTCAGAACTAAGAATCCTGTCTTTTGTCTGCAACTGCCTTAGATATGTGCTCTGGTGATAAAAGAAAGGTTTCACTCTCAGGAAGGGAGATGTAACAAAAAGAGGATTCATTAATATTGGAGAGGGTTTTCAATTTCAGGCTGAGTTCATGGGATGTCAAATGGTTGAAAGAAATAGGTACAGTAATGATAAAACTATCTCACTGGAGTATAATGATAATGAAAATATATCATAAAAGAAAATATGTCATTAGTATTGCACTGGCAATATCAACATAGATAAACAATATGGATTATTATTAGTGTTATTGGACCCTGGAAAATCTACATTTGAATTTGGCTTTAATGTTTGATAGCTCTGTTATCATTCTTACACCCTGTTAAGCCTCAGAATTGAATCTCTAAGTGGAAAAATATACCTCATAGCATCATCCTCTACAAGAAACAAGCATAATAATAAAAAAATGATGTAGTTAATAATGACATTTTAGAAAGTAAACATGGGTGGAAAGGTAAATCATTAAAAATGTAGTTTTTGGATATGAATTGTCTTATAGCTCTTCAACTAGCACACTAGAACTGTTCGAAACATGCATAATATTTTTGAAGCTATTAGATGTATCTATTGATAAATGAAAGAATCTACCTTTCAATGATCAAAAAGCTGAAGTTGAGGTCTTATCTAGGACGGTTATTGGGGAAAACAGAATGGAGGCATTGGAGAGAATGAGACAGACGTCATTCCAAGATCTTATTAAGGTGACCATTTTCTAGTGGTCAAAAATTTCCCCAATGCAAGAATCACATCGTATTTCAAGTGCCACAAACTGGGAAAGCACTGTGAAGGAAAAGTTAGTGAGAGATAAAGTTGCTGTGGAGACTGGGACTTGGAAGGGGGAGGGTGAAGCTGCCATGAGGCTTATTGTAGTTGATGTGAGCAACAGCTGGATGAAAGAAAAGTTAAAAGAGTACAACAGAGTGTCAAAAAATGGTCCAGCCTACCCAATCATTACTAATCAAAAATGCTATTCCTTTTCCAGATTTCCCAGGACAGCGTGCATTTGGGTAGCAAACCACAAATGGAAAATACACACAATGTGACTGAATTCATTCTCCTGGGTATCACAAAGAATCCAGAGCTGAGGAAAGCCCTCTCTGCTCTGTTTCTCCTCATGTACATGGCCACGGTACTGGGAAACCTACTCATTGTAGTCACCATAGCGGTAAGCCCTAGTCTGCAGTCACCCATGTTTTTCTTCCTTACTTCCTTAGCCCTCATGGATGTCACCTACTCCTCAGTGATTACCCCCAAGTTGATTGTCAATTCCCTGTCTGAGAGAACGACCATCTCCTTTAGAGGTTGCATGACCCAGCTCTTTGCGGAACATTTCTTTGGTGGTGTAGGGATCATCCTTCTCATCGTGATGGCCTATGACCGCTATGTGGCCATCTGCAAACCCTTACACTACATGACCATCATGAGTCCTCGAGTTTGCTATCTGCTGGTGGCCGGGGCCTGGGTGGGGGCATCGCTCCACGCCACAATCCAGCTTCTTTTCATGTATCAAATTCCTTTCTGTGGCCCCAATATCATCGATCATTTTATGTGTGACTTGTTTCCATTGTTGAAACTGGCCTGCACGGACACTCACATCTTGGGTCTCTTGGTCATCCTCAACAGTGGGGTGATGTGTACAGCCATCTTCCTTATCCTCATTGCATCCTATGTGGTGATCCTCTGCTCCCTGAAGGCTTACAGCTCTGAAGGGAGGCGCAGAGCCCTCTCAACGTGCAGCTCCCACTTCACAGTGGTCATCTTGTTCTTTGTGCCCTGTGTGTTCTTGTACATGAGACCTGTGGTCACTTACCCCATAGACAAGGCAATGGCTGTGTCCTTTACTGTGGTGGAACCGATGTTAAATCCTCTGATCTACACCTTGAGGAATGCAGATGTGAAAAGGGCCCTGAGGAAATTCTGGATGAAACATAGGACTGTGGGCAGTCACTAACTTACATGCCAGTGAACCAATCTTTCCTATAAATCCAGGGGAAGCTTACCTTCTCCAATGGCTTCAACCCATTGGGCACACAGCCGTCCATGGCAACTTTTAAGAACAAAACAAGTCAATTCATCACAGCGTTCTGACTAACCAGATGACTTCCTATGTCAGCAAAACTTTTCATTTTACAAACTCTCACAAGGCTCTAAGCATACTTCAAAAATATATTATATCTGTGTATATATCTCTGTATATAACATATGTGTATATGTGTGTATCTGCCTGTGCCTAGTTTATGGTTGTTCCTGCATTTTCTTTTCTCTCTGATGGAATGCTGTCTCTCAGAGGATTTTCCCAACTAATTTCGTGTCATTGTTGTACACTTGCAGATGAACCTCTTCATGAAAAGGGGAGAGGAAGAGAGAGACAGAGATAGAGAAGGAGAGAGAGATTTCCTGATGGTTCCAGTCACTTCCTTTTGTTATTTTCTACCTCTACACCATCTAAGTTATTTTCTTACAATTTATGATCACAAATTATACTGTAAAATATTCCTTGACTTTTGTATTCCTTACGCCCCAAAATTATAGTTCTTGTCAAAGCAGGGATTGTATTTATTCATTCATGCCAGATCTCCTCCAGTGGCTAAAAACGAAAACCAAAACCAAAACCAAAACCTAGTCACCTAGTATGTGTTTGAGAAACATTCATAGGGATTTGTAGCCTTAGAATATTTTCAGAGAATTATAAAGGAAGAAGAAGAGAGAAGAAATACAAACACATTTCAGGAATTACAATTTTTGCTCAGGTGGAACACTGCCAAGTATTCTTTTAGGAAGCAATCTCATTTTCTTATGTGTGACATTGATGTATTTATTTACTTATAGTTTTGAATTTTTTATTATAAAGGTGGTGCACACAGGGGTTACAGTTGCATAAGTCATATATTGAGTATCTTTCTTTTTGAACCGTGTTACTCCCTTTGTCAATCTTCCCCAGTTTCTCCCCTTCTGATCCCCATCTCTGCCCAGGTTGTACAGTTCATTCCCAAAACAGTGTCTAGTGAGTATCACTACTGAATTGGTTCATCCTCTGTCCCAACAATTCAATGTTTCCCCTTCCCCTCTCCACGTCAGATAAACTGATATATAAGACAAAGGGTACAGCAATCAAAAACAATGACAAAAGGGAATAAATTATTATAGGGGGAGGAGGGGAACTGCAAACAGTAAAATAAACACCTCTTGTTTCCATTTCTTGGAGTTAAGAGAGGCTACCACCCTACCAAAATTTTCAATGACCCCTTGTGGTATATCCTGTAATCCCAGTTACTCCTGGGTAGACACAGAGGCAGGAGCATTAGGAGTGTTAAGCCATCTCAGGCAAAATTGTGAGGACTGGTGTCAGAAAAACATAAAAATAAGTTCTGGGGAATGTAGCTCAAGGGATACAGCACTTGTCTAGTGTTAGCATAAGAGGCCCTGGGTTCAATCCTGAGTGCTATGCATACACAAAATATTGTATCTTGAAATTATGCATTTACTATGGGATGAGAACACTACACAGACCTATTTTTATTACTTTGGGGAATAATTTTGACAATTTATGTGAAATTTGGGTTTTTAAATGCAAAGGATATTTCTTCTCCATGATTCCACTGTTTTTTCTTAAAGCAGAGGATATTGATGGCGTAAGGGAAAGCAAACTTATAAGCAGTTTATTAACATTCTGTTTTCTTATTAAAATGAGTATGGTTGTTATTTGTGATGCTAATTATTACATGATCGGTTGCAGTGTTTAGAGCAATTTTTAAATAATAACTTTTATTTTAAAATAAATTATCTATGTTCAGTGGGTATCTATTTTACTAACCTCCAGATATGTTCAATAAACACATTGAACATTCATTCATCCATTGAAGAGAAGGTGTTTATATGGAACTTCCTATACCCTTCTGGGAGCTGGGTTTACAGTGAGTGGTGAATGAAGCATGATCTCTTTCTTTTGCTTTGGAGCTTATATTTCACTGCAGGAGACAACTTACAAACTGAAAACTAGAGACTCATGCAGCAGTAGCTGGTTCTCAGAAAACTGCAGTAGAGTAGAGCATGGCAAACTAGGAGACTCAAGCTAGGCAGAGAGGGCTGGGTTTCAGTGGGAGAATTTGTAAATGGAGATATTTCAATGATGGGACAGAACCATCCATGAGCGTGCCAAGAGGAAGAAGGCTCAAGGTAAAAGAGAGACAGGTCTGTTCAGAAAGGAGCCTAAAGTAAAGATGGTGCACACTGTCAGTGCACAGGGTTGCTATAAGAGGATGCATGGTGGGATGGGATAGGAGGGCTGAGTGGAGCTCTGTTCAGGGAATATGTTCCAGGTTTGCAAAGGGCATAGACACCTATCTGACTCCATTAGAACAGGATTAAAATTGGATTCCTACATGGATTTCTCAAGGCCTTCAGGAATCCCATTAAACATCTCAACACATGGCTAGATTGATAAGGGAACACAATCTTTGTTTTCCCATAACTGCATTCTAGAGTCAAGTACCTGAATTCATCTCATGTTTTTTTTTTAACCCTGCCTATGTTAAACATGAAGAAAATGACCTTCAGAGTATGATAATTTGGGGTTGTGTAAAACTGAATATGGACCATTAAAAATTAAGTAATTTACAAAACTAAGGAAGTGAAAGGACCATGAGATGCTTAGTTTTAAATATTTATAGTCTGCTTGATAAATTTGAGTGTCAAATATAGGTCCAGGGCTTTCATTTCTATACATAGGTAAGAACTATTCTGCTACCTATAATGAAATTATTAAATTACTAATGATCTGGTAGATTCCAGTGGTTCTTCTCTTTGTTCATTGAAAGCCTTGAATTAATTCATGCTGAGTAGTTTTGTTCATTAAGCACATTCTTTGCAGAATTTCTTCTTAGTATGGCCTGCTCTAAGACTCGAGCTCAGCACAGCACCTAGAAATGTCTTTCAAACTCTAAGTCAGATTATATCATCTCTCCATATCATTTAGAGTAGAAGCTAATCCCTTACAATTACTCAAGTTCTGACAGCTGGGTTCTGGCTACCCAGTTACCTCCCTGATCTCTCAACGGGACATTTCCATTCATGCTGCTGCCTCTCTGGTCCTGTTATTTACCAGGAATGTTCTTACTACAGAGCTTTGGCTCCATAGACCTAGACTACCTTCCCCTGTTATCTTTACAACTAAATCACTATATGTTAAAAGAATGGAAGAACCAATACTTTAAGCAGCTCTGACCTCAGACTTGACTATATGAGGGACTGTTCTTGACTCCAAACCCTGGATTATGTTGAAAATTTTAAGTTTTCTTTCAGTGTCAGGGACTGGGCAGTGCCTCCACACAGGTTATTCCAGCCAAGACTTGACTGAATGGATTTCATCCCAGATTATCCCCTCTTCAGTTTTTTCCAATGTAACATCCTACTCATGAGGTCAACCAGATGTCTTCAGAGCTTCTAGCTACTGTACCTAGGACACACCAGGCTCTGTAGCCAGTAATAACATTGAAAGAGTTCAGCTTAATCATGCAAATGGCTCCAATAGGTTAGTTCATCATTTTTTTCTATAAGGTTACATTACATTGGTTACTAGAATTCTATAAGCATATAGATTTAGGGTAACATATGAAAAGTTCAGTGTTCTGCTTATCAATGGGTCCTGGATGACTTCTGATTTTGACCATGTGCGTGAGCTCCTCATGAGCTTTTTCACCTACCAATGACTGAAATGCTAGGGCTTATAGACCTGCAGTTGGTGGGGTGGTCACAGCATGTTTTATCCTTTGTGTCCTTCCTGCTAGCACCCAGGGAGGTCACTCCTTCATGGTCATAATCTCCATGCTGAATTGCCATGTAATTTTGTAGGAGTAGTGCACTTACCACCTTCAAGATCTTTCAAGGACATTTTACTATAATGCTGACTTGCCTGGAGTTCCTGCCTTGTCTTGCTGCAATTGGATAGGATGATTTTACATAACCTTGTGTTGGTCTTAAACCATGGTCATGACAAGCCTGAACTGCACATATGGGGAAGTTTTCAGTATTGGTGGAAAAATCTTTTTTTCTGTTCTCTTGGGTGGTGGTAGCATTGTGTGGAAGGCAATAATGTAGACAATGGCAGAAGGCAACTCATTTTTGGAATGATGCAGTGCTTATGGCAGATAGTTTAAGGGATGTCCTGGCCAAAGCTGTGTAGTTCTGGACTTCAGTTATAAAACCCGTCAATTTGACATGACCAGTTAAAGAATGACTGTTCCCATTTTCTTGTATTAGCTTGTCATCAGTTTGGTAGGTGTGATAATTATTAAGTGAGTGTCTATGAGCGTGAGAAGAAGCCAGCACACACAGGAAATCTGGTAAATTGTGCAGTATAAAGAAAAGTGGTTTAAAATGGAGTGGAGCCTAAGCCCAGAGTTCAAGCCTCATGACCAACCAAAAAAATGGAGTGGAATAATTTGTTCTAAGGAAATACAGAGATACCATTTCAATGGTTGAACAGAGTATTCTAAGATGACCATAGATGACTAGACTGTATGAAGACTGGTTAAATCATTCAACATTGCAACCTAGCTGTGTTTGTGTCTGTTCATACACTACAGAAAACATGACAGTTTGGTCAATATGTAAGTGTTTCTACATGTAAATGTAAATGTTATTCTTTAGATAATGTCATACTTCTCCTAAACAATATATGTTCCCTTCTGGATTGATGCCACCTTATCCTAGAACTCTGCTCTTAACTCAGTCTTATCTTGAATCCTGCAAAGAGAAACATTCCCATCCATTGTGCACAGCATCCTATTCCTGGACATGACAGGAAATGAAATAATCTCTCAATAGAAATGTAGGAGAAGTTTAAAAGGAAAAAAATAAACCCTTTAATTGTTTGGGGACATCCAAGTTTGGTAGACACTTGAGTAAGAGAACATCCACACATAATTATGTCTTAGAAATCACTCTGATGGAAAATTTCCAAGTCCTGGGGTGGGTGTGGCTAACAGGTTCATGAACTCTCCAGGAAACCTTTTCAAATTCTAGCAGGAAGTCAAAGAAGAAACTCTGGGTTTCTTCAGTTTGTGTTTTCTGAGTCCAGGCTGAATATATCCCTGGAACAGCAGTGCAAACATTAACAGAGATGCTCACTGTTCTTGTCTGAGATGAGAAGGAAGACATGGAAACACCTTTCACAGTGTGGCCAGACACAGAATGGACTTTTCTCAGCAGAAAGTAGGTGATTGCCATCATCTGTATTTTAAGGAAAGAATATATGCTGGGATCCATATCTGTGCATTTTTGACACGATGTTAAAATATGACTCAGTGCTTAACAGTGTGGGTATGGTATTCAAGTGACTCATACTCTGCTTGAGCCTTTCAATAACTCCAAGCACTGGGGCTCATTATATAATCTTCTGGCCTTCAGACTCTTCGTCATATGTAATGGGAATTTATTTATTAAAGATCAAGATATAGGTTTTTTTCATCAAGATCAAGATTTGTAGAGATTGTTTTACCAAGGAAGGAGAGAAATGAATAACATGGTATACATGGAGTGCATAGGATAGCACTGATACATAATAAGTGTAAACAAACAACAGATGCCATTCCAAATGATCAGATCTGTGAAGTGGTGGGGTGATTGGGAGCTCCTACTCCTTGGAGTTTAATGAAGTTAAACCTGTCTCCAGACTGTTATCTTCAACTTAAAGTTAAACAACTTAGAAATGCAATTGTGAATAATGTGGCCCCACTTCCCTTCCATGTCCTTTCAAAACATCTCATTCATGTTGTCATCTTCTAACACACATCTTCCTCTTCCTCTTGACAGTTTAGACTAACAGTGGAACTTTCAGAGGCTATGCGAAGAATGTTGGTGTTAAAAGCAAATTCAAGTTGTACTATGGTGAAGTTACTGAAGCACAATGTAGCACTTTCAATTTCTACAAACTAACAAGTGGCCAAGAGAAGTACGTGAAAGGTAAGAGAGTGACCAGAGTCACACAGTGGAGCCTTCTAGTGTAACTATGCCTGCTGAACTTTTGTTAATTGGGTTTGATGGTATAAATTGCACTAGATACCTGCCTCATAGTTGTTCAGGAAAACTGAAAAAAAGATGAAGCACTGTTTGCTTTAATGCTGTTAACCTAAAACACTAGAACAATGAATGACAAGGTTCAGTTATCAGTCAAGAAAGACAAATAGAAACAGAAAGAATGGAATATCATTAAAGGAGGGAAGTGGTACCCAGCGGCAGAGAGAACATAGTTCCCAAGTAGTCACCAAGAGGAATATGCTTATCTAGACAGGCAGGAATAAACCTTTCACTAATGAATAATAATTCTGTATCAGAAATAGAGTGGATTAAATAATATTAGTGCAACCCCCTCAAAAAAAAAGAATAGATGGAATTAAGGAACTTAACAGAGAAAGTAATTATTTATAAGATTTTAATTTAGTTTTTTCACTTTTTTTCTTTGTCAGTCATGGAGCTTGAACTCTGGGCTTGGGCTCTGTCCCTCAGCTCTTCAGCTCAAGGCGAGTACTCTACCACTTGAGCCACAGTGCCACTTCCGGCTTTCTAGTGTTTTTATTGGAGATAAGAGTCTCACAGAGTTTCCTGCCTGGGCTGGCTTTGAACCATTATCCTCAGATCTCAGCCTCCCGAGTAGCTAGGATGACAGGCGTGAGCCACCGGCGCCCAGGCTTAATTTAGTTTTTAATGTGTCATAATATTCTTTAATAAACTGTATGCAGATGTGACTCTGAGGCCTAAATATGGGTGCACAATTCAAAAGGATGAGATTTACTTGCTTGAAAACAGTTTTGCAAAATACACTGCTTAAAAGGATAACCTTACCACTAAATCGTTGTTTTAGCTTTGTTTTGTTGTGTTTATATACATATATATATACACATATATATATGTATATGTGTATATATATATATATATGTACATGTACATTTAAAAACAATGGAAACAAATTCTATGATTTTCCAGAGTCAGTTTTGTTACTTGAACTAATGAGATGGAAATAATAGGAAAAGTAGATACTGGGGTCCAGGGAGGGAAACTTCCCAGGTCTAAGATATGGGCCTTGGTCTGCAGATCATACTGAGAGGCCCTGAGTGACCGCCAGTGCAGATTCAGCATATTAAATAACCTGGTTAAGAAGAAATAAAAGTCCATGTGATAGTCTAGGAAAGATGTCAGAATATGTTGCTACCTATATGAGAATATGGACTTAAAATTCATGTCAAAGTAGAAGCACAGAGGGAGGGGGACATGACATGACCATTGATAAAAGCTTAGAATAACTTCAGCATTCATTCTAAGACCTTTTGCTTTAGCCTGTTGATTGTAGCCTTGCAACTTCACATTCTTTCTCTGAACTTCATTGTTCAGTTTTAAATATTCTTTTTTTTTTTTTATTCTTTTTTTTGGTCTGGTTGTGGGGCCTGAACTCTGGGCCTGGGCACTGTCCCTCAGCTCTCCAGCTCAAGGCTAGCGCTCAACCACTTGAGCCACAGCACTACTTCCAGCTTTTTCTGCTTATGTGGTGCTGAGGAATCGAACCCAGGGCCTCATGCATGCAAGGCAAGCGCTCTACCACTGAGCCACCTTCCCAGCGCCTCAGTTTTAAATATTCTTATGATACCAGACAGAGAGATATTACAAATTAAATATCTACCGTTTTGATATGTTGCCTTAAACCTTGCCAAATTGTATTAATTGTTGGTTCAAATTATCAGCCTTGTTAGAGTATTTCTTTTATCTTATTTGTTTCACTTATTATACAAGTGCTTCATCTTCTAAATACTCATATTACTATTTCATTATTTATTGTTATTTTTAACCAGAACTACTATTTGAAAACAGGACCCCAGGCTTGCTTGGCTGCTTTTCTACCACTTGGGCCACATTTCAAATCCAGATTTTTGCTGGTTCTTTTGAAGATGGAGTCTTGTGGACTTTTCTGCCTGGGCTGGACTTGAACTGGTGGCAGCTTGTGCATTCTTCTTGTCTTCTGTGTTTCTGAGAGCTCTTGTGTTTTTTATTACCATCGCATAAGATCTCTATGCAGAGACATTCTTGTTAAATTTATGGAAGGAGAACTCATGGCGAGTAGTCCTTCTTTTACCTTGATTACATTGGTGCTTTGTTTTGATTTTTCTTGGAGGCTAGAATTTGTCTTATATTCTTATTTTTGTGGTGCTTGTTGGCACATGATTTGGGTTTATACTACAGATACCATGTAGGAATGGAGTTGAGAACACAGTGGCAATGCTTGTTTTAAAGTAGGCAGGAGAAAGGGTTCGGAATATATTGGTGATAGAATACTTGCCCAGCCTCTGAGAGGGCATGACAAGAATACAAAAAAATAATATAAGACAGAAACAAATGTACAAATCATATTCATTTGTTTTATTATCAATTTAATTTTTTCTGTCAACTGTGATTTGAAATTCATAGAAGTTTATTTCTCAGAATAACATCATTATTTATTTTATACATACACATATCCTCCTTGGCTGATATATTTCATCAAAATGAACACATCAGGATATAAGCACTATTTGAAGCCACATCTACCAGTGAAAGATGAATGGAAAAATCTTACTATGAGTAAGGGAACTGGTTTTTATATGTGCATATCATAACCGAAGTTGGTAATGGCACACTATTATGAGCCATATTTTCATATTTTGACCTTCAGTATAATGTTGGGAGATGAACATATCTGCTTTTTAAGAAAGTAATAAAAATGTGAACAGTATGTGTCTTGAGGAATTATACTCACCCAAACTAAGTCACATCATATAAATAATGGTCAGAAGACTGATATAGCTACTATTCTGGATGATAGACATCATTTTTTTCTTTTTTTATTGTGAGAATACTGTACAGAGGAGTTACAATTACATTGGTAAGATAACGAGTACATTTCTTATCAAGCACTGTTGCCTCCTCTTTGTTTCCCCTTCCTATCCCTTCCCATACTCCTCCCCTCCTCCCACCCGACCCTCCCCCTACCCCCCACCAAAGTTGTAGAGTTCGTTTTTCGACATAATGACTTGTACATCTCATTGTTGCAATGGGTCCACCTGTATCCCTAGTTAAACGATTTGTTTTTTCCCTTCCCCTCCACAAATTATACCAACATCAAATACAGTGAAAGCATGGGTTATACTGTGGGGGAGGGACATCCAAAGCAACAAAGAAATCATCTTATAAATATGTTAGAAACAATTGCATGACAGGAAAAAAAAAACAAAAAAAATTTGAATACTTATCTTGGATGGGCAAAGTGCTTGCCTATCAAGTGCAATGTCCTGGGTTCAATCCCCAGTACCAAAAAAGAAAAGACAAAAAAATACAGTTAAAAAAACCCAAACAAAAAAATCATTTTTTTCTTTTACTAGCCTACTTGGTTGTTATCAATTTACATTTGTGACTATTTTCCTATAACCTTTTGATTCTCCATCATTTTCTCTGATTCTTTTTTCTCAAGATGCCCCAACTAAAACACAGAGGAACCATAGACTTTAATATTCATAATTGGATGGGAATTCTAGAAAGTCCACTCCTTCTCTAAAGAGAAGGTCAAAATCTACTCTTTTTTCCTTTTTGGTCTAGTGAGAAGGACTTGGGTATAGGGACAGAAGTTCTGTTTAACTTCCCAGTTCAGGCAGTTGTTGTTTGCTTTAATGTAACCTTCTAAGGCATGAGTATCTCTCAAATAAATAGGGATTAGAGGATCTAGACTGTTCCTCATCAGTGGTCCTGTGTACTATAATTACTTTCCAAGCACTATTTCACTTAGTAATTATGAATACACTTGGCTGTAACATTTGCATTTTTATGTGTTCTGGTTCTAGTTTTTAAATGGTAAATGAAAAAACAAACTTCAATATTTAGTACATATTTGTGCTGTTTGTAACTAGGATTATTTATGTAGATCTTTTTCCTTTATAACAAACAAGCTGATTCATGAAAAGACCCAGTGTAGATTTTTAAAGAAAAATTTTGAAGAGTGGTTGTGATTTTCAATGGCGTCATAATTTCTTTTTCTGTGTGTAGGTATGATGTTTTCCAGATCAAAGCTGGCTTGCTAGTGACCCTTGAACCTGTTCCTTCAAAAGGGCAGACATGGCTAATTACAGTCTTCATTATCTCATGGTGTGGAAGATGTTTCAGAATGTTTGTCAACATTTCACTTCAGAATTTCAAAAGTAAATTATCATTCATTACATCCGAAATGGAATTTATTCACCTTCTCTGTAAGACCTCTGTGTGAAAGATCTCACTGAGTTAAATTAGTATTCAGTAGTTTATCTTTACCTCAACTCTGACCAAGTTTTAATTGGCTACTTTCTTAAATTCCTAATTTTGTGTTCCCATTGATAATACAAGCATTCAACATAATTCTGCCTCTAAGTGCCCTGTACTGTTGATGATAACACTATTTTGAACTTAAAGTGTATCTTTATCATAGGTGCAAAATTGCATGATCACCCTTTTAGAGTCACATTTCCTGTGAATCATGAAAAACCAAAGCATTGTAACTGAATTCATCTTTCTTGGGCTTTCACAAAACCCAAAAGTTGAAAAAATACTATTCGTTGTGTTTTTGTTTGTGTACATTGCAACTCTCGGAGGCAACATGTTCATTGTAGGGACCATCCTCTGCAGCCCTACACTGCTGGGCTCCCCCATGTACTTCTTCCTGGCATTCCTGTCCTTTCTTGATGCATGCTTCTCTTCCGCCATGACCCCGAAGATGATTGCAGATTCCCTCTATGAGAAGAAAACCATCTCCTTTGAAGGCTGCATGGTGCAACTTTTTGCAGAACACTTCTTTGGTGGTGCAGAGGTAATTGTCCTCACCTCCATGGCCTATGACCGCTATGTGGCCATTTGCAAACCCTTGCACTACTCTTCCATCATGAACTGGAGGCTCTGTGGCATTCTAGTGGGGGTAGCCTGGACTGGTGGCTTCTTGCATTCCATCATACAGATTCTCTTTACTCTACAGCTGCCCTTCTGTGGCCCCAATGTCACTGATCATTTCATCTGTGATTTGTACCCTTTGCTGAGTCTTGCCTGCACTGATACTCACGTGTTTGGACTTGTGGTGGTGGCCAACAGTGGATTTATCTGCATTCTGATCTTCTCCTTGCTGCTCATCTCCTATGGTTTCATCTTGATTTCTCTGAGAGCTCACAGTGCTGAAGGGCGACGGAAAGCTCTGTCTACCTGTGGATCGCACATTGCTGTGGTGGTTTTGTTCTTTGTCCCATGTATCTTTACATATGTAAGGCCTCCAACTGCCTTCTCCTCTGACAAAATGGTGTCAATATTTTATACCATGCTCGCTCCCTTGCTCAACCCTATGATTTACACTTTTAGGAATAAGGAAGTAAAAAATGCCATGAGAAAAATGTGGAAGAGGTTGATAGTGGTCTCTGATGAAAGATAAAAACCTTTAAACTGTGAAATAATGTGAGGACTAAAGAAATAAGAATGTCTTAGATAAAAACTCCATGAGCTGGTCATTATCAGAGGAAAGAATTCAGTTCTATAGTCATGAGGTGGGAAAATGATGCTTTTACTTTTACAGCAAATATCTGCAGCTTAATGTCTGTAAAGAAATTGAAGGGAATTGAATTTTTAAACTTACTGAAAAATCTACTAGGCAAACAAACCAACAAAGAGAGTGGAAAAAATTTGCTGCTGAATTGTTGATGATGAACTTCATGCTTTGAAAACCTTGTAGAGGACAGACAATATCTAAGGCATTGAGACAGAAGCTTCAACTTTTTCCAATGGAAATACATTTTGATTCAGGGTAGTGATCTCAGTGTCTTAGATGATAAAAACCCACAAGAATGTAGGAAAGACAGAAAGAATATTCATAGTGTACAGGTATTTCTGTATCTTATGTTTTCATCATTTGAGATGTGTCCATTGCCACTTGCTACAGAATTTGAGCCACTTATATTATTTCAAAGATAGAAGTTGGTTCTCCCATTTCAGTGTACCAGAATTTGTCGTGTGTCAGGTGATCACTTCATTCAACCATCTTTTGGAGACAAGGTATTGAGGATTGTAGAAAAGATTCATCAGTGACTATCTTTTATTCAAGTATTAAGATGATGGATTGTCAAGATACACATTATCAGCAAAATCACATTCGGGTGAAGATGTAGTGAGCTGACTTCTTCTATCCCTAAAGGTGAAATAGAATCCAGAGATATCATAGAAGTAAAAGCATGTTTCAAAGGAGAATTCTATTTTTAATCTACTGGAGATTTTTAGTTTCTTGGCTTTTTTGTACCCTAATAAAATAATTATCATTGGACAATTTTCACTGAATAAAGCATTCAAATTTACATATGGCTTATATCTCATACTCATAAAGTTTCTAAAACTGAAATTGTCATTTGGCCTCTGCAAAAAAAATATTTACAGTAAAATATTTAAATATTTCATAGGATATCAGCATGAAAATGGCTAATAATTTAATATTATGGAGATCCACAAGTAGGAGATTTAAAGTAGATTCTAAGGCCTCGACTATACAAAAACGTATTAAAATGAATAAATATATTCAAATAAAATCTGGAACTTTGAAATATTGTATTAAAACATAGGGAAACACACTTATATAGATATATATCAAGCATATATGCATTATATATGTTTACATGTAAATGTATATGTAAATAAATAAATATATATTAATATATTTATCTGTCTATCCATCTATCCTTCTGTCTATGTAAAGGCATGTTAAAAGACATTCTGAATAGAACCCTAGTAGCTTACAGATCCCTTCTACAAATTGCAATTTGTAATTTGTAAATACAATTTACATTATATTATTTCTATCACATAATTGGGATTTCATTACATGAGAAAGCTTTGGCACAGTAAATGAAGCAATCGACAAAGTGACACATCCATTAAACTATTGAAATAAGTAGACACATAATTTGCATATGAACAATCCCAGTAAAATTCTCCTCGTTTTTCCTTAATTTTGCTCTCTTATATTGCCACAGATTTATTTGTTATGACCACAAACAAACACAAATATGTTACTATCCACTAAACACCAGATTTTATTTATGTTGAAATATGTTTTTATTTCCTGCCACTGACCTTTCAAGTTAATAGAGTTCAATCTAGAACAACATAATGCATTATGGACTATCAGCTTTTAGAAGACTTAAAATTATAATCTGTGAACACATTGTAGTCTACATTGCTGAAGTTTTAGCACTAAAGTTGGAATCTCTGTACATGAAAAGAAATTATTGATTTGTTTCTATCAGATGGAAGGAGTATTTTAAGGAAAGTGGAGAGATAGCAGTAGTTTAATTATTACAGTAATAAGGATTTTGTCTTCTTACAATCCTCCACTCAGCATGGTTTCCTTTGGATACTGGTATTATCTGAAAGAGACGTGAATACAGGTGAATCGGAGGTGTGGAATGATTCATTTCAGGATTATCAAAGATATTTAAAAGTGCCGTGCACTTTCACAATGTCATGTTGTATTATTGAATATGAGAGGGGAGAAGGTAAAAAAGCCATATGTTATTTATCATGATTGCCAATATTTTATAATCATTGCAACAAGTGAAAGCACTGATACGATTATTGTGTCTTAAAAAGTCATGCTGAAGGAAAATTTCCAAACTCTGTGGGGAAATTGCGAATCAATTCTACAGGTGCATGACCTCTTTGGGAAAACTTTTAATAACAGTTGGAAACCAAGGAGGGAATTTTGCTTCTTCATTTTTCTTTTATGGTGTCAATGACAATGCTGGAGAAGCAGAGAAAACGTTCTCCAACTTGATGGCCAGAGATGCTCTTCATCTCTCTTAGATATAATAGGAGTTGAAGATGAAGATCATTTTGTTCACCACTGGATGAACTTTTCTCCATAGAAGGTACAGATGGTTATCATCAAGTTCTTCTTAGAAATTATATGTGTTGAGATTTATAACTTGAACTTTTTAATGGAATTTTCAGATCTGATTTTAAGTTGTGATTAAGTGATTTAAAGTGTTTGTGTGTGTGTGTGTGTGTGTGTGTGTGTGTGTGTATGTGTTATGGACAGGCTACTATTTTAATGCAACACTTGGGTCTTTTACTTAATCTCTTGGCATATTCTGTCTTTTACTTAATATTTTAGTATATTTGAGTTAGTTATGTAAATTCTAACCTTGAGGCTCCTCATCTTTATTGGACATGTATTATGTATCCATGGACATGTATCATGGACCAAGTTCCTATTTCCCTATACTCTGATAAGAAAAATTTCATATCTATAGTCTCTTATAAGAGTGGTTTATTGTTTACATTGCTCCCGAAACATCCTATGGCCTTACTTTTTTCAACAGTCCTATCTTAGAATATGATAAAGCTATGCCTGAGATTGTTCTGAGTTCCTGGAGCCTGAACTCTGAAATGAGCTCTGCACCATCTTTTTGATGGTAATCTTGGGGAAGTCCTTGTTTCTCCACTATCTTCCTGGACCTCTTTCTTTTCTCCATCTCTCTCTCCCCATCTCCTTTTCTTTCTCCTTTCTTCCATCCCTTTCTTCTATATTGCTCTCTTACACTAAAACCATCTGTCTCCTCAAGTGTCATGAAGTGAAACTTATTTTAACTTTTTACCTTCAAAGTGAAACCAAATATAAAAATGCAAGTGAGTACTTTTCTGTGCATTCTCAAACAGAAGTTCATCCCTTCTTTCTAATTTATCTTTTAGTCATCTTCTCATATTGATATTTTAGACTACGTTTAATACAGATATTAGAGCATAGTAGATTCAAGTTCTACTGTAGCATTCATAGATACTGATAAAGAATGTTCAAATCTTTCTTTTCACATCACCCCATTAATAAATGATACTGAAGAAGAGGACATTGAAGGCAAAAACAAATGATTCAAGTCACAGAGTAGATTATTTTAATTTAACTTCCGTTCACTTAATTTTCTGTATTTCTTCTCATAAATAGGACAAGATTCTTGCCCCAGCACTTCTGAGAAAAACAAGTGTTAATGGTGGTAACTTGCTCTTTATTGGAATCATAAGCCAAAATTACTAAGACAACAGAAAAGAAGACATACCAGAATTCATTTAGAAGAACACCAGTAGAAGCAGAGAAAGGATATGTTCTCCTCCACATTTCATATGCAGTCAAAGTATAAAGTTGAGCTGTTTAGAGAAATCAGTAGAATAGCACTGAGGGGAGAGAAAAGGATTTGGGATCTGAAGACTCAGTAGTCATGAAAAGGACTGTATTTCAATTGCCAGATAATGAATGATTCTTTCACTGGTGAATAATAATCCTATACCAAAGGTACAAAAACTTAAAAGAATTTAAAAATCATAATTACAAATAGTACTTTTAATAAAAATACTTATTTATGCCAGGCACTGTTGGCTCATGCCTGTAATCCTCACTACTCAAGGTGGCTGAGATCTGAGGATTGTGTTTCAAAGCTAGCCTGGGCAAGAAAGGCTTATCTCCAATAAACTACTCAAAAAACAAAAACTGGAAGTAGCACTGTGGCTCAAGTGGTAGAGTGCTTGCCTGTAGCAAAAGAAGCTCAGGGACAGCACCCAGGCCCAGGTTTCAAGCCCCGGGACTGGCAAAAGAAATTGTTTTTAAAAAATGCTTTTTTTATAAATGGCATGTAAATGTGACCAGTATGCACATATAAATTCATCTGAAATTTATTGCTTGATATATAATCATAAAACACTACTTTGCAATGTTAAACTTACCATTAATCTCTTTGATAACTCAGACTATTTTAAATATGTCACAGAAATTCTGTGATTTGCAGAATGAAGTTATTTCTGTTGCTGAAACTAATGGAAAGGAGACTGTGGTCCAGGAAGATAGTGGAGAAACAAGGACTTCCCCAAGATTACCACCAAAAAGATGGTGCAGAGCTCATTTCAGAGTTCAGGCTCCAGGAACTCAGAACAATCTCAGGCATAGCTTTATCATATTCTAAGATAGGACTGTTGAAAAAAGTAAGGCCATAGGATGTTTTGGGAGCAATGTAAACAATAAACCACTCTTATAAGAGACTATAGATGTGAAATTTTTCTTATCAGAGTATAGGGAAATAGGAACTTGGTCCATGATATGATCTATTTATGGAAGGTTTGCAATAGTTAATATTCTTATTGTAAGATGTTGTGAATTACGTCCAAATACTGCATCTTTTTTTTTTTTTTTTGTTGGTCGTGGGGCTTGAACTCTGCCTGGGCTCTGTCCCTCAGCTCTTCAGCTCAAGGCGAGCGCTCTACCACTTGAGCTACAGCGCCACTTCCCAAATACTGCATCTTTTTAATGAAATGTAGGAGAAAGAAAATTGTTCCAGGTTTAAATTGTGACCTTTAATTTCAAGTATCTTGATAATGGCAACATGATACACATATTACAAATGAAAAGTCGAATTTTATGTTTGCTTGTAGGTTAAAAAGTTATATTTAAATATTGATCTTCTGCTTTATCACAGTATGTTCTGAAAAACTTGGTCATTTATATTTTAGTATATTTTTACTTATAACAGCATGTGATAGAAGTTTACATACACATATTATCATATACAATTTTCATTATTCAATATTATTGCTGATGTATCAGCATCCAATATAAAATTGTCTTCATCTCTTCTGATGTTTAGATAAATTTTTAGAGTTCATGTTATTAGTATAAACAATACAAGCATATTTAGGATTCTGAAATTATTTTCTGATTTGTTTTCCTAAAGTATTACTTGAGTGAACCAATTACAGTGCAATTTTAGGATAGATGTACTTATTAGAGCATGCATTTTCAATTTTCATCTTTGTGCATATAGAGACTGTTGAGAATAATGATGATTTCAATATTTAAAGTATTTGCTTTTTTTCTTTTGTATGCTGGTCCTGAGCTTGAATTCACAGCCTGGGTTCTGTTTCTGAGATGTTTTGTTCAAGGCTAGCACTCTATCACTTGAACCACAGCTCCACTTCCACTGTTTTTGGTACCTATTTGGACATAAGAATCTCACAGACTTTCCTGCTTGGGGTTGGCTTTGAACCACGATCCTTAGCTCTGAGCCTCCTGAGTTGCTAGGATTACAGGCATGAGCCGGCAGTGCATGGCTACAGTATTTGTTTTATTCTTAAAAGAACAAGTACATAAAACACATATACATCTGTGGAATCAGAGAGCTTGGGAACAGGGTGGTTTGTTTAATGACACATGACTATTAGACCAGGAAACTGTTTGCTATCTTTGCAATAGCAGAGAGTAAGCACATTTTTCTTTCTACTTGATGTTTTATTTGGAGAAATTTTAGATTAATTGAAATAAAACAGTAGATGCTTTTTTACAAAACCTGGTCCTGGGAACTTGAACTCTGTGCCTGAGGTCTGTTGGTAGCTCCTTTTGTGCAAGGATTGAGCTCTACCTCTTGAGCTACAGCTCTACAGGGCTTTCTTTTGTGACTAATTGAAGATAAGAGTCTCAAGGACTGGCTTTAAACCATGATCCTCAGATCTCAGCCTCTGAGTAGTTGGGATTACAGTGTGAACCACTGGCAGCCAGCTGGCTAGTTGATGTTTTAAATATAATACATTGACAGCTTCATAAGACCTTGTTATCTAAGATTATCAATGGTATATTTGTCAGGATTTTTGGTATGCTAATGGATACGTTACTCTTGACTAGCTTTTTAACTCTTTACTATGACTAAAATTTTATGTATTGTGTTTAAATCAATGAGAACTCAGCACTATCAGAAAAATTGCATTTTAAATGGCTGAAATTAAAAACATGTCATCACAAACCACAAACACACTATAGTCTCTTAAAATTAATTTTGGAAATTCTTTTATTTGAAAAACAGGCATTTAATCTAATTCAACAATGGTATTGTCCTTAAAATCTACCAGATTAAGAAGTTAGAGATAAGGCCTATCAGAATAGTACAGGCTTTTTTTTTTCAACCTCTACCTCTTTTTTTTTTTTTGGTCGGTTGTGGGGCCTGAACTGGGCCTGAGCCCTGTCCCTCAGCTCTTCTGCTCAAGGCTAGTGCCCTACCACTTGAGCCACAGCACCACTTCCAGCTTATTTCTCCTTATGTGGTGCTATCATGCATGCAAGGCAAGCACTCTACCACTGAGCCACCTTCCCAGTCCCAACCTCTACTTCTTAATTTTTTTTTTAATCATGAGGCAATCTGAAATAGGAGTATATGCAGGTTGGTCTGAGGGCAGAAACATTATATATAGGGATTACTAAAGACATTTGAAAGTGTTAAGCATTAAAAATGCCATTTATGTGCTTGTTGAAGTTTCGATAGGGATATTACCTTTCTGGATAGCTTTGGAGAGTCGCGCCATGTTAATAATATTAAATCTTCTAATTTGTGAATGCAAAAAATGCCATTTATACATTGCAATCCATCAAACAACTTATTTTTCATTTGCAAATAAATGACAAGATGAGGACAACCACAACCACTTACCAGCGTTTGTTATGGTGGAAACATGCATTTCTAGAGAAACAGGTGGCCTGGTTTCCCCAATTTGTGGTAGCTAGAATGTGCCATAAATCTACAACTAAGCACACTGTGTGGTAAGCAAGTGTATACAAATGAATTAACTGAAATCTCAAACTTGGTAAGTACTTATGCATTAAGTGTAAGGCTAGACTCTTTTCCAAGTCATATTCTGTTTTATAGAGAATGAGCTCATTTTAGCCTATTTTGTGACAAACTTTTTTTTATTGTAAAATTAGTGTACAGAGGGGTTACAGTTACATGAGTGAGGTAATGAGTCCATTTCTTATTGAGCATTGTTATCTACTCCTTTGTCTTTCCTCTATCACTTCCCTCCCAACCTCCCCAAATCCCCACCCCAAGTTGTAAAGTTTGTTTTCAACATAGTGTCTTGTACATCTCATTGTTCCAATGGGTCAACCTGTATCCTTGTTTCAGCATTTTGTTATTTCCTTTCCCCTCCCCAAGTTAGAAAAATGTATATACAAGATACAGGGCACCAATGTCAAATACAGTGAAAACAAGTTCTATGCCTCCATCAGAAAGAATGACATTGCCCCATTTGTTAGGAAATGGAAAAACTTGGAAAAAATTATATTAAGTGAAGTTAGCCAGGCTCAAAAAACATAGGTCCCTTGGTTTCCCTTATTTTAAGTAACTAGTGTAAGTCAAAGACAAGCAGAAAAGGTCAAAAGTTATGTACATATGACTTTATAAGATAATGTTAAGTAAAATGAACTCCAAGGTAGGGACACAACTTGTTTTTTCTTTCTTGCTATTGTTTTCAATGTATCTAAAATGTACCGTGTGATTTTTTTTCTCTTGTGTGTTCTTCCCCCACAGTGTGACAAAGTTTTATAGAAGTTAAAGAATGGAATTTTCACATGCCTTCTGAACTATTCCTAAATTCTTCAACTGCTGCTAAACAAGGCCCTCTGACTGTCATTGATGGCGGGTGTTATTCCTCTGTCATTCTATGCTGTTGGTAGGTCAATTAAGAGACAATAATCTTTGTTTCATCATAACCAGAACACTTTTCAACAACTGAGCTCAGGAAACACATTGACAATGACAGATCAAAGCAGACCCTTGAAATAAAAAAATAATTTTCTCCAGTATGCATGTGCATTCTGTCTGGCTCTGTACTGAGAAGCTGGCTACACTGGTGTGTTGATAAGTAATGTCTAATTTCATTCTCCATGATACCTAAGTACCACTCTCAATATATTTCTATTCTTTATATTTTCAATGCCAAATAAATCCCGAAGATGAGTCTGCATGAGGATGCACCAACTTATGATGCCTAAAACCTTATAAACCATGGAAGTAAGTTTTAAGATAACTCCAGATTGACACGATCACTGTTTTATCTTTGCTCTTTCCTTGAGGAATATGCAAAATCAGAGCCTGGTGACTGAGTTCATCCTTTTGGGTCTTTCACAGAATCCTAAAGTTCAGAAAATAGTCTTTGTTGTATTTTTCTTTGTCTACATTGCAACAGTCGGGGGCAACATGCTCATTGTGGTGACCATTGTCTGCAACCCTGCACTGCTGGGCTCCCCCATGTACTTCTTCCTGACCTTCCTGTCCTTCCTGGATGCATGTTTCTCCTCTGTCATCACACCGAAGATGCTTGCAGACTCCCTCTATGAGAGGAAAACCATCTCCTTTGAAGGCTGCATGATACAGATCTTTGCTGAGCACTTCCTTGCTGCTGTGGAAGTCATTGTCCTCACCGCCATGGCCTATGACCGCTATGTGGCCATTTGCAAGCCCTTGCACTACTCTTCTATCATGAACTGGAGGCTCTGTGGCATTCTAGTGGGGGTAGCCTGGACTGGTGGCTTCCTGCATTCCATCATACAGATTCTCTTTACTCTCCAGCTGCCCTTCTGCGGTCCCAATATCATTGATCATTTCATGTGTGATTTGTACCCCTTGCTGAAGCTTGCATGCACTGACACTCACGTCTTCGGTCTATTGGTGGTGGCCAACAGTGGGTCTATCTGCATTATTATCTTTTCCTTGCTGCTCGTCTCCTATGGTATCATCTTGTTTTCTCTGAGAGCTCACAGTGCTGAAGGGCGGCGGAAAGCTCTGTCTACTTGTGGATCACACATTGCTGTGGTGGTTTTGTTCTTTGTCCCATGCATATTTATATATGCAAGGCCTCTGTCTGCCTTCTCCTCTGACAAAATGGTGGCCATACTTTATACCATCCTAACTCCCTTGCTCAATCCCGTGATTTATACTTTCAGGAATAAGGACATGAAAAATGCCATGAGGAAAATGTGGATGAAATTGGTAGTAGTGAATGATGAAAAATAGTCATTATTTTTAAATCAAGAAACCTGTGTTTCAAGATGTCACAATGCTTTCGATGTACACTTTGTGGTTTTCCATGATAAAGAATGTACTCTAAAGAAAAAAATCTATAGAAAAATCTCTCCTTGAGGGGTAGAAATGTTGCATTCATTTTCACCTCAGGCCTCCCCTTTGAGCCAACTAGATAAACATACATTAAAGACAACCAAATTGAAAATTTCTTCTCTAGTAACTCAAGAAAGAATGAAAAGAGAGGTTATATACCTGACTACTTGCCATTCACCTCAGATTTTCCAAAATGTTTGTGAGGGGAAGCAAATCTATGTTTTCTATGAGGATCAGAAATGTAGTCAAACTTTTAAGTGGGGGGAAAATACAAAAGGGTTCTCTGAACTGATGGAAAACCATGAGGATTGAGAACAGGCAGACACCAATAACTCAAAGAACCTCAACTTTGAGTGATCTTGTAGTACACGACTTGATGATAGATCAGCGGGTACAGTGTTTCTTCTTAATGAAGCTGAAGAGCTCAAGATTCTCTTCTTGAATTCCTCAAGAAATACAATCTGATGTCCCAGTCCTGTGCATGAAATGCTGCTGTCCTGTCAGTTAATCACACCATCAGCACCAGTGTGCTATGGGAAAATATGTAGAGCAGATCCTGTAAGGGAGCCAGAAATGAATATTTATTATCTGCATACAATCAGAGGACCCTCTTGAAATAATGCTATCTTAGCAACACCAGATTGAAGGCCAATTCCCTCCTTACAGAGAAATTATAGCCAGAGATACCACAAATTGAAGCATAGATTTTTAAGAGCAGTGTACACTTCCATTTTTCATTTTCTTGCCTCGGACTGTGTAAATACAAAAGATTCTGTTGAAATAATAATCAATGCCCATAGATCGTTAAGCTTAGATACCTTATTTAATGTTTGTTAGTTCCAGACAGCACTATGGCTCCAAGAATAAAATTGTTTATTTATTTTTATTGTTTTTGTGTAGTTGATCTACAGAGGGGTTACAGTTCATGGCTTCCCTCATTTGTGGTAACTAGCATGTGCCTATAAATCTTCAAGTAAACACACTGAATGACTAAAACAAATAAATAAAACTAGACATCTTAATTTATATAGGATCCTAGTCATTAGAAAGAATAAACTTGTTTACACAAAAGGCTTTCAATTTCTTTGTCATAGCATTAATAAAATACAAATTTAGATGTCTTATTTAAGGTTTGTTTGTTCCACATAGCCATATGGCTCCATAAATGTATTTAGATAAACAAATCCAATCGTGGGGCTCGGAAGGTGGCTCAGTGGTAGAGTGCTTGCCTTGCATGCATGAGGCCCTGGGTTTGATTCCTCAGCACCACATAAGCAGAAAGAGCTGGAAGTGCTGCTGTGGCTCAAGTGGTAGAGTGCTAGCCTTGAGCTGAAGAGCTGAGAGACAGCACCCAGGCCCAGAGTTCAGGCTCCATGACCTGAAAAAATCCAATTGTTTTATTATATACGCACTAATAAAATACTCATGAATTATATAATGTGGGCAAAAATGCTAAATAATAATTTTATCAATTAATATTCCGTGCCACCTTCAAAATAAAACAAAGCATTTTCTTAGTTTTGCTCCTCAGTGTAGACACGAAAAAAGATACATAAATTTCCCTTATCTTTTTGGGGAAGACCACAGGGATTAAGATTAGAGTCTATAGAATATTATATATTTATAATATAATGATGGCTCACTTATTTGTACTTTCCTTTGTCTATATTTTTAAAATAAACTTCCTACCTTTGCTTTCATTGAGCATCTTCCACACAAACTTTAGTTTTAACAGTACTCATCATTCTCTGTCTGCTATATAATTTATTTATTTATTTTTTTTTTGCTATTTTTTTTGCTATATAATTTATATGGATAATCGATCTACCTATCATTCTATAATCATATAAATCTATCTATCTATGTATATATGTATGTATGTATGTATCTATCTATCTATCTTTCTATCTCTATATTATTCTGTATTGGTGTAAATCAATATATAGAGCTATGTATCTATCTATGCATCTATCTTCTTATCTACTATCTATCTATCTATCTATCTGAGTTGTAGGAAATATTAGGAAATAATTTTTCCTTTGGTTTATTGATGTAATCAATAAAGTAGGGACTTAGTGAACTTAATTTTCCCTGAAAGAATCCATGACATACATTCTCATAACAAACTTCAGAGCTATCACTAACACAAACTCACTAGAGATTTATTTGGCAAAATGTTTGCTGTTACTAGCTGATACTAGCTGGTACTGCTGATACTAGCCAGCCTATCATGATGATACTTTTTATACTTTTATATATTTTGACACAACACAAAATTTAATTATCTATTTCAATAAAGTTTTCTCCATCTATACTAAAAAAGAAAAATAACAAATCCAGACATTGTTTTCTATGAATATTCCCTTTCTCTGTTCATTTTCTCATCCCACACAGAAATAAAGACTACTCTTGGTGAAGAAACTTTTATTCTGAAGCTCTTTTGAATCCAATAAAATAGAATATTGCCTCCATTTTCCATGAGGGAGAATTGTCTTTCCTCAAAATATGTTGATGAACCTAAGCCCCACACTTGTGAATATAATCTTACTTCTAAATAAGATATGTTAAGAAGAGGTTGATAGGATGAAACCTCTTAACATAACCACGACCTTACAAAATGCAGAAATTTGCACACAGAAATCAATGTGTGCTCAGGAAGAATGATATGTGAAGGTCAATGTAGAAAGATTGCAGCAACACATCCACAAATCAAAAGATTCAACAAGAGAGCGAGGTACTACCTATAACCTTAGTTACTCAGGAGGTTGAGATCTGAGGATGGTGGTTTGAGTCAGCCTAGGCAGGAAAGTGAAACACTATCCAATTTACCAGCAAAAAGCCATTGATGGAGCTGTGGCTTACATAGTAGAGCACCAGTCTTAAGGGACCGTGCCTAGGCTCTTAGTTCAAGTCTTAGTATTAGTGCACATGAGTGCACACACACACACACACACACACACACACACACACACACAGCAACTGTATGAAAGAAATATAATAGTTCTGAAAGTGAGTGATTTACAGTAAAAGCAAATACTGTACATCAGAAGACAAAGAAATCAAGATGAGCCAGTTTGTTGAAGATGTAAGTAAAATGGATAAATACCTTCTGCTGTGAAAGTAGTCACAAAGGCATAGTCTCACTATTGTACTGCTACAATGCTACATTTAATTGTTCATGAATGATCACTGTCAATTAAAAAATAAAAGATATTCAAACGTTTCTTTCTTTTGTTATTTTTGCTTATCTTTCTTTTCTCTACTGATTTACCAGATATAACACAAATTTTCATTAGTAATTTGAGCTGCAATTAGTGATACTAAAAGGTATTCTATGAATAAACCTAGGCTCATTAACTGATGAATGAATGAAGAAAATATTACAGATGCACACATGAAATGAAGTATTATACATAAATAAAAATGAAATTATGTCATTTTCAGGATAATAGATGGAACTAAAGATAGCTATGTTACATCAAATAAGCCAGACTCAGAAAGACAACTGATATTTTCTCTCACATGGGGAATCTAGATAACAAAAAGAACACATTAAAACAGAAGGGATGCTAGCTAGGTGCTGCTGGCTCATGTTTGTAATCATAGCTCAGGAGGTGGAGATCTGAGGATCATAGTTTGAAGTTAGCCTGGACAGGAAAGTCTATGACACTCTTATCACCAAAAAAAAAATTGAAAGTCGAGCTTTGGGTCATATGGTAGAGTACTAGCCTTGAACTATAAAGCTCAGGGGCTGAACCTAGGCCTTGGGGTAAAACCCAAGCACAAGCACATTAATTAAAAAAAGAAGGAAACAATCAGTAGAAAGGGGAAGGGGCAAAAAAAGGGTAGTAGAGAAAAAAAGCACATCAAAGTCATGTGAAAATGTCATAATGTCATACTCCTCCACATACATTATTTTGTACCACTAATATTTGACTAATGACCTCTCATAAATATGAACAATTTTGACTTATTAATGTATTTAATGATAAATTTTCCAGCAAGTAGAAACTAGGAAAAGAGAGGTGACTAAAGTTACAGAAAGACAAATAAGAAAAGTAGAAATCAATTCTTCCATTTTGATTTGGCTCTTTACCTAGCCTTAGAGCTTGGCTACACCAAATCAAACGATTTGGCTTAAAGCTGTGGGTAAGTTAACTGTCTACAACTCAAAGTAACTTGGAAGAAGCATGACTGGAGGAACACCCTGTAGCATAAATGCCAGCTGTGCTCTAGGACAGGTGGGGAATGGGCTCTCAGGGACAGAATCTCTCTGTTCACAGCCTTCCCTGGGATTAGTTCTTCTGTGGTTTACTGTGGTCTTGGGATCACAGTGGCAACTAGCTCACTTAGCATATCCTTTAGATTGAAATAGGAAGTGAACTGCTGGACTTTTTCTTCTGAGCAGTTGTGAAATTCTATGCAAGATCTATTCATATATGACAGAAGAAAAAATGAGTGTTTAGTTTATATGTTCTATCAGAGAATATTTGTGAGAGCAGTAGAGACAAATTCAGAGGTGTTTCTCCCTACTGAAGAGGGTATGTATATTCATCTTGTCAGAAGATTCTAGAAACAGAAGTAGAAGCCTTATACCAGTATTTAAGACACTTAGGTAGAGTCTAATTCAGTTTTTCTAGGAGGGACTGTCAGTCTGTAAGTATCTCATCTCTCCCAGAAGTTCTGTGAAAGAAAGCAAGAGTAGAGAGACTATGTTAATATTTACATGTTGCAGGGTTACTTAAAAATTCATCTTCAGAAACTGGAGGCATAGCTCAAGTGGCAGAGGGCCAGCCCTGAGCAAAAATCTGAATGATTGACACCCTAGGTTCAAGCCCTAGTACCTCCCCTCCAAAAATCATCTTCAAAGGACTTCCAAAGCCAGCAAGGAAACCATGAATTCCGTAATGGATTTCACCTCTTCACTTAGAAGACAAAAGGTAAGTTTCAAGCACAAGTAAGCTATTACCTTTCTCTTCCTTCCCATGTATGAGTGGGTCTTGGGACACTCACTGCCATATGATTCTGTATTCCTCCCAATGATGGAAAGATGCCAATATTTATGGATTAATCTCTGTCTTCATTGATGTCTCGAGCCTGATTCTGATCTACATACAGGCACAGTGAAAGTAGTATTCAATAACTATAGCACTTTTATTTGGGGTTAGGAGATGAGCAGCACACAATGATCCTGGGCAGTCAGTTTGCATTGATGCTGATGGTACTTAGTGTCTGCATATTGATGATACTGTTCTTGGTTATTATCACACTATTCACTACAGCTGCTTTATGGGGGTGAGCTTTTAAAAAAAGAATGGAGAAGAGAGGAACAAAATTCTTTTTTTTATGGTTCTTTTTAATTTAATTTTATTGTCAAGGTGATGTTATTGTTACATATGTAAGGTAGTGAAAAAAGCCTCTTTATACCAGAAGAAAATGCTCTTTTATTTTTATCAAGGTTATTTGCTCACTCTTGTATAAAGCAGTTTTCCCTATCTCATCCTCTAATCCATCTTCCATGATTTTTTTTATCAGTTGTAGGGCTTGAACTCAGGGATTAAGTGTTGTCCCTAAGCTTTTTTGCTCAAGGCTAACACTCTACCACTTTGAGCCACATCTCCACTTTGAGCCACATCTCTACTTCCAGCTTTTTGGTGGTTAATTGGAGATAAAAGTCTCACTGACTTTCCTGCCTCAACTGGCTTCAGACTGCCATCCTCAAATCTTAGCCTCCTGAGAGCTAGGCATAAGCCACTAGCACCCGGCTAGTATGCATTTTTTGTTCAAAATAATAATTTTTGTATTGCATTTGTCTCTGTCCTCATCAATCCTTTCTTTAAACTCTCTGTTCATTCCTCACTTCTTATTTTTCAGTATAAGATGCTTGTCTCATTGACTAGTCCTGAAAATACTGTTCATTAGTTGTCACTACAAGACCAGAACATGTCTGTTTTTCTTTGCCACCTGTATGTGGATATCTAAGACTGTGATGGCTCACCAGGATGGGTGGAGTGACAGAGTTTGCAGTGAAGATGGAGTGTTAGAGAGAGATTTTCATGGAATATAAGGCTGGATCTGGATCTAGATATTCTCTGATCTCTGCTCAACTCTATCTCCTAGCCTTATAAGTACAAAATAAAATGGAGATACACTCTGACGTTAAAAGGAGCCAAGGATATTCTTAGGAACATGTATCTCACACACACGCTGATAAAGATGGAAAGTGGAAGACACAGCAGAGGAAAGGGCAACAGATTCCATGAGATGTAGAACACCAGAGAGTGGATGCATCTGTTGATGTGTATTTATGAGGAGCAGAAAGAATCAGGCCTGGTTTGAGTATGGATGAACAGAGCCATGAGAACAGTTGGAAACCAAGATGTAGCACAGGGAAGCAAATTTTGAAAGCCACGATGGGCATCTCCATAGTTGCCTTTGAAAACCACAGTCATCACTTTGTTGTATTTTTAAATCACCATAAGTCCTCACTGTCCTTTCCATGTGACAGAAAGGAGACAAAAAAGAAGGAGAGATGGGAAAGTGAAGAGGAAATGCCTGACTTGAAGTCTGTTATCTTTCTGTAAGGATCAAGAATAGAATTATGGATAAATGCCTTTTCCAAGCTTTTCTGACATGTTCTTGGAACATGGCTAGCCATCATATTATTTATCTGTATGAATAATACAACATTTTACTTCTTATTTTGTTAAATTGTGAATATATTTTATATACTTTATATACTTTTCAGTAACCATAATTATTTCTTGCATTAGGGTAGCTAGTAAAATTTTATATATAGCATTATCCACAAGAGTAAAAATTGAAAACAATGTACATATCTTCATGAACAAATGATTAAATATACTTCTCACAATAAATTCCATGCTTTCACAGCATTACATTGGTAATAAAATTATGGAAGTTGTGACAATATAAAAATAATCATTGTAACAGGTTGAACACAGAATCATAAATTAAAATATGATGTGGTGATTTTAATCACATAAATTACATGTCTACTATTAGGGAACATAATATCATATTTTTCCAAATGTAAATAGTGTTGACTAACAAAACAATCCTGGGAATTCACAAAATCTGTTACAAATGGCCTATCCAGTAAAACAACCACTGTTATTGACATATTAGAAAATTTATATTATGTCCAATTCACAGGGGAACTCAATATTCTAGTAGAAGTAGTTTAATTTTGTACTTAAACTAAGAGTGGTTTACTGAGGTATGCCAACATGAAATTATTATCAAGCACTTGCTATCCTATGACCATTAGTAAACTGCCAGACACAAGATACACATGTATCATCCAAGATACTAACGGCCTTGGAGAAAATAGAAACAAAAATATTTGTGAACTCCACTGAGGTTTCCATCAGCAAGGATTCTCTGATAATATTATTGTTTAAACATATGGGAATGTCTTTCAGATTTCAGAGCAGAGACAACTATTTGAGAGATTACTATATTAATATACATCATGATGTGCATATGGTATATCTAAAAATTTCAAATTCTTCTGAAAAATTTGTTATGTACAGTAAGTATTTGCATTCCATATTAACCATATAAAGCTTATGTTTTCAAGCAGACACATTGTCTGTACAAGAAAAATTCTTCACTTCCCAATCAAGAAGGAATCAGCATCTCTGAAGGTCATGTAATTATTGTATTCCTCAAATGCTATAGCTTTTGTCAAAGCTATGTGTCAACAAATGACTCTTGCAGAAGCCTGGGTGTGTGTAGATTTACAAAAATTCTTACAGATTCTAGTTCAACTAGAAGGCAGTTAAATTTTGCATACCAATGAAGAGAGCCCAGCAATTCATTAGATTAGCCCAGAATCCTTCTTCAAGTATCATTTCTTCTCTTTTGCAGATTACACATATGTCATCTATGTTCTCCTTACAGCTTCTGATCCGGTAATCAATAACAAGAGTGTGACTGAATTCATTCTGTTTGGGTTAACTCAGGATGCCGGAAAGGGGAAAGCAGTATTTGGTGTCTTCTTGATTCTTTACCTTATGACTCTACTGGCAAACTCTCTCACCATGATGACCATTAAAACCAGTGGACACTGGTGAGTCCCATGTACTTTTTCCTCTTCTACCTCTCCTTTGCTGATGCTTGCCTCTCCACAACCACAGCCCCCAGGTTGATTGTGGATTCCATTTCTGAGAAGGAAGCCATTTCCTACCACGAGTGCATGACTCAGATCTTCACATGGCATCTCTTTGGGTACATGGAGATCTTTGTGCTCATCCTCATGTACTTCGATCACTACGTGGCCATTTGTAAACCCCCCGTAGTATACAACCATCACGAGGCCATGTGTGTGCGGTGTGCTAGTGAATGTGACCTCAGCACAGTTATTCTTGGCTTTTGTGTGTGGCCCCAAAATTATTGATCACTTTTTCTGTGACATGAAACCTTTGTTGAAACTTGCCTGCATGGACACTTACACCATTAATCTGCTTATTGTGTTTAGTAGTGGAGCTATATGCCTAGTAAGTTTTGTAATTTTTCTTATCTCCTACATTTTCATTTTACATTCTCTGAGTAATCCAAGTGCAGAAGGAAGAAGGCAGGCCCTCTCTACTTGTACCTCCCACATTGTCATTATTGTCTGATTCTTTGTTCCATGCATATTCACCTACACTCACCCTGTCACTACATTTCCAGGAGCCAAGATTTAGCTGTGTTTTACACTATTGGAACACCCTTGCTCAGCCCTCTGATCTACACTTTGAGAAATTCAGAAGTAAAAAATGCCATAAGAAAGTTATGGTGTAGGAAAGCATGACGTCAGTTGATGGGTTCTAATGAATGTTTTGGTAACAACTTAGTGTTGTATGAACATGAGAGAAATTAGATTTTCTGGGAACACCCAGGAATCAAAAACTGAGAACTAGTGCATCTCAACTTTGCATTTTCAAGTTCATGTGAGAAAGTTTACTCTGCGGTTTACGTTTTTAGGACAATTTTAGCTATACTTAAAATGCGCACTCAGAGACTTCATCATCCCACAATCAAATTCTGTCACGCTATTGCAGTGCCTAGCTGTGATTTCAATGCCATGTTCACCAAGAATTATCCCTTTAATTTGTACAAGAAAATGAAAAGAAAACACGATATTATGTATTTTTCAAATACATGAATATTTTTAAATTAATCAAATAAATAATATGGGCAAGTGTTGGCAGAGTAGAATCTTACATCTCAGAGAAGATCCTTAGATCTCAGTCTTCTGATTAGTGAGAATTACAGACATGAGCCACTGATGTCTGGCTGATTTATTTAATTTAAAATTCTCAAAGTGTTTTAGCACATATTTAAAATGTAAGTACAAACTCTAGTTCATAAATCCAAATAACATATTTGTACAAAAATACTGCTTACAGAAAGAATATGAGTTATTGGTATACTGTAAGAGTAATATGTATGTATATACTTAATGTAATGTAATTGATTGAATTAATAATTGTCATTTTTGAAAATGACTACTGTGCTATAAATTTATCCACTAAGTCAAATCTAAGAATGACAACTATAATTAATAGAGCTTTGTGTTGATCCATTCAGATTTGGAAACCACAAAGGCATTCCCTAATCATATAACTTGTAACCTAAAATCTTTGCAATCCAAGATTCATTAACATGGAATAACTTTGTTAAATTAATTCATAAACTTATCTCTAAATATGTATACACAGCAATTTCAATCATCACGATTTCCATACTTCTCTTCAGCACATTTATTCCATTCCCACCCACTTTCAAGTTTCCGGATTCCATTTTGACAGGTGTACATTCAAGGTGTACATTCACCCTACATTCCTCTTTCTGTTCTTCTATTCCTATGATATGGTATAGACTTATCAGAGAGTATAAAAACTTGGAGAAAGCATTTCATTGTCATGTGTCTAGCCTGATAAGTGACTGACAGAAATTCACATAATTATTAAATTTGAGTAAAATTAGAGAGAATTTATGTTGTTCTCAAAGAAACACTGAAACCTTAAGACTCCATGAGCCGTGAAAGAGGTAACCTTTCTGATTAGTCAAGAGCTGTATATCCTCTCTGATTAGAATCAACTGCTGAAGAGGCATCCAAAAAGAGTTTAACCCATGATTTCAGTTTCCTTATTGAATCCCCTTCTCATTTCCCCTCTTTCCCCGCCTCCCTCCTTTCCTCACTCCGTCTTCCTTCTTTTTTTCTCTTTTGATTCCAACCTTTAATTTAGGTTGTTGATAGAGTAACACAACACATTTGTGGCTCTGACATTCCTACCCCTTCACCTAAAATCAACATTGGCCTCTATCTTCCACTAGAACAAGCAATTAAAAGTTTAAACTGCAGTACAATGTTCTAGAAATTCCAGGAAAGATGTGAAACGGTCCTTTAGGATTGTGAAAGAATGAATGAACTGTGGACCTGCAGTCTGATGCTGTAGTAAATTCAAGAACTCATTTGAGATTCAATTCAAGAACTCATTTGAGATTCAGGTCATGACCTTAAAGGGAGATTGGTTGTACGGTCCCCAAATAAAACTCATAGGAAAGAACACATCTTGGTTAAAATATCACACACTCTGTTAACAACTTCTGAAGACAATGGTAAATTTATAAACCCTCCTTGGTGAGGTTAAAATTGGTCTTGATTAGGCTCCAGGATTTGTGAATTCACTTCCTACATGATTTGTGTGCCCCCTTGTGTTCAAGTGAATTAGAGAAAATGAAAGTTGAGATAGAAATCATTACTAAATTGTAATCTCAGTAGGGATAGGGATACTATGTAGTTATTCCTGTCACTATTTAGGAATATTACATTGTTCTAAGAACAGATCTTTGTCTGAATATTTATCACGACATTGGCTTAGCTTATTTTCCTGCAAATGTGATTGATTACCTTTCAAATAAAAATTGCAGTTTTAGTTGTAATGTGTCAGTTATTTGTAATAGCTTCTCCTTTGGCCTTTAAGTTAGTAGTTATTTTCTCTTTCTATTTTTTCTCTGAAAATCTGAACAGTGTTAGGTTTTAGATCAGTGTTGTGTGAATGGTCTATTCTGTATCCTCTCCAGACTTTATTCCATCTGTAGTCAGGAGTTGATCTCATTACCACAGGGGGCTGCAGCAGCCTAGAAGCAGTTTTGACCATCATCCTGACTTTACATCAAATATTAGTTGCTGGCTGTCCCTATAATATGCACATATATATATACATATATATATACATACATGTATAATGTATATTAATATAGGCATATGTATATATGAATATGTTTCATTAGTTTAAAACATTTATTAATAAATATTTCAAATTTCTTATGATTTATTAGCTTTAAAATGTACAATGAAGCCGGGCACTTGTGGCTCATGCCTGTAATCCTAGCTACTCAGAATCTAAGGATCGTGGTTCAAAGTCAGCCTGGGCAGGAAAGTCTGTGAAACTCTTATCTCCAATAAATCACTCAGAAAACTGGAAGTGGCACTGTGGCTCAAGAGGTAGAGTGCTAACCTTGAACTGAAGAGCTGAGAGACAGCGCCCAGCCCCAGAGTTCAAGACCCATGACCACCCCACCACGAACAACAAAAATATACAATAAGAGGGTTTCATAAAAAGTTCAAGCAAATGGAAAAGTTTAGGAATAAGGAGAGAGTAGAAGGAAAAAATATAGTAAGTATAAATAACATGACAATTGGCAATTGTCTTGAAGATAGGATATTAATCTGTGTTTAACATTTTGACACCATCCTCTGCTCAAATAAGTTGTTGCTAGAAGACAAGAATGATCTTAAAATCATCCTGTGTTCTCAGGTTTCCAATGATACAATATTCTTGAGAAATTCATTTTTCAGGATGAACAGTAAAAGTGAGCAAAAGCCTGTAACATAGACAACAATGGTTATTGTTTTTCAGAATAACATTGGGTTTTCATCTCATTCCAGTAAGAATGGTCATCATGAAGAATATGAACAACAATACATACTAGCAAGATTCAGGGGAAAAGAACCCTATTATGCTGTGGGTAGGAATGTAGTGCAAACATTATGGAAGGCATATGGAGATTCCTAAAACACCAAAAAAACGAACTACCCATAATCTAATGTTACCATTCTTGGGTATTTGTCCCAAAGCTTGCAAAATAAGAGCACATGCATGTTCATGTTATTTGCTCCATTATTCACCAGAGTCATGCGTGGAAACACCCTTGGGAGTGGAATTTTATTCATCCATGAGCAAAAACCATATTCTGTCATTTGATAGGCCTGGCAGCAGTTCAAGGCCAGCCTGGTTAAAGAAGTTCATGTCAATAGCTAGATTGCTGTGATGTACACCTGTTATCCTTAGGCTAACTTCCAAGCAACCATAAATATAGGTGGCATGAACTCAGGCAGGAAGAGAAATGGTGTAAAAAAGTCTGGAGATTTGTCTTGTGGTAGAACACCTGTTTAGAAGTGCAAGGTCACAAGCATAAACTCCTTAAGCCTTAAGAAGAGTCAATATCTCTTTGTGATAAATGTCATGAACAGACTGGGAATAAAAGGCATTTACTCCAACAAAATAAGGGGTATATACAACAAAGACATAGCCAACTAACACTAATGAGTGAATGAAAGAATTTCATTGAAAGTCAAGAATGAAACAAGAGCATACGCTTCACTCTTCTTTGTTACAGAGCTTGAAAACGCTCTACAGAAATACAGCAAGATATCCTCTGAAGAACCATATACACACAATAGAAAATTCCCATGGACCCACAGACATGAGTGAGAATGTGGAAGCATTATATCAACAAAATGGCCTGAGAGAGTTCATATCATGAATTCATGGATGGGGTCAAGGAAAGAGGTTTTGTGACTGGACAGACGATTGGAGTCAGCAATAGCATACAAATATGGTGAGAATGGCTTCAGAAATGGTCATCTTTCCAGTAGAAGCCATTTTTCTGCTGTTCAGTAATCAAATTCAGTTCTGAATTTCCTTGCCAAAAACTGCTGGCAGCTTAAATTTATCACTGGGGAGTTTTCAAACAAAGTTCCCTTTTGTGTGAAAATGGTTTTGGCATCAGACTTTTTGAGTAATTAAGTGTTGCATCAGCCTTAGAGACCAAGGGAAAGCTAACCACCACAGTGAACTAGACACCTCTGGGTGTGTACTTTTCCCTATTTTGCTGCATGAGCCAGGATCAGTAACTGGAGTTGCAAGATACCTCTAGCTAGGACATCTTTGTCATCTCAGTATTGCTTATGACCCCTACCAATTACACCCTAGAGAAATACTTGGCATATGTCCACTGCCTATTAACAAACTCACTGTTTTGCAGTTTTCAATATGAAATAGGTTAAAGTTGTATCTTTTCATTGAGCAGCCTTTTGAAATATGAATGTTACATTTCAAATGGGCAGACCTAGCTGCCTTCCTACAGTCTTTCGTTACATTGTTTTAAGCCTATTTTAGACTCAAAGTTTTAGAACTCAAAGTTGTTTGGGGCTCAAACATCCATAAGAGAGCAAAAGCAGCCCATCGCATTATCATATCCAAGCAGGGGATTTTATTCTACATGGCTAGACTTTTTTTTTTTTTAATTTAATTTAATTTTATTTGTGAACATACTGTACAGAGGAGTTACAGTTACATGGGCAGGATAATACGTACATTTCTTACCAAGCATTGCAGCCTCCTCCTTTGTTTATCCTTCACATCCCTTCCCAGCCTCCCCCCTCCCCCCCTAATACCAATCCTTCCCCCCCCCCCCCCCCCCCCCCCGCACCAATGTTGTAAAGCTCGTTTTGGACATGACAACTTGTACTTCTCATTGTTGCAACAGGTCCACCTGTATCCTTAAACAACTGGTTTTTCCCCATCTCCTCCACAAGTTATACTGACATCAAATATAGTGAAAGCAGGGGTTATACTGTGGAGGAGGGACATACAAAGCAACAAAGAGATAATCTTATAAATGTGTTAGAAACACATGCATGAAAGAAAACAAACATTAAAATACACATCTAAGGGTTCATTTTCCTGACATCACATTATCTGACCTTTTCCGCTTCACTCATACATATACTAGATATTACAAATAAGGGAAACCATGGGACCTACGTTTCTTTGGGCCTGGCTTACTTCACTTAATATAATTTTTTCCAAGTTTTTCCATTTCCTAACAAATGGGGAAATGTCATTCTTTCTGATGGAGGCATAGAATTCCATTGTGTATATATACCACATTTTCTTGATCCATTCATCTACTGAGGGGCATCTGGGTTGGTTCCATATCTTAGCTATCGTAAATAATGCTGCAATAAACATAGTTGTGCTGGTAGCTTTAGTGTGGTCTTGTTTGTAAACATTAGGGTAAATGCCCAAAAGTGGGATTGCTGGGTCATAGGGGAGCTCTATGTGAAGTCTTTTGAGGAACCTCCATACTGCTTTCCAAAGTGGTTGAACAAGTTTACATTCCCACCAACAATGAAGTAAGGTTCCTTTCTGTCCACATCCCCTCCAGCATCTGTTGTTGTTAGAGTTCTTGATTTTTGCCGTTCTAACTGGAGTGAGTGATATCTCAATGTTGTTTTGATTTGCATTTCTTTTATGGCTAGGGATATTGAACATTTCTTCTACATGGCTAGACTTTTAATCCAAGGCTATATTCTAGGAGAGAAAGCATTCAGTGTTTCTTTGAAATGTCCAGGCACTTGTTTCTTTGAGTATTTTCAGCTCAAGGCTTTGTATACAAGAAAGTTATCAGTTTAGACTTCAGCATTTGATAGCCTGAAGAGCCAAATAACTAAACATGTTTGTCATTTCAGATATTTCTTTCCTTGAGAGCTAGAGCAGTATTGTATACTACCATATCAACTCTCCATAATAGTGCTATGACAGATAGTCACTGGAATTTTCATATTTTGCTGTAATGCCTGAATTTCTTTCTCAAATATTGATGAACATTCTAGATGTAACTTGGAATGTTTTTGTCATTTTTCCATTCTCTCCAATGTCCACACTTGCGCCCGACAGTAAATCTAACTAAGGAAACCTGTTTCATTATTTCTTTTGCAACAAACTCATAACTTTTAGGATGCAGATATTGTATGTAATTATTTTTAAAATTCTTTCAGGAATGTAGAAAATTCTTTTCTTTCAGTTTTCTATGAACATGATAGATTATGTCTACCATTTGATCTCAGAAACATTATTAAATGATGATATTATGCAGTTTTAATACATTAAAATAGAATATCTATCTTATATCTATAATGTAAGGTATATTGACATATTAAAAGTAGATTTGTTTTAATATATCATCATGTCTTACATTTACATTGTTTTCACATCCTATGAAAAATGTACAGACAAAAAGGTAATTAGCCAAAGCTTTTCAAAGTTTCACTTTTAGTAAAGGCAAGACATGGAATGAAAAAAAGTCTTAGAATAAAATCTTTTTTTTGTTTGAAGTCAACATATGTTACATATAAGCACAGAGGATGTGAAAAGTCATTATTGTTATTTTGGAAGAGAAAAATGTATTTTATATACAGAACTACCAGAATTTCTTGAAATGGAATTGAATAGAAAAACTCTCAAATGCCTTTCATGTAGGTCATCTTGGCAAGAGAAGTCTTGCAGAGAGCTCTTGGTAAGAAATTATGTATGGGAAACAGTGAGAGAAAAGGTTAATGGAGAATAATGAGCTTAGAAAATCCTAAAGAGAATACCAATGTTTTTTCATCTCCAGCTGAAAAGCATCAGAAGAGTTATTCATCCCAAGTTGTACCAAATATAACATAGAAATACAGGGAATGAGGAAAAGAAAGGACATATAACACCTTCAAAAACTCATAATGCCTCTATAACTAAACCTAAAATGGCTCAAATACCAGATAAAAACTTAAAATTCTTCTTGTACAAATAAGTGGTTTTTGCCAGGTGCTAGTTGCTCATGTGAATAATCCTAGTTATTCAGGAGGCTGAAATCTGATGACAGTTTGAAGGAAGTCCAGGAAGAAAAATCCATAAGACACACATCCAATTAACTACCCCAAACCTAGAAGTGTAGCTCAAGTGATAGAGTACCAGCCTTGAACAGAAAAACCTAAGGGATATAGTGTCCCTGCAATCAAGCCCTAGTGCTTGCACACACTCACAGACAAAATAAGTGACTTCAATGAAGATTTAAACCAATAGTTGAATAAAAGAAGACATTTAATTCAAGATGTGTCAACAAGATGTCTGAGCAATTCGTCAAGAGTATTGGGATCTAAGGACACCACAGAAATATTAGAACTTAAAAACTCAATAAAACAAATTGAGAAAATCCTGGATGTTACAGTATATGTGTTTAATCCTAGTTATTCAGGATACAAAAATAGGGGAATCATTACTCCAGGCCAGTCCAGACAAAAGTCATGGCTGGCAAAAAGCCAGCGGGGAGTGTTATCACATGTCTTATTTAGATGATAGGATATTTGGATGGAGGAGGGAAAAGGGAGAAGGGTCAAGTAAGAGGATGAGTAATTTTGGGATACACTGAAATTATGTGTGAAGACAGAATATAAATGAGGTTTATCAATAAAGGTGGGGGGAGAGAGAACGCAATAGAGAGGATTATTCTGAGCAAAATGTAACAGTGAATATCATAATAAATCCCTTTGATTGGTTTTGATACACATTAAAAATGAATGAAAGGAAATGAAAACAGTCCATGTTGGGTGGGGTGGGTGAATGCATTCAGGAGGGGTTTGGCCTAGGAAGGATGGTGAATGAGGATAAATATGTTTGCAAATATAAAAATAGAATAATGAAATATGTTGAATTTGTTTCAAGAAAGAGGAAGGGGTCAGGGAGAGTACTGAGGAAATGAGATTGTGTATGTGTAGAAATGTCACAATGACACCCGTCTTGTACAATTAATGTATGATAATAAAAAAATTGTTCCTACAGGAAGTCAATTTGAAGATGTGTTTGACATGAATACCCAAAAGTCAGAATTTCAAAAGTGGTGATATTCATATGCAATAATATTAAAGATGATGCACAGAGAATTATGGTTAAATAACTCTTTTCCCATTCTGTGGCTATTTATCCTGTTAGCAATTTCCTTTGCCAAGAGTATATTTCTTTTTGAACAATGTCACCCCTTCCCTCACTCTCTCTCAGTATTTCTCTCTTATCCCCTCTTACAAATTGTATAGGTCATTTTCAACATAGCGTCTAGTGAGTATCTTTCCTTCATTTGTTCACCCTTTGTCCCTCCATTTCTATGCTACCCCTTGTCCTCTCAAAGGCAGATAAATGAACAAACAAGACAAAAGGAAAACAAAGCAAAACAAGAGACAAAGAAAAAAACCCTCTTGTTTCCAGTTCATGGAGTTCATTTTGATAAATATTATTTTATACGATCATACACACATATATTCAGCACCTTTGCGTTCCTTCCTAAGAACATCCTCATTTGGTCTCACTGTGTGAATGCTTAGAGACCTGTATAATTTTTCATGTCTCAGTTTATTTTGAACAATTCAGTGTGTTTGCTTGTAGATTTATAGGCACATTCTAGCTACCACAAATGAGGGAAACCATGTGACTTATGTTTCTTTGGATCTTCCTTTCTTCACTTAATAATTTTTTTCCAAATTTTTGCATTTCCTTATGAATGATACAATATCATTTTTTCTGAAGGAAGAACAGAATTCCATTATATGTATATATATAATATTTTCATGATCCGTTCATCCATTGAGAGGTATCTGGGTTGATTCCATATCTTGGCTGTGATAAACAATGCTACAATGAGCATGGTTGTGCTGGTAGCTTTAGTATGACATTATTTGTGTTCTATTGGATAAATGTCCAAGAGTGGAATTGTTGGGTCATATGGAAGCTCTATGTTTAGTATTTTGAGAAATTTTCATACTGCTTCCAGAGTTGTTGAACAAGTTTACATTCTCATCAACAGTGTAGTAGAGCTCCCTTTTGACCACATCCCTACCAGCATCAGGTTATTGTTAGTATTCTTGTTATGGCCATTCTACTGGGGTGAGATGGAATCTCACTCAGTGTTATTTTGATTTGCATTTCTTTTATGGCCAGACATGTTGAACATTTATTCATTGTTTCTTAGTGATTCTTCTTCTGAGAAGTCTCTCTTTAAGTCTTTAGCTCATTTATTAATTGAATTGTTATTTCTTTGAGAGTTTATTTTGGAGATTCACTTTTTTGAGCTCTAAGTAAATTTTAGATATGAGGTCCTTGTCTGATGCATAGTTAGTAATGATCTTCTTCCATTCTGTAAGCTTTCTATTTATCTTGCTAGCTATGTCTTGCCACACAAATACTCTTCAATTTCATGCAATCTCATTCATCCAGTCTTTCTTTGAATGGTTGTGCTTCTGAATCTTTACTTAAGAAGCTTTGACTTGTTCCTAAGAGCCCTAGAGTTTCCACTATCTCTTCCTGTAATATTTTCATTATATTTGGCCTTACATTGAAGATTTCCATGTATTTTGAATTGATTCTGTAGAACCTCGATTAGTGCTTAGGCCCTGTGTTCAAGCCCCAGGACCAGTATATACACCCACAAAAAGTATTATTGGAGAATATTACTTCAGAATTTATTTCTAATGTAGTAAATTAAATATTTTTCACTTTTTACCTAATCAATTCTAATAATCTTCTGAATGCATATACAGATATAAAAGTATTTGAAATCATTTTATGTGGCTTTATCAGTATAGTGGATGTTTATAGAACAACCAGTTCTCATGATAATGCATGGCATTATTCCTATTCTTAATATTATATATTGGTAATGAAATTGATATGGGAAATACATAGAACCATATTAAAAGGTTCTCATTTTTCTAACTAACTTGAGTAAGAGAAATAAGTGAACTTGGTTTTCATATTATACCTAACATCACTTATTATTTGCAAATCTAAGAGTCATGGAAATTGCTTTTCAGTAACCCAGACAGCTAAGTTTACCCTTCTGGGATAGCACACTATCTTTCCTGACTGGAGCTCACAAGTATATTACAAGAACTTGAAAAGCCTACTTCCTAACACAAGGAGTAAATGCAAATTTAAGATACTTCCACTACTGTGAAAGTAGAATTATTGCTTGATGATCCATTTTTTTCTATCACCAATGAAATTATTTATTCCTGCTTTCCATCACCCTCTCCACCATGCATTTATATATTTTTTTGTGGTACCTTTTTCTGAGGTACCAAATACTTCCTCACTCATGTTTCTATGCAATCCTCGGTATATGAATGGTTATATTGTTATTTTTACAGGCTAGATGGACAACACCAAAAGTTAACTTCCATAAAACCTCTAGGGTATTTCTCATTCCCTAAATAAGGGGAACTTTAGGGAATATTATTTTTTAGCATGTTAATATTTTACATCATGAGGTGTGACTAATTCCCTCTGGAATACAAAAAAAATCATTCCTCCCAGTATTGCATGGAAAGGTTGCATTCAAAAGGGATACACATGGTAAGTCACAGATAATTTCTGCCTTCTTGAGCCCAGAGTTTCATGATTTCAGGTAAATCCAATGTAATTTTTTAATAGATTTCTATTTCTTGCAACAATATTATTCTCTCATCTGACAATAAATGTATGGAAAAGATAAATAATTCACTGTATCTACCTTTACCCTTCCATAATGTTTCTGTTTTTTTGTGTGTGTAAGTAGATGAATTATTATATATTAACTTCAGGACAGTCAAGGTAACCAGGTACTCAGGGCTTAGGAAATAATATCCAATGGAGACCTCCATATAATATCCAATGGAGACCTCCATTTCTCAGGCTAGTCTGTTTCCCAAGATATTTCTTGACTAGATATTAAGAGTCCTGGGGTTACAGATAGAGGAGCTTAAGGAAAGTGGATGATATCACAGTCTGTTTTCCTTTCCACGGAGAAATGACAATTTTCTGCATAGAAGTAAAGTGAGTGAAGAGATTTTTCTCAAAGATATGTCTTATGTCACTGAATTAGTGACATGTGGGCTGTGGTTCTTCTCACTGGGATCTGACAGGCTGTTCTATTCTCCCCTAATCATGACCTCCCATGCTACTTTCATTCCATCTCTTCTCTCTGACCTCCAATACCAAAGTGCTATCTTTGTGCCACAGTGTCCATTGTTTGGACCATGATGTCCATCCTAAAATTGCTTCATCTTATTTGAAGTTCAATAGTTATTGAATGATATTTTATATTCAGTAACCTTTTTCGTACTTATTTTTTTTTGTATTTGTTTATTTTTGACAGCCTGATGAAAGCTGCTGCAACCCGGGAAAAATGCGGAAATGTTACACACATAGACATCCAGGAAACCATGCGTCAGTAGCTGGAGGATATGAAAAATGTCAAGGATGTCTTGCAGTTCTTAATAGTCTTGGGTCCCTGTAAAGCAACAATTCTGTAAGGTGATTATTTGGCTCCAGATTTTCATGACAGGGTCACACTATGCAGAGCAAATCTACTCCAGGTTGTGATGCTGAGTCCCTAAGTTATTTAACTTTCAAATCTTTTGTTTGCAATGAGAATCATACTTGTTTGTCTGCCATACTAACACACAGAAAGTTACAGTAAATTAATAATGTGAATATGTTTTAATTAGAAAACTAGTTAATTAGCTATATAATTTTTTTAAGGAAGAGAGAACATTCAACTTAAAAATCCTCAATATAAAATATATTGGAGGTAGTAAGTGGAGAATTACATAGTGAGAATTTAGAGATTTAAAATAGTCTTTTCCACGAAATGACCTAAAAAAAGCGTACTCATAATTGCATATAAGCAATTGTACACGAGAATTTAACAAAAGATATGAGGGAAGTTCTTAAGGAACTGAAGAGTTATTTTCCTTATTACAAGACATTCATGTAAGGGTTTTTGTAGGAAGAGACCCTCTGCAGTTGATGTCTTGAACTTCCAGGATGATTGGAAGTGATTTGAAGTGGCTAGAAATGGAATTTCAAGGAGGATGAAACCATTGATTAAAAGTTTGTTTCAAGAAATACCAATTTAGCTAGGTTAATTAAATAATACATATTTATAAAAATCTGTCCATATGCAAAGGTAAACTGGCCTTTTCTTTTTATTGGTAGTCAGATATGATTACAATCAAAAGAATGACTAAATTACAGACTATTGGAGATGAAAAGTTCCTCTACATTATTATGCCACTTCAGGCCTATAATATCTTTCTTATGTAAATATTTTATTGTGGGTCTCTTCTTCAAACAAAAAAAAGGTAAGAATGTGATTGTTTTAATTGAATTATCAGCCCAGATTCCTTAGAGTTTAAGACTCTTGTCAAATATTACTGTGTCAAAGTGAATGTTTAGAAAATGTATTGTCCTAGGAGTTCTTTTGATTGTGAGGAAAATAAAGGATTTTTCAATTCGACTGAGCACAAAATTTACCAAGAAGGAGGAAATGCATATAAGAATTTGGTGTCTATTTTATCTATTTATCCTATTTATATTGACCAGTTTACAAATTTCAACACAATGTCCTGAAGATATGAAATGGTATTGGGAAAAACAAAATGAGCTAAATAAGGTTTCCAGACTGCACTAAAATAAATTATACTTTAATTTGCATATTTACTTGCATTTATGTGGTTTCTAGTGTCATCTTCATAAGAGAGAGCTAGAGAAAAATTTTGCTCTTGAAAATAAAACACCTGATGATAAAAAATTGGTAGAATTTGGTAGAAAAATTATATTAAAAAAGTAACTAAGAATTGAGTCATCATTGACTTTTTGAAACAGTAACAAATGATGAAAAAATTGTAGTAGAACTGTAGAAAAAAATAATAATTGTTTGCTGTTCCTCTTGTCTAAAACCACATCTCATACCTTTTCTGAATTTCTACCCTGCCCTAAATCATGAGTGTTTCTGGATCTCAGATAAAAAAACAAAACAAAACAAAACAAAACTCTTCCAGAGATTACTACTGTGGTTTGGTCTACTGTCACCTGCTTGATGCCTTCCTGTCAAACTACTCCAGTTCTAAGTCATGAAAAAACCACACCTGTATATGGAAACATGAACAATTAATTCAGTTGCAATAGCCTCACTGTCATTTAGCTTAAATGAAATCAAGGGATGTTAACTAGTGTAAAGAGTGCTTCTTATAAAATAAAAAAAAGAAATTAGAAATGATGATATTAAAATATCATTACCAATTGTTTCCATTCCTTTGTTGATTTTAAGTACAAAATATCTTCATGATGCTTTAAGGTAGAAGCAATTTTTTTTGAGATTATATAGTTTTTAATCTTTCTTTTTTTCAAAATTGAATATCTTAGAGAAATTTTATACAACTCTATGTTTCTATAAACTTGTATGCAACTTTAGATTTATAGCATGAAATTACAAAGTAGTCAGATATATTCTAAATATTGAGTGACTTGCTAATTAAATTTTTATTGGTATTGTAAGGGTGATGTATAGAGGGGTAACCATTTCATAAGTCTTGTAATAAGTGCATTTCTTTTTGGACAATGTCACTCTTTCATTCTTTGAGTGATTTTATTTTTATTTATTATTTTTGCTCATTCTGGAGCTTGAACTCAGGGCCTGGGCACTGTCCCAGAGCTTCTTTGTGCTCAAGGCTAGCATTTTGGCCCAGTACTATTTCAGACTTTTTCTGAATAGTTTATTGAAAAGAGTTTAACAGACTTTTCTGCTCAGGCTGTTTTGAACCATGATCCTCGTATCTCAACCTCCTAAGTATCTAGGGTGACAGGCGTGAGCCACTGGTGACCAGATTTGACTGATATGGCTTTTTTTAAGCATAAGTTTTAATAAGCGTCAGAGGTATAAAACATGAAACAATGATTACAAGATGCACAACTCATGGTCCCTAGGATTACACCTGTAATCCTAGCTACTCAGGGGGCTGGTATCTGAGGATTGTGGTTCAAACTAAACCCTGGCAGGAAAATCTGCGAGAGTATCATAATCTCCAATTAACCATCACTGGAAATAACCACTTGAAGTAGAGCTGTGGCTCACGTGGTAGAGTGCTAGCCATGAGGACAAAAGCTCAGAGAGAGTACCCACCCAACACCCTGAGTTCAAGCCCCAGCCCTAGGAAAAAAAAGATACACGCCTTTTATTTTCCATTTATTTAATTGGAAAAATTAAGCCGAACATGAGAAAGCTAAGAAAAGTTTGAATTTGAAGGATGGTATTGGAAAACATCATATTCTGAAGTATATTTGGGACTCATAATAACATAGTGAATTAGTCACTAAATTTGAGCAACAAGGGGTGAAGAGATTTATTAAGAAACTTGACAGAATGGACATGATGAGGATTATTTAATTTTGCTCAAACTATCCCATAATATTTCATAGCCATAATATTTCATAATATTTCATAGTTAATTGCATTACTACTATTGCTACTACTACTACTACTATTACTATTATTTTTATTATTTGGCAGACTGTGTTTCACACTTGTCCAGTCTCTTCTTTCATCTAAAGATGCAACTAAATAATAATGTGACTGAGTTCATTCTGCTGGGGTTGACACAGGATCCACTTAGGAAGAAAATAGTGTTTGTTGCTGTCTTGATGTCCTATTTGGGGACATTGCTGGGAAACTTGCTGATCATTACGACCATCAAGAGCAGCCAGGCACTTGGGAGTCCAATGTACTTCTTCCTTTTCTATTTATCATTGTCTGATACCTGCTTCTCTACTTCCATAGCTCCTAGAATGATTGTGGATAGCCTTTTGAAAAAGGCCGCTATTTCTTTCGGTGAATGCATAATCCAAGTCTTTTCATTCCATTTCTTTGGCTGCCTGGAGATCTTCATCCTTATCCTCATGGCTGCTGACCGCTATGTGGCCATCTGTAAGCCCCTGCACTACACAACCATCATGAGCCACAGAGTCTGTAGTATTTTGGTGGCTGTGGCCTGGGTGGGATCCTGTGTGCATTCTCTAACTCAGATTTTCCTGGCCCTGAGTTTGCCTTTCTGTGGTCCCAATGTAATTGATCACTATTTCTGTGACTTGGAGCCCTTGTTAAGCCTTGCCTGCTCAGATACTTACATGATCAACCTCCTTCTGGTGTCCAATAGTGGGGCCATTTGCATAGTGAGTTTTGTTATGCTGATGATTTCCTATGCGATCATCCTGCATTCCCTGAGGAACCACAGTGCTGAAAGCAGGAAAAAAGCCCTCTCTACCTGTATCTCCCACATCATTGTGGTCATCTTATTTTTTGGACCGTGCATATTTATATATACACGTCCTGCAACCACATTCCCTATGGATAAGTTGATAGCTGTGTTTTATTCTCTTGGAACACCCTTGCTCAATCCTCTGATTTACACCTTGAGGAATGCAGAAGTGAAAAATGCCATGAAGAAGTTGTGGAGGAAGAAATTAATCTCAGATGATGTAAGATGAATGTAGGCCTCAAATCTATTGTGTGTGTGTGTGTGTGTGTGTGTGTGTGTGTGTGTGTGTGTGTAGATTAACCTTAAAGAAGGCATTACAGAATGCTCTACTTTTTAAACTCCTTTGTAGACTTGAGATGGTATCTTAAGAAAAATACCTTTCAGTTCTTTTAGATAAACAAGCAATGTAAGCATATACACTCATTGAGTTTGACCCAGTTTTATGCAAATACAACAAGCAGGACTCTCCGAAGTCCAAATAGGTTTGGACAGCTTATTGGCAATGCTGTAGTTCTTTTCTGACTCTGCTTCTTCAGCTACCAAATATGGCTTATGATTTTGGTGTGTGATTTTTGTGCCTTTCTCCAGGTTGGTTTCTGGAGTTCTCTGATACTAGTTGCCCATCTAAACAGCCACAGTATTTATCAAGAGGCTGAATCTGGTATGCATCCCTTCTTCTAGATAGTTTTTTTTATCATGTACTTGGGTCTTATTACAGCTAATTATCAACTTACCCATTTTTCCTTATTTAGCAGGAATTACCAGATTCAAATAGTTGAAGAAGCTTCATTATAAAGCACAGTGTGTAGACTTTAGGTCACTCCATTTACAATTTTGATTTACACTATACAATCTTACCAGCTTTTTACCCAGATTTATTGAGAACAATGATGAGACACAGAGAGAAAATTCAACCCATGCAAGAGTCTTTAGATCTTACCAACACCATAATTACAAATAGTTCTGTAGCCATAGTATGATTTTTGTGGTGGCAAAACATAAGTTTATTCTCCTAATTTGATCCATTCTTATATTTTAAAACCTTACCTTGAATTATAGTGACTGCAATAGTTTCTTTATAGTAAAATATAATTCTGTTTGTAGTATATCAATCTCAAATTAAGGTAGAAATAATTGCATGGGCTAGAAATGAGAATTCAGAAATTTAATAATGTATTATATAACCTATTACCCATAAGCAGCCAACTAGATAGAATAAAGAACATGGTCAAAGGAGTTTAGAAAGGAAAGCTGTTTTGTTTTCTTTTTGTCTTGTTAGTTTGTCTATAAGTCTTTGGGAGTGTAAGGGGAGGCACAGAAATTGAGGGACAAAATGACCAAATACAGTGGTGGTACTCATTAAACAGTATATTGAAAATGAACTCCACAACTTGTGGGTGGGATGTGAGGGAAAAACTGGAAGACTGCAAGGGAATGGGTTATATTGTTTAAAAGGAAATGTACTATTTGCCTGATTTATGTAAACTGGTTTGGTTATCAATCAATACTGGCATCCTGGAATGAGTTTTTGGAAGCATTTTCTCCTTTATTATGTGAAATAGCATAAGGAATGCCATGCTAGTTCTTCTCTAACGGTCTGGTAGAATTTTTCAGTGAATCCATCTGTTTATTGTCATTTCTGCTATTACTTTTGCTAGAGATGTTCCACATGATTTGGAAATATACAATAAATCATTTGGGTTTTCTTATATTTGTTAATAATAAAATAAAAGCATTAAAATATGAAATTGCCATACATAGATTGTAGTTTTTTGTGTGAATACAATATATATTAAATAATCAAATATCTGTGTAAATACATGAGGAGTTTCTTTTATCTTTTTGTCGGTCTTAGGGCTTGAACTCTGGTCTTAGGCGAGTTCCCTATGCTCTTCAGCTCAAGGCAGTGTCCTACTGCTTGAGCCACAGTGCCACTTCCAGTTTTCTAGTGGTTTACTGGAGATAAGAGTCTCAGAGACTTTCCTCCTGACTGGCTTTGAACCGCAATCCTCAGATCTCAGCCTCCTGAGTAGCTAGGATTACAGGCATGAGCCACTGGAGCCTGTCTTGTGAGGAGCTTTTAAATCTGCATAGGAACAAACCCAGACTAACTCCTTTTAAATTATGCTAAAATATATTACAAAAGATGAAACATTACTAGTCAGTAAGAACATGAAAAATTCTCATCACTGGCCATCAGAAAGCATCAGATAAAAAGCACAATAAGAGGCCAGAGGAAGATGGTGGAGGAGAAGCTGGAGGCTAAACAAGCTCTCACATAGAAAGCTATTTTAATGTTCCAGTGAACAGTCCTAAGCTAGAGAATCACACCATGTGTGCCATGACAGTACAGAGAGTCTGGTCATAAAGGGAAAATCCAGGCAGCTTGGTCAAGGAGATAGATCTGAGCATGTGCTAGTGTCAGTGTCAGCAGCAGTGGCAATGGCCAGCATATCAACAGAGATAGTCGGGTACAAAGACACCAAATGTGGTGTGTCAGTGAATTCTACTCACCACCAGCAAGAACTGACAAGGAGCTGAAATCTTTATCCTGATAATCGCAGACCATGGACGACCCAGAAACCAAGAGACTGGTGTGAGTTGCAGTAAGTCATCCTTATTCCTCTCACAGAGCAGAGGTGGGAAGGTAACCCCTCCCCCACAACTGGAAAAGATCTCCATCTTTGATACTGACAAAGGCCCTGCCTGAGCAGCTAGCTCCAACTCAGGCCTTGGAAGTAAACAATAGGAGCCATTTCATAGGTCACAGTAACCTGACCTGACCTGCCAGGCCCAGCTCCACCCAGGGAAAGTTTCCTTTCCCAGGCAGAGGTAAATCTGCCCCCCAGAGGAATGACTTTCTTCACTGGGTAAACAGACCCAGAGGCTGTCCCTCCCCACTGCAGCCTAGGCAGCAGGAGGGGTAAAAGACAAACAATTGAAACGCAGTAAATATAAATCCCTAGAATGGCTCCAGGCTGGGCTCTGTGAGTGCCTCTAGAGCTAGCCCCTCAGGGAAAAGCTACTGATTGATGATAGGCCTCAACCTTATCCAGAACCTAGCCTCATCACAGCAACTCCAAGCTAGAGGAAACAACCATCTCCCTCTTTTGTGATACTCAAAGCAGATCTCCCTCCCAATGAACTAGCCTGAGAGGAAGATCACAAAGTCCTAGAAAGGGAGAGCTTCCTTCTCCCTGCTCAAACAAACTGACTTAAGAAACCAATCAAGCCACAGGAAAACCAAACACCACAAGCAAACCAGAGAGGCCACCAAGAGACTGGTTACAGACTCAGGGGAGATAAAAGATTCCCCCTCCCCCGCCCCCCAAAAAATAAAAAATAAAAGAACTCCTTTTTCTACCTATTTAAAAAATTATTTTATATCCTTTTTAGTATTTTTTAATCTCTTTTAACCAATTGGACCTTTTTTTGTGATACTTAATTGGGGTTCTGCTCATTCCCAGATATATACTCATCTTCAGTTATTGGACCTTATACTTCATTGTGTATATACTTAATTCAGAAATTTATTACTCAATTCAAAACCTCTTAGGCTTAACTTCTTTAATAGTACTATTATTTCTTTATACCAATATAATTTTTAAGTATTCCATTTTTAAAAAATTAATTTTTTATTTTATTTATTTATTTATTTATTGTGAAAGATTACATGGGCAAGGTAATGAGTACCTTCCTTAACAAGCATTGTTGCCTCCTCCTTTGTTTCCCCTTACAATCCCTTCCCATCTCCCCCCATCCCCCCTCCATTTTCCCCCCATCCCACCCCTCCCCTTGCCAAAGTTGTAAAGTTCATTTTTCAACATAAAATCTTGTACATTTCATTCCTTTTTAATCTCTCTCCTCCTCTTATCCTATACTTTTCTTTTCTAAATATTATTTCTTTATACATACATAATTTGTAAATGTTTTACTTTTTAAATTTAAACTTTTGTTTTTTCATTTTTTCTTGTTTCTTCATCTCTCTTCTTTTATTCTGTTCTATCCATTTCCTCTCTGAGATTAGGACTTGGTTAAATTCATTCTTTTTCCTTTTACCTCTCCATAGCACTCTAATCCTATTTTCCCCCACAATTTTCCCTAAACCTATTAATTTCTGGCCTTCTGAATCCCTCTTTGATGTTCTTAGCCCATTAATCCATAGTTGTTTGATGTTGAATAGATTTTTATTTGTTGAACTAGATTGTATCTGCAGCCATTTTGACTGTGCAACTACAGGACTTTGGTTGATGCTGCCTTAAAATAGTGTTCTAGTACAAAATTGTTACTTTCATACCAAATGAGCAGAACAAGGTGGAGAAACACAAGAAAAATGGCAAGTCCCACTCATGATAATCAGGTGACAGAAAAATTAATGAATAATTCAGAGGAGAGTTTCCCAAAAGCTCTACAGACACTACTGGTAAACATGGTGAATGCAAAGATTGAAAACTTGCGAAGTACTCTGTAAGCATGATAGGGAGCAAGACAAGTCTAACCAAAGATTAATACAGGAACTTCATGAGCATAATGAGGCTAACCAAAAAGTAATACAGGTATCTCATGAGCATGAGGAAACTAATCAAAGGTTAATACAGTAATTGCATCAGCAGGGTGAGAATAGTCAAAGAATAATACAGGAATTGCGTGTACAGGCTGAGAACAGTCAAAGAATAATACAGGAATTGTGTGAGTAGGCTAAGAACAGTCAAAGAGAAATACAGGAATTGCATGAGCTTGAGGAAGTTAATCAAAGAGTAATACAGGGATTGTGTGAGTGGGATGAGAATAGACAAAGATCAACAGAGGCATTCATGGAATCCATAAACAGACAGCTGAAGGAATGCAGGGAGACCACAAAGGGAATGCTGAATGGAGCTCTTCAGAAGGAAAGGGAGTCGAAGAAAACTACAACCAATCAGCTAAGTGCTTTGAGAATAAACATTGAACAGCAAATTAAGAAAATAAAGAAGTTCATACAAGAACTAAAACAAAGCTCCAACGAAGAATTTGAAGCCATCAGAGCTAAACAACTTTTATTTATTTATTTATTTTTATTTGTCCAGTCGTGGGGCCTGAACTCTGGGCCTGGGCACTGTCCCTCAGCTCTTCAGCTCAAGGCTAGCGCTCTACCGCTTGAGCCATAGCACCACTTCCGGCTTTTTTCTTTTTGCTTATGTGGTGCTGAGGAATCGAACCCAGGGCCTCATGCATGCAAGGCAAGCACTCTACCACTGAGCCACCTTCCCAGCCCCAGAGCTAAACAATTAGAAGGAAATGAAGTAAAAAAACAAAACAAAGTAGAAATTCTTGACAGTAGGTTAGAAGAGGGAGAAGATCGAATCTCTGGGACTGAAGACAGCCTAAATAATATAGAGAAAGAACATGTAACTATCCAAGACAAATCCAAGAAATATGACAGATCTATTCAACATTTGGAAAACAACATCAGAAAGCCTAATCTGAGGATAATGGGGGTAGAGGAGCACCTAAAGACAGAAGTTAATGGTCTAGGAAATTATTTAACATGATCCTAGCAGAGAACTTCCCAAACATGCAAAAAGATAGGCCTATTCAGATACAAGAAGATTTTAGAACCCCAAATAGACCAGACCAGAATATTCCACCGACACTTTATAATCCGCACACAATCAATTCAGACCAAGGAAAAGATCCTTAAAGCTGTCAAGGAGAAAAGATCAATCACCTATAAAGGGAAACCAATTAGAATCATCTCACATTTCTCAGCAGAGACAATTAAAGCAAGAAGAGCCTGGAATGATGTATGCCATGCCCTAAAAACAAACAACTATCAACCAAGAATACTGTGCACAGCTAAACTCTCCTTCATAACTGAAGGTCAAATAAAAACCTTCCAAAGCAAAGAAAATCTGAAACAATATATCTCCATTAAATCAGCCCTACAAAAGATACTAAAGATATCCTACACATAGTAAACCAACAAGACCACAATAAAGGCCAAGAAATTGCACCCAAATTGAGAATCCAAGAACCATAGGAAGAACCCAGTTGCCGCAGCCCCCAAGAAGATAGATAACATGACAGGAACTCCCAAATACCTTTCAGTCCTAACTCTCAACATTAATGGACTTAACTCTCCAATTAAGCGACATAGACTGTCTATTTGGATTAAAAAGCAAGATCCTTCTATCTGCTGCCTTCAGAGTCACACACTGTCCATAAAAACAAACATATTCTGAAAGTGAAAGTGGAAAAAACCTCCCATGCTCCTGGATTGGGAGGATCTATAGCCTGAAAATGGCAATGTTTCCCAAGGCTATCTACAAATTCAATGCGATACCTATCAATATTCCAACCTCATTCTTCAAGGAAATAGAAGATGCAATCCAAAAATTTATATGGAACATTAAAAGACACCGAATAGCAAAAACAGTCCTTAACAGAAAGAATAGTGCTGGAGGAATATCAATACCAAATTTCAAACTCTACTATAAAGCCATAGTAATCAAAACAGCTTGGTACTGGCACAAGAACAGGCCCCAGCCAATGGAATAGAATTGAAAACCCAGAAATCAACCTACAGGCCTTTAGCCATCTAATTTTGATAAGGAAGCTAAAAAAATAGAATGGAATAAGACAGCTCCTCAGTAAATGGTGCTGGCAAAATTAGTCAATCACCTGTAGAAAACTAAGGCTAGATCCTTATATATCACCCTGAACCAGAATCAACTCCAAACTGATCAAACACCTGGGAGTCAAAGCAGACACCCTGAAAACATTACAGGACGGAATAGGAGAATCCCTAGGTCTTCTTGGCACAGGGCCAAATTTTCTTAGTAGAGACCCAGAAATAAAACAAATAAAAAAATGGGATTTCATGAAGCTGTAGAGTTTCTGCATGGCAATGGACATAGCTAGCAAGATCAATAGAAAGCCCACTGATTTGGAGAAGATCTTCACTAGCCAAAGAATGGATAAGTGTCTCATATCTAAAATATACCTGGAACTCAAAAAATTAAATCCCCCAACAACAAATCCTCAAACAACTACCCAATAAATAAGTGGGCTAAAGACTAAGAGAGAAACTTCTCTGAAGACAAAGTAAGAATGGCCAATAGACACATGAAGAAATGCTCAATTTCTCTAGCCATAAAAGAAATGCAAATCAAAACAACATTGAGATTCCACCTTACCCCAGTTAGAATGACTATAATCAAGAACTCTAATAACAACAGATGCTGGAGGGGATGTGGACAGATGGGGACCCTACTGCATGGTTTGTGGGAGTATAAACTTGTTCAACCACTTTGGAAAGTAGTATGGAGGTTCCTCAAAAAACTCCACATAGAGTTCCCCTATGACCCAGCAATTCAATTTTTGAGCATTTACCCAAATGATCACAAACAAGAGCATACTAAAGCAACCAGCACAACTATGTTTATTGCAGCATTATTTACCATAGCTAAGATAGGGAACCAACCCAGATGCCCCTCAGTAGATGAATGGATCAAGAAAAAAATATATATATAATGGAATTTTATGCCTCCATCAGAAAGAATGACATTGCCCCATTTGTTAGGAAATGGAAAGACTTGGAAAAATTACAGTAAGTGAAGTAAGCCAGGCCCAAAGATACATAGGTCCCATGGTTTCCCTTATTTGCAACTAGTATAAGTCTAGGACAGGCAGAAAAGGTCAATATCTGTGTACATATGACAAGATAAGATGATGTTAAGCGAAATGAACCCCAAGATTGGGGTTTGATGTCGGTCTAATTTGGGGAGGGGAAGGGACAAAATGAAAAGTTTAAATAGGGATACAGTTTGGCCCATTGTAACAATGAGATTCACAAGACACTGAATTGAAAAACGAACTTTATACGTTATTGGGGGGTGGGACATAGTTGTGGATGTGGGAGGGAAGGGATGGTAGGGGAAAAACAAAGGAGGAGGCAATAATGCTTGATAGGAATTGTACTCATTACCTTGCTCATGTAACTGTAACCCCTTTGTACAGTATTTTTATAATAAAAAACGTACTTAAAGGGCTGAGAAGGTGGCTCAGTGGTAGAGCATTTGCCTTGCATGCATGAGGCCCTGGGTTCGATTCCTCAGCACCACATAAGCAAAAAGAAAAAAGCTGGAAGTGGCGCTGTGGCTCAAGTGGTAGAGCTCTAGCCTTGAGCTGAAGAGCTGAGGGATAGCACCCAGGCTCAGAGTTCATGCCCCACAACCGGACCAAAAAAAAAAAATTACTTAAAAAAGCACAATAATTTATGCTGTAGTTACTGTAATGTCTACATAGAAATCAAGTAGTGGTATCAAGTGACAGTTGAGGAATGATTGAAACTCTCTCATATTCTGTCCTTTAGTTTTTCTTGGTGCTTTGAAATGAACTCTCACTATTTAGCTTAGTCTGGACTCCAATACCATACAGTGTATGTAGGCTGGCCTCCAACTCAAGTTGTGTGAATTATTCAACATTGTGCTTTACTTGGAATTCCATCTTTGGTATGTAAATATTTTTTAAGAGCTATATACTACTTTTTTATTCCATATTGACTAGGCCATAGGTCTATAGAAAATGGTAACATAGAGATCTGTGTGGTTTCTGGCTGCGTCATAAGTACTCTGAAATGTGTGCAAAGCAGCTTTCAAAATTAAATACTTTAAAATGACTGTTATTATTGTTATTCCTTCATTTATTTTACTCTCAGTCTTTTAGACATGGTTTAAAATGGGTGGAAAAAAGAAGCTTCCACAGTGAACAACACTGAACATCACACAAGTTATGATCCTTTGCTATTGACATGGCTTTTAGTTTTCTTTTTCTTCTTTCTCTACTTTTTTCCTTTTTCTTTTTCATTTTGATGGGGCTTGAACTCAGGGCCTGGGCACTGTCATTGAACTCTTGTTCAAGGATCACACTCTACCACTTTGAGCCACAAAACCACTTCCAGTTTTCTGGAGGTTAATTTGGAGATTTGAAATATGATCCTCAGATCTCAGCCTTTTGAGCAGCTAGGATTATAGGCGTGAGTTCTAGGACCTGACAGCTTTTAGTTTTCTTTTAAAATTTTTTTATTTTATTGTAAAGATTCTGTACAGAGGGATTACAGTTACATGAGTAAGGTAATGAGTACATTTCCTATCCAACATTGTTACCCCCTCATTTTTTTTTCCTCCTATTATCCCAGCTAAGTTCAAGAAGAGAAAATGACCATTACATGTTTATGTTCCAACTACAGGGAATACAATTCCCCATTCAGCTTTGCATAATGCCTAAGATGAAATATTTCTATCAAATGAGACAATGATTTCCAGGAAGAAAAAATAGAGCTGTTAAGTCAAGGTCCCTGAGTCTCTGTTGAAACCTTTAAAAAATCCTTGCAATGGAAATGAAGATATTTTGTGGTAGTTTACACATCCAGAGAGAGAGAGACTTATCTTGAGCAGAATGGCTCATTACAGTGGATTTCCTTTAGTCTATCTCTTGTCCGACAGTGCCAGAATCATAAATAGAGAACATTTCCTTAGTGTATAGAGAAAAATCTATGCTAAATTCAAATTCCAGTTTTATTTAAAAATATATTTTAAGATCAGGAGAAGAAAACACTTCTACTTAGAAGATTTTTTTTTAAACAGGTGAGTGTTGATTTGTATTAAATTGTCTGAAGAATCTTGTTAAAATATAACATATGTCTAGTTTCACAAGTTTCTTTTTCCCAGGTAGACATTTTGAAGATGTGATTGATCTGAATACTCACAACTGAATCATTCTTAAGGACTCTCTAAGAATACTAACATAAGCTTTATTTTTTACAGCACCAATACTTGTTAAATAATAGAATATTTCATATAATTATGATTTCCAGTATTTGCCAGTCATGGAAGTTTTTATTTTCATTTCAATTTTTCAAAAAATATACTTAGTATATATCTCAATTTATATTTTGTGCATTTGAGATTCAGAGGTAAAGCAATTTATGACACAATTCCCAGGACTTCATACATGCTAGGAAAGTTCTCCGTCACTGGAACCATGTTCCAGTGCTTACATTAATTTTAGATTCAGGCAATTGAACAGGGGCTAGTTGAGTCACTGTGTTCAAATATCTTCTGTTGATGCTGACAACTGTTTGAACTACTCTGAAATTAAATATTTAAATTTAAAATATTTAAAAACATTTTGTAAGCACATATTAAGAATTATTCATTTAAATACAAATGGAGAAAAACAATAGAGATTATTATTAATTATTATTATTAATTATTCATTTAAATGTGAATAGAGAAAAACAATCCTATTGTTAAAATGGAATATACATAGACTAAATCATGGTTAATAGGCGTTTTAGTTTTTACATCTATTTGAAATTTTATACCCTACAAATATTTTACAATCAGATATGTTGTATTTCAATTTTACAAGTGCATAAGATTTTTCTATTAGGTGTGAAATTTGGAAATTTGAAATCATTTATGATAGAGACCTATTTATTTTCTAATACGTATCTATTTTGGTCAATAGTCTTAAATTACTTTATGTAAATAAAAATTTCTCATAGCTTTATTAAACAACGATGGTTTGTTAAAAATATTAAATAATACTAATAACACAAGCCCATGAGATGGTAAACAGTCACAGAATAAGATCTATTGCTAAGAACTTGGAAACAAAATTATTTAATAATTTAACAAAATTATTATAACCCATTTCACATTCTCAGCTCATCTATTATCCATTTATTATCTTCCTGATTCAAGTGATATCTTCAGGAGACTGAACAACTTGTTGTGTTTTTTGGCCTTTCTCAATTCTTTTATTCCTCCCTGAATAGATGGCTAATGATTGTTTGTTGATAGTTTTCTGTAAGTTCAAAGACTTTGACATATATAGTCTGTGAAGTATTAAATCATTCTGTGAATCATGCTATATTCAAATCTATACTAAGCACATTCTGACTTTGCTAATGTGTGTTAAGAGACAAAACTTACTAAAAATGAATCTGTTCTACTGGTTTAAACAATAGAAAAAATAAGCTGAGAGCTGGAGGCTCACATCTGCCATCTAGCTATTAAGCAGGTTGAGATCTGAGGATAGTGGTTCAAAGACAACCTGGTCAGAAAAGTCCATGAGACTCTCATCTCCACTAAACTACTCAGTATAAGCTGGAAGTGGCTCTGTGGCTCGAGTGGTAGAGGGTCTAGCCTTGAACCAAAAGAAGCTCAGGGACAACTCCCAGGCTCTGAGTTCAAGCACCAGGACTGGCAAAAAATCATGGGGGTAGGGGGAGAAAGAGAGAGAGAGAGAGAGAGAGAGAGAGAGAGAGACAGAGACAGAGACAGAGACAGAGACAGAGAGACAGAGACAGAGAGAGAGACAGAGAGAGACAGAGAGAGACAGAGAGACGGACAGAGAGACGGACAGACAGACAGAGAGACAGACAGAGAGACAGACAGAGAGACAGAGAGAGACAGAGAGAGAGCCAGAGAGCCAGAGAGACAGACAGAGAGACAGAGAGAGAGACAGAGAGAGACACACAGAGCGAGACAGAGAGACAGAGAGAGACAGAGACAGAGAGAGACAGAGAGACAGAGACAGAGAGAGAGACAGAGAGAGACAGAGAGACAGAGAGATGGACAGAGAGACAGAGAGAGAGACAGAGAGAGACAGAGAGAGAAATTAGCATATATCAAATTTGCTTTCTTGAACCAGAACCTTAATCTCTGTGATGTATTACTTGAAAAATAAGCTAATAGAGCTCACAAATGTATCCATGAAAAACACTGAGAAAACAGTGGGCATTTAGAAATTTATATTTTGTCATTCTTTAAACCATAAACATTAGTTCCAGAAATCTGTTCTTTACTTCTATCAAAATGATGAAATAGTACAAATCATCAGGTATTTAAAGTGCTAAGAGGAACTATATGTGCAAAGGTCTTGGGACCATGACATTCACAGAACACTTTAAAATATTTCTTGTTCATTACAAAGCAACAGTATTTATAATCAATGTTATGAATTATTTTAAAATATTTCCTGTACATTTTCATTACACGTCCATTGTGACTGACCTGTCATTCATGTTGATCCTTCACACTAACGATTATAAATTATCTAGTGACTAGATTCTTACTCTTGTTTCCATGGCTTAACATAAATTTGTTTCATCCAAGATAAAACCACTGTTGATTAGCATCCTGGTTTCTACCTTATTCAAATTCGTTGTTGCCCTTGTACTCATATTATCAACATTTCATAGTTTAAAAAGGCAACGTAGTTTACTTTTATGCTGATTTTTGTTTCTCATTTCCTAAGACTAAAAGGCAAAATTATTTCATTTTCCATTCATTTTTCATATATCTCACTTCTTTGTGCTTAGCTGTCATTGTATCTACAATCTACAAATTCCGTTTAGTCTCTAAGGTATGCTAGACTATTGATTATATTCAAATGGCCTCTGGCTTGTGTGTATTCAAATTTTTCTCATGTAAACATACTTTTCAAAACCTTTATCCAGGAAGAAAGTTGACTAAACTTCAAGACCCCATAGTACTTTTTATTCATCTAATGCTTCCCCAGAACATAAGAATTGAATAGAATCTAGAAATTGATTATTGGAGCAATAAGTAATAATAATTAACAATGATTATGAATAATAATTAATCATTTCAATGTGTTATTTTTCAGGCGATATTATTAGCTTTCACTTGCAGTAGATGGAGCACAGGAACAATGTGACCGAATTTATTCTCCTGGGGCTCACCGAGGACCCGATGCTGCAGAAAGTCATCTTTGTTCTCTTTGTGATAATTTACATCATCTCCATGACAGGAAATGCGCTCATCATGATCACCATCACTGGAAGCCCACTCTTGGGGTCCCCTATGTACTTTTTCCTAGACTATCTCTCCTTTATCGATGCCTGCTATTCATCTGTCAATACCCCTAAACTGATTGTAGATTCACTTCATGAAAAAAAGACCATTTTATTCAATGGGTGTATGACCCAAGTCTTTGGTGAACATTTCTTTGGAGGTGCCGAGGTCATCTTGCTGACTGTGATGGCTTATGACCGCTATGTAGCCATTTGCAAGCCTTTGCACTATGCAACCATCATGAATCGAAAAGTGTGTAGCCTACTAGTGGGTGTGTCCTGGGTGGGAGGTTTTCTTCATGGAAGCATACAGATATTTTTCATCATCCCATTACCTTTCTGTGGTCCTAATGTGATAGATCACTTTATGTGTGATCTGAATCCATTGCTTGCACTGGCCTGCACTGATACTCACACTTTAGGGCTCTTTGTTATTGCTAACAGTGGTTTCATTTGTATACTAAACTTCCTCCTTTTGCTGGCCTCCTATGTGGTCATCCTGCGCTCCCTGAAGAACCACAGCCTGGAGGCCAGGCGCAAAGCCCTCTCCACCTGTATCTCCCACATCACGGTGGTTGTCTTATTCTTTGTGCCCTGTATAGTGGTGTATCTGAGACCTGCCGTTACTTTACCCATTGATAAAGCAGTTGCTGTATTCTATACAATGTTAACTCCCATGTTAAATCCCTTAATCTATACCTTAAGAAATGATCAGATGAAGAATGCCATTAGAAAAAGGTTCAGTAGGGAAGTGTTTGCAGGGGTTAAATAAACTAGGCATTGAACCAACATAGATTCAGCAGAAACAGCAAAGTCAGTCAATTACTGGGTAACAATTTTTTTTCTTTCTTTGTTGCCCTTCCTTCCTTCCTTCCTTCCTTCCTTCCTTCCTTCCTTCCTTCCTTCCTTCCTTCCTTCCTTACTTCCTTCAGAAGACAGCAAGATCTCATGTTTCCATATCTTGGAGTTCACATATATATATATATATATATATATATATATACTTTTATATGAATATAAAGAGGCACATAGGCATTGGGCCTTTGTGATTCTCTCCTAAGAGTATCCTCTTTTGTCTCATTGTATGCATGTCAAATCCTGTATAATTTGTCACACCCCAGTGCATTTTAAATCTAACTTCTATATGTTAGAGAAAACATGTGACTTTTGTCTCTCTGAGCTTGCCTTACCTCACAATATGATTTGTTCTAGTTCTATACATTTCCCTGCAAATGACATTATTTTATTCTTTCTAATGGCTGTGTAAAATTCCATTGTGTAGGTACCACTCATCTATTGTGAGGTATCTGGGCTGCTTCCTGGGCTGTATCTTGGCTATTGTAAATAGCGCAGTCAATGAACATGGATGTGCAGGTGGCCTTATCATATCATGGATCATGATGCTCAGGGTAGGTGCCTAGGAGTGGTTGGGTCATAAGGAAGGTCTATATGTTTAGTTTTTTGAGGAACCTCCAAACTGCTGTCCAGAGTGGTTGTATTGGTTTATGTTCCCACCAGCAGTACAGTAGGATTAGTTTTTCACCACGTCCCTGCCAACATTTGTTGTTGTTTGAATTCAAAATGTTGGCCAATCTTTCTGGGGTGATATGGAATCTCAGAGTTGTTTTGATTTGCATTTCTTTTATGGCCAGAGATGATGAGTATTTCCTCATGTGTTTGGTTTTTTTTTTTTTTTTTTGCCATTCTTACCTCTTCTTCTGAGAAGTCTCTCCTTAGCTCCCTTGCCCATTTAGTAATTGGTTTATTAGGTTTGGGAAGGGTTAATTTCTTAGCTCCTTGTATATATTGGTTATTAGGCTTTTGTCTAATATACTGTTGGTAATGATCTTTCCCAGTTGGCTGTCTTTCTAGTTTAATAACTATGTCCTTAGCTGTGCAGAAACTTTTTATTTTGATGTAGTCTCACTTGTGAAGTCTCTCTCCTATCTGTTTGCCCCTGGGACTCTATTTAAGAAGTTTCTGCTTATAAGTTGTAGTGTTTCTCCCACTCTCTCCTGCAGTAGTTTCAAAGTTTCAGGTCTGACATTGAGGTCTTTGATTCACTTTGAAATAAATTCTTTAGGGGAAAAGAGTACTACGGACAAGTTCCCTAAATCTTTCTGGAAGGCTTTTAAATATTTTTATTGTCTAAGGCACAAATGTTACTTTGCACTATTTATCATATACAGGAAAGATCCATTGTGATTGGACTGACCATTTGGATGTTTTCCCTGCAAACTAGTTACTTCCTGCCTTGTAGGAAAAAAATCATAAGTCAAAGGTTAGTTCTCTTGAGTGAATCAAGATAAACTATTTTAAATTCAAACCTCAGTTTGTGTGGAAAAAATTTTTAGACTTGAGAAAAGAAGGAAAAGAGGTATACTGATGAAGATATAACCTTATCAGCTACTGATTTTGCATTGAATGATTTTAGGAGTACCTTTACATGTGCATTATCACTTACATATGGAAATCTATTTTTCCCATTCTGAGGATTGTATCGAAACAAATATGCATAGCCATCATTAAGATAATTTAAGATAACAAGGTAAGTACCATTTTAGTGCTAATGCTTATTAAGCATTGTTTTCATGCACAGTAACTATTACTATTCAATATTTGTCAGATATAATCTTAGAGCATTTCTTCCTCATCCCAATTTTTCAAGAAATAGTTGGTAAATATCTTAACCAAATGTATCATTGGACATTGTGGGACTCATAAAATTGATGCAATATTTAAGATCTAGCTCTAATGAGTATCTACTTAGAGATGATAATTTTAATATTTAAGACTTATCATGGGGATGAAACCCATGAAAATACATTTCAAATACACAAATGACCTAAAAGTTAACAGTAAATGACTCAAACCATCAGCTTTCTAGGATCAAGTATTACAGGTAACATAAGCCAACATTTTAAAAAAGATTTTTAAGAAGAAATATTGGGGAGGATTCTGAGTTTAGTGCATAGTTAAAGTTTTCTCTGTATGATTGCTCACACTTTATGTGCTGAGTGCTTGTACCAGTACAAAAGCAAATGAAAGCCTTCTATTGCTCACAGCACTGAAGTCCACCGTGCTGATGTGTTTATGTAACAATCGACTCCCAGGTCAATATATAAAGTGTTCTTACTTTATGAATCAATGACAAAGTACATGTAGGAAATATACTCCAACTAAGAGCAGTTTCAAGCTGAACACACAAGAATCAAATCTGATGTTTTGGATTCTCAAACCTCTACATCTAACTACAACAGTTTTCAGTAGATTCCAGGAGCTCAATAGTTTCTAATTGTATTAGAGAGAGATTGCTGAGTCTACTGGACAGAGAAAAGTAAATAAGTGCTTCCAAGAAGGCAGCAGTGGCATTTATTTTCTTGATGATTGGAATTTCAAATATCAACATGTCTGTATTGCTGGAAAATTTGGCTACAAAGTCCAATAAGGTAAATGAAATTATTATGGTCACTTAGAATTAGATTATCAGTTCAGTGTTGCTATACAGAGGATAACATGGGGTATGTAGCTTAAGGTAATGATTTGAAAGACAATATATATTCACATTTCCTCAGATAAAAGTAAGTTAATAAAGAAGAATAACCAGAGAATTATTGTTGGTGGTGCCATTTGTTTTCTGTTTGTCTAGACCAGGACTCTTAACTTCACTGTGCTTAAATTGCCCCTAAAATATGGAGGAAAACAGGTATAAAAAGGGTAATATTAACTATCTAATAGGTTCAAGAGGAGGGTTAAATCAATAAGAATTTCCCAAAGCATGGAGGACTGAGTAAATTCTGTGAACAGTATTTAATATTGCCATTGTTATTAAAAATCATAAACATTATAGCTCTATAGGTCATTTCTTTATTTGTCAAACATGACATGATATCTGTGACACAATTTATTTAACATAGTAAAATGAAACATTGTGCAAAGCACATGATAAGATACAACTTATAGCAAAACATCATGTGTTACTATTAGCTAAGGCAAATATCATTACTCCCTTTTCTGAAATCTTGTATAGTAATCTTGTATAATAAATAACTCTTGTATTCTTTCAATTCATTTACATAATTATCACCTTGTAAACTTAATTTGGCATATTATAAACCTTTAACAACTGAGGTTCCTGTCTTTGGCTTCCATTGCTTATTGAATACTAATTTGATTCTTCAAAGACCAATACTCCATTTATTATATTAGTATCTAAATTCACAATTATTTACTTTTCGTCAACTTACATTCTGAACTACTTTTTATTAGATCTCCATTTCAAAAGAATAAAGGTCACAATACATTAGTTTTACACTAATGGCCATGATATCCTCTTTCTACATCTTTTGTGGGCTTAGCCACCTTTCCATGTGCAATGTACCTGTTCTGTTCACACTCTGTGTCAAATCAGCCAATAAGAGCTGCAAATGTCCTGACCTGTGGGTTTATGAAGCTTCTTCATTTTTGTGGTCTTTGCTGAATCTATATGAGATCTTTGTAGAATCCTTATTTGGCAGCAGTATGTGAAGCCATTTCTTTTTTTTTATCATTTAGTTTCATGTTTATTTCTTCATGCACAAAGTGTGATACAAAGTCCATTTTTTCAATGTTTTAGTCTTCCAACAGGTAGAAATTATGTAAAATAATGTCAGCATCATTCATAGTTTCAAAAATATTTTAAAATAGATCAAGCTACAATAAGAGTTCTCTGCCCTTATTCCCTTAGATCTTGGATATACTTCTATAGTATTCTTCTGGGGGTGGGGCGGGGATCTCATTAGAGCTCTATTATAGACATGAATCTTTCTTTTTTTTGTGTTTTGTTTTTCAAAAAAAATCTTAAGTGGTTGTACCAAGGAGTTTCCATTAAAAATCAGTTTATACATACAATACATCTTGATAAATGTCACCCTTTTGAACATTCTCACATCTCTCCCTATCTTCCCTCCTACCCTCCCTTGCCCTCCATCTTCTGAATGGGCCATCCATTGAATTCTTGACGGTATTCTGCCCCTCTTCTCCTTTTCCCATCCTTTTCCCCCTTGACTCCACCCCACCCCTGTGGAGTACTAACTTCCTGGTATTTTATTTTGCTGAACTTTGACTCTGCCTTTCTAAGGAATTACACTATTGGAGTTCTCCTTGTATTGCCACTTGAAAAAATAAGCTTAGGGCTTATTGTACCACACTATCTTGAGAAGTTTTCCTAACTGGGTAAAATCTGTAATTTGCATTGGTGATTTGTTACAAATGGAAACTTAAAATAAATCTAGCTTTGTGTTAGTATTGTTTCAGGTAATGCAATTAACACAGGAGGCAATGGAGAACGGGAACAATGTGACAGAGTTTGTCCTCCTGGGGTTAACACAGAATCCAAAGATGCAGAAAATCATATTTGTCCTGTTTTTGGTCATCTACATCATCACTATGGTAGGAAATGGGCTCATTGTGGTCACCATCACGGGCAGCAAACTCTTGGGGTCCCCCATGTACTTTTTCTTAGACTATCTCTCCTTCATCGATGCCTGCTATTCCTCTGTCAATACTCCTAAGCTGATAGTGGACTCACTCAAGGAAAAGAAGACTATCCACTTCAGTGGATGCATGACTCAAGTCTTTGGGGAACATTTCTTTTCAGGCGCCGAGGTCATCTTGCTGACGGTGATGGCCTATGACCGCTATGTGGCCATCTGTAAACCTTTGCACTACGCAACCATCATGAACTGGCAGATTTGTCTTTTACTAGTGGGGGTTTCCTGGATGGGGGGCTTTCTCCATGCTACCATACAGCTCATCTTCATTATCCAGTTACCCTTCTGTGGCCCTAACGTCATCGACCACTTCATGTGTGATCTGAGCCCTTTGCTCAATCTTGTATGCATGGATACTCACATTCTGGGGTTCTTTGTTGCTGCCAACAGTGGCTTCATCTGTGTGTTGATCTTCCTCCTTCTGCTGGTCTCCTATGTGGTCATCCTACGCTCTCTGAGGAACCACAGCTCAGAGGCCAAGCGCAAAGCCCTCTCCACCTGTGGCTCCCACATCACGGTGGTTGTGCTATTTTTTTTGCCCTCCATATTTGTATACATGAGGCCAGCCGTGACTTTGTCCATTGATAAGGCAGTTGCTGTCTTCTATATGACAATTACTCCCATGTTAAATCCTTTAATCTACACTATGAGAAATGACCAGATGAAGACTGCCATTACAAAACTGTTTGCTAGGAAAGTTCTCTCAGTGGAAAACTAAATGTGTATCAAACCCACTTGGATTCATTTGAGAACAGGGCAGACATGCATCTTGTATAAGTTTAGAGATGAATAGTTACAAGAAGAAGCAACAGTGAATTCATTTACAGATTCTGAGTGAAGAAGCTCACAAATAGGTACAAACAAATAAGACTATGTAATCTCAATCATCTTTCAAAATGATGAAAGTAGTGGTTTTGGTTTGCTAACTTGATCCATGTATTTAGTTACATACTTGTTCTCCTTAATAAAAATCATTATAAAAATACTGATATCAAGCAGTAATTACTTTAACATTAAAAGAGGTGAGCCCTGCTAATATCCTCATTTGACTTGTGAGGACACTGAAATGAGATGTTCTCCAAACAGATACATTGATGAGCCATTAGCATAAATATGACTTTTTCCTGCAAATATCCTTAAGTGTTGTGATCTTAAAGATAAATGTTGATATGACGACTCAAGCCTGTAACCCTGGTATGTAGGAGCCGGAATCAGAAGGATCAATGTCAGAGGCTAAAAGACCTTTAGACCAGGACTAAAATTCAAGATTCTACCTTAAAAACAGACTAAAATACAAAGGGCTTTAGTGTGGTCTATGTGTTAGAGCTATTGTCTATACTGTCATGTTACCCAGGAAACCTATTCTCCACAAAAACTAAACAAAACAGGCAAATGAAAAATCTCCTATAGATGTTAGCTCATTATGCTATTTTTATTTTTGAGTCAAGGATTTTTGCTAAAATAGTGTATATACTGCATGAGTAGGCTTAAATCTAAAAATTTTTCCTTGCTTTATCCTACCATCTTATAAGTCATAATTCATGGTTATCCCTTTTCAGTAATATTATGGCATGTAAATGCTTTAAGACTACAAAGATGGGGTAATTTATCCTTGGAGCCATAGGTAACAAAGTTCCAATTTTCAACATCAGAAATAATCCTTATTTATAAGTCATCAGAAATAATCATGAACCAAATAAAAAACCTGTCAATTATCAGTAAGAAACTTTGAGCCTTGTAGCCTTGGTGACAGCAGTTTCTATAAGGCAGCCCAATGTCTGTCATCTATTACATGAATAAATATATAATTAGTGAAATGAACAGGCATTTTTAAAAAAATTATTTTATTGTAAAGATGCTGTACAGAGGGGTTACAGTTACATGAGTAAGGTAATGAGTACATTTCTTATCAAACATTGTTACTCCTCCTTTGTTTTTCTCCTACTATCCCTTTTCTCCCCCACCACCTGAAGATGTAAAGATCCTTTCCAACATAGTGTCTTGGGAGTATCATTGTTGCAATGGATCATCCTGTGTCCTTGTTTCAGCATTTTGTTATTACTCTTCCCCTCCCCAAATTAGATAAATATATATACAAGATGCAGGGTACCAAAATGAAATACAGGGATAACAAGGGATATACCATAGGGGAAAGAGCATACAAAAGAAACAAAAAAATTACAAGTACATTAAAAACAACAACAATAAAGAAAAATCTTTTGTGCCCATATCTTGGGGTTCACTTTTAAATAAATATATTTTCATGTTATTAGAGAGATGATGTACAGAATGATTACTGTTACATAAGTCAGGTAATAAATACATTTCTTTTGGGAGCATGTCACCACTTCCTTTGCTCTCTCCCAGTTTCACCCCACCCTGTCCCGATCCAGAACTTGTATAGTTCATTTTCCACATACTTCCACTGTCCCACCTTCTCTCTCTCTCTCTCTCTCTCTCTCTCTCTCTCTCTCTCTCTCTCTCTGTGTGTGTGTGTGTGTGCTCTGGTTTCTGAGGACTGAACTCAGGAGCTGGGCATTGTCCTTAAGCATTTTTTTGCTCAAGGCTAGTGCTCTACCACTTGAGCCACAGCTCCACTTCCAGCTTTTTGGTGTTTAATGAGACTCATGGCTTCTAATAGTGATCCTCAGATCTCAGCCTCTTGAGTAGCTAGGATTACAGGTATGAGCCATTAGTACCTGGCTTGCTTACATCCTTCACAGTTTTAACTATTCATATTTTCCCCATTAATCTGTGACCCACTGCATATTGCAATATTGCACCACTCTGTGGTGTGTGTCCATGTGTGTCTGTGTGTACATGCAAGTGTATTTTAGTATTTTATTTCTGTCACTATAAAATGATATGTCATACATTTTCAGCCAAAACCTAGAATTAGACATTTCTACAAGAACCACTGATGATTTTATTGAATAATGTTATTAGCAACAAAGGCCCAAGGGTTAGATATTTTTTATCCTCCCAAAGGAAATGTCATTTATTATTAATTAACACTTTTAATTGAAATAATAACCTATATCTTTCCCTTTACATCAGAGATAAATTGAGGATTAAGCTTTTTAACCACATCTGGATCATGTTTCTCAATTGAGAGGAAAGACACACTTCAGGGAATGCCTATCCCCAACTCCTGTATTTTACGTCATTTATATTACACACACCTCCAGGGAAGAATGAAAGGGGAGGAAAAGATCAGTCTAAAGCCGATGTGAGGATTTATTTCAGAAAACTTTGAATGGGTTTGAAATCAAACTAAAAAATATAAACTTCTTTGTGAGATCAGAGGAGATTCTAGAGTCAAAGACATTAACTTGGAAGCCCTTTGAAGATTCCCAGTTGAGTGAGCAGCCTCCGATTCTTTTCAGAGGGAAGGAAGTCAGCTGGCCATCTTACCCAAAGCTGGTAGGATTTGTGTTCATGTGTACTCATGCTGCTTTCTTGCAGAATGAAATTCAGATTAATTTTATAGACTGTTACAGACACATGAAGCACACATTGTCAGGTACTTGTGCAAGGACAGCATTTGAGGGAGTTTTCTGGGGATGTTTCACGTTCAAAAGTGAGAGGATGGAAAGAGAAGAGACAGGCGTTTCCGTTAGAAATGGGCTAGTAAGGCTTGATGATAGAAGGGTGTGAGGGATAATCAAGTAGAAATAATATCTGTTTGGGATATTCCATGGAAAGAGTCCATGCAAGTGACAATGTTCAACTAAATGTAGTCGGAGATAATATGTCTCTTGTTCCAATGGCAACAGAGCATAGAATAATAGATTAGCGTGGAACGTGATTAATTCGAATTCATAGGAAACCATTTACTTCTACGGTGCTGCTTATGTCTACAATTCTTACGAACTAAAAATTACCTATAGTATACAAAACATGACAGTATGTTTATTGCTACATCTGTACATCCAGAAAACTATGGATGTATAGATGGATTAGATGTATAGATAGATTGGGTTTATGTTACTTAATTCTCAGAGCTCAAATACTTCTTAAAAAATTTCGTTTCTAAAGAACATTTGCCAATAATACCTTTGGGAAACAATTACAAAAATAAATGTGGTTATTGTCAGTGTGGTCCTGTAGGTTATATTTAAATCTGACTCAGCATTTTTTGTACCATCTATTTCTTACGGCAAAAGAAGTTGTAATGGCTCAGTGATATGCAAATGTGGTTCATAATGTCTTAGGGTAAGGGTTCATAAAGCTTTATTTGTAATGTAGTATGACAACACATTTCATATATTACCATATCTTGTATTTGAAAGGGAATTTCCCATGTATAAGTCTAAGAATGCAGATTTCCTACTTAGAGACTGCAAATTATGTTTCTGTTCATAGTTTTCTTAGTAAACTTACAGTATTTGGCAAATCCAAATAAATATCAATTCACTTTTATATCTCCATTTTCTTAGATGAGTCAGGGTTTGAAATAGTCACAAAAGTGCACACTGCAAATTTTATTGTGTGTCAGTAAAATTTGAGTCTACCAAGGGCATTTTTAAAATTCTTGATAATTAGCTGTAAACCTAAACTTAGAGGAGTGTTTTGATTTATATCAGCTTTTCTTTGTTTGTCCTTCAGGTCAATCTCAGATTGTCCCTGGTCTTGTATAACAATTCTTTGAAGGGCTGCAGTGGCAGAGTGCTTGCCTAGAAAGCTCACCACCCATAGCTCAAACCCCAAAGACAAATTTAACAGAAATAAATTGAGATTAAACTATTTTTACTTTAGATTAGGCAGATTTGATTTGATTCCATTGCTAAAATTATATGCGCATTATGTCTGTCTCTTCTTTGTTTCTCTCTTTCAAAATACAAACTTCACTCTGTGTGTGTGTGTGTGTGTGTGTGTGTGTGTGTGTGTGTGTGTGTGTGTGTGTGTGTATTCCTACATGCCTTGAAATTTCATTAAGGACACCTGCAATGTTTAAAGAGCTATCACCAGAGTTTTAAAAAACATTTACTATATGTGTATATTTTAGTGAAACTACCAGGTTCAATGTGACGTAAAAGAAGCAAAAGTTTTCTGCGTGTTACCTGGATCTTAGTACATCTTCGCTTAACAGCTCATGATGGTCAAAATATTAACAGCTGATGCCAAATACTCTTGCTTAAGGCTTCATTACTTTGTTTCAACATTTTCTTTTTTATATATTTTTATTGTAAAGATACTGTATAGTGGGGTTACATTTCCTATAGAGCATTGTTACCTCCTTCTTTATTTTTCCCCTACTATCCCTTCCTCACTCCTCCCCAACTCCTCCCTCCCCACCCCCCTGAAGTTGTAAAGTTTGTTTTCAATATATATATGTATTTTCAATATATATATATATATATATATATATATATAATGGAATTCTAGGCTTCCATCAGAAAGAATGATACTGCCCCATTTGTTAGGAAATGGAAAGACTTGGAAAAATTATATTAAGTGAAGTAAGCCAGACGCAAAGAAATATAGGTCCCATGGTTTCCCTTATTTGCAATAACTAGGATATGTCTAGGATAATCTTACCAGACAAGCAGAGAAGGTCAAAAGCTATGTACATATGACCATATAAGATGATGCTTAGTGAAATGAACCCTAAGATAGGGACACAAGAGGTTTTTACTTTGTTGCTGTTGTATTTATGTATTATGTTTTTTGTGTTTCTTTTGAATGTTCTCACCCCCATGGTATAACCTCTGTTGTCACTGTATTTGATTCCAATGTCCTGCATCTTGTGTATTCATTTTTCTAATTTGGGGAGGAGAAGGAAAATAACAAAATGCTAAAACAAGGATACAGATTGATCCATTGTAGCAATCAACAAATATTTTCTATTTCATTATTTTTGTGTGCAGTCAGGGAAATGGGTTAGATGTTGTTAAAATTTTCAGGGAAAAAAAACCCTATAGGACTGCTAAGTGTTAAATCACTGGTAAGATAGAATTTCATGACTGAGGCTATACATTCTACATTTAAATTTTGTATTTTCTTTATATGATTTTCTTTTCTCCTTTGTAGATTTTTTTTGTTCTAACCTGTGATTTCTGCACAATGACTGAAATGATGCAACAAAACAGCAGTGTCACTGAGTTTATACTGTTAGGGTTGACCCAGGATCCTGAGAGACAAAGTACGGTGTTTTTCATCTTCTTGCTTTTCTATGTGGCCACTATCTTGGGAAATACACTCATCATTGTGACCATCATGTTCAGCTCAGCACTTGGGAGTCCCATGTACTTCTTTCTGTTTTATTTGTCCTGTGCAGATACCTTCTTTTCCACATCCATAGTCCCCAGGCTCCTTGTGGATTCCTTCTCTACAAAGAAAATAATTTCCTACAATGAGTGCATGACTCAAACCTTCGCACTGCATTTATTTGGCAGCTTGGAGATCTTTGTCCTCGTCCTCATGGCTGTTGATCGCTATGTGGCCATCTGTAAGCCCTTGCGCTACCCAACCATCATGAGAAGACAGGTCTGCCTCATCTTGATTGTGTTTGCCTGGATTGGGTCTTTTGTACATGGCACTACTCAGATTATCCTGCTCTTAAGATTGCCCTTCTGTGGACCCAATTTGATTGACCATTACTGCTGTGATTTGCAGCCATTGTTGAAACTTGCGTGTACGGACACATATGTGGTCAACCTGCTGTTTGTTTCTAACAGTGGGGCCCTTTGCTCATGCAGTTTCTTGATTCTGATGTTTTCATACATAGTCATCTTGCGTTCGCTGAGAAATCACAGTGCAGAAGGGAGGAAGAAAGCTCTCTCCACTTGCTCTTCTCACATCATTGTAGTTGTACTATTTTTTGGTCCCTGTATATTTATATACACACGTCCCCCAACTACTTTGCCCATAGACAAGATGGTGACAGTGTTTTATACCGCCGGAACACCCTTTCTAAACCCACTTGTGTATACTCTGAGGAATGCAGAAGTGAAGAATGCCATGAGAAAGCTGTGGCATGCTCTACAGATGCGTGCGTGAATAAGTGCAGATATCAAAAATGATTATCTCAAATTTTGAGGGCATGACATCACCATAAACAGGTTTTGAGTACTGGATGCTTGTAATGGGTAAGGTATTGATTAAAAAGCATGATCTTTGTGTCATAGATTGTGAGAACGTAGATATTAACTCAGAAAATTGTAAGTCAACCTTTCCTCTTCAATTTTTTCCCCATCCATGTATATTTCAAGGTGCAAATGTGAGCACGTTTTTTATTCATACTTAAGGAAACTGATTTCCTTTCTCTTTGTGCTTTGGCCACATGACTGATAGCTTTTATGGAATTTTGCTGGCCATTTGTTTACTTGAGAGCTCAAATGTGGTGTTATTTTCTACAAGTTATATGTAAAAACTTGGCGTATATATTGTTCAGTCTGTGTGTGTGTGTGTGTGTGTGTGTGTGTGTGTGTGTGTTTGCATTCGTGTCAGTCCTGTGGCTTTAACTCAGGCCCTCTGAGTTTTGTTTTGCTCCTTTACTCATGCCTGATACTCTACTATGTGATACATGTCTACAATCCTGCTTTTTTGTTGCTTCTTTAATATAAAGCCTCACGGACTCTTCTGCTCAGGTTGGGTTTCAACTGAGATCCTCAGATCACAGCCTCTTGAGTAGCTAAGATTACAGATGTGAGCCATCTGTGCCTGGCTCCACCTATTGGTTTGACAAGCAGAAAGACAGCTAGGCAATCACACTTGTTGAAATTATGAGTAAACATAGAGTGTAGTTCTCAATATTTGTTTTCTTATATTACATATTTTGTATTATACATACTGCATGGTTATTTATTATTATTTATAGGTAAATAAGGCTAAAATAGCACAACAAGAGGCACATTTCATTTAACTACCAGTTTGTATGTAAATAGCTCTTTGTGTTTGAATTACAATTTTTTCTTATACACACAGTTTCTTTTCTTCCTTATTAATATAACTGGTATATAATGTTATTTTAATATATATTATTATAAAACATTAAAATAGTAACTATGTATTTGCCCAATGTATTGAAACTATAAGAACTGTGATACTCTTAAGAATTATGTACTCATTACCTTGCTCATGTAACTGTAACCCCTCTGTACAGCATTTTTACAATTAAAAAAAACATACAAAAAAAGAATTAAGACAACTAAGTAATAGATATTCCCATCCTAAATCTAAAAGTTTAAATGTATTGAATATATAGTACATTTTCTTAGAAAGAATAGCAGAAATAAGAAAACATTTTGGAAGCAAAAGTATTATTATTTATTATATTCAATTTGCTAAAATTAACAAGTTCATGGAATTAACTATGGCATGTAGAATACATTCATAGTTGTTTCTGGTTAGTGGGGTCAGACAATTACTGTGACCATAAACCATTTTCTCACTGTCTACGTGTTATTTTAATAAAGGGGCTACATAAACACACAGGTTATGATTAATAATCATAATTTTCTAGTAATCATATTTCCTCACTCCAGCCAGGCACACAGCAGATCCCACCCTTGGGCTGTATCTCTGAAGATGGATATCCTTCTATTTGGGCCTGGAGATAAGACTTGCCTTGAGGGTGTGTGGCTCATAGGAAGGGTGGTAGAACAGAGGAACACGTTTACAATATATGACTGTGGGTTATGTTATTTAAAGACATTTGGGGGAACTCTATTCTCAGTGACAGGAAGGCCATATCACCGCAGCCTTGGTGATATCCATCCAGGGCCTCCACCTTAGGTGATTTCTCTTAGTAGTTGGATAGTTAGATGTTTCCATCACCTGGCCTATTCTTGCTAATGTAGGTGCACCACACCATTTTTAACAGTTAGGTTCAACAGTTTTTACTCTGATAATAGACATTCCTTCTAAATTCTTTAATAAAAGTGGCTTTAGAATGATGTTTATTGGGGAAAGGGAAGTATAGAAATGGTGGGACAAAGGGTGAACCAATTCAGCAGAATCCCACTAGGCACTATGTTGGAAATGAACTATACAACTTTGTGGGGAGGGAGGTCAGGAGGGGAAAAGCTGGGAGAGAATGACAGAGAAGGCGACACTGTTCAAAAGGTAATGTATTCATTACCTGACTCATGTAACTGTAACCCCTCTGTACAGCACTTTTACAGTAAAATTTAAAAAAATGATGCATTATGTTTGAAGTTCATAAACTTCATAGCTACCTAAGAGTTAAGTTATGAGTTATATCATAAACTTTATTTTATTTTATTTTTCCCAGGGCTGAGGACCGAATTCAGGGCCTTGCACGCGCCAGGTGGGCGCCCTTCCACTGGGCTAAACCCCCAGCCCCTATCATAAACTTTAAATATTCATCTATTTCAATGTATTGAAGTGTTTGCCCGCTTAGTAACTGTTACTAGATGCCCTCTCTCTCTCTGTCTTTCTGTCTCTGTCTCTGTCTCTGTCTCTCTCTCTCGTGTTGTTCCTCATTAGCTCACAGATGTACATACCCCAGAACCTACCCCTCATCTAATCTCCCTTCATCTACCTACGGCTACCAAATGCTAGAGCTAGGAGAATATAATACACATTGATATCCATTAACAATGATAAAAAGGAAATCTTATAAATATGTTAGAAATTATGTCACTCCCCCATGGTATAACCCCTGTTTTCACTGTATTTATGTTGGTATAATTTGGGAAGGGGAAGGGAAAAACAAAATGTTTAAATAGGGATACAGATTGACCCATTGCAACTATGAGATGTACAAGACTCTATGTTGAAAAACAAACTTTACAACTTTGGTGCAGGGGAGAGGGGGAGGGGGGAGGGGGAAAGGATTGGGTGGGGGGGCGGGGAAGGATGGGAAGGGATGGTAAGGGGAAACAAAGGAGGAGGCTACAATGCTTGATAAGAAATGTACTCATTATCTTGCCCATGTAATTGTAACCCCTCTGTACAGTATTTTCACAAGAAAAACAAGAAAAAAAAAAAAAACGAACTTTACAACTTAGGTGGGGAGGTGTAGTTGAGAGGTGGGAGGGACAGGATGGTAGGGGAAAAACAAAGGAGGAGGCAACAATGCTGGATAAGAAATGTACTCAATACCTTGCTCATGTAACTGTAACCCCTCTGTATAGTATTTTCATGATCTTATTTTTTTTTTAAAGGAAACCTTTAAGGAGCACATTCTAGGCTCTTTAAGTTAAGATTTTTTTTCCTTTAAATTGCTCTACAGAAAGAGACAAGAGGAGAAAAATAGAATAGAGGAGCACTCATCTGGTATGAAGGGTAAGTATATATTGAGAAGATGGGATTTCTCTAAATTGACATCTCACTTTTAACTGTGGTTTGACAAGAGAAGTTGCCCAGCATAGGTGCAAATTCCATGAAACTTACCACTCCCGCCCACATGTCCTCCTCAAATATTTATTTTTGTTGAATATTGGAAGGAGGTGAAAGAGAAGATTGGGCATCTATTTAAATTGAACTGTCCTAGACACAATCTCGGTTAATCAACAGCATCACTGGTAGTATATGTAGCCAGTAAGCCATTGACAACAAGAGACCTTCCCTTTCCTATTCACAAATCTCCATGTCAGGAGAATAACAGGACACACATTTAGGACAGGAAGATCCTGCCTCACACCTGGAAGGGCTCACTCACTGCATAAGTAACATCCTCAAAGTCTCTATCTGAAGAGGTTGAAAACGCAGTCACTGGTGTTGGATTGATTGTTAGGCTATGTGAGAGAGTCTGGTGCTGAGGTCAACCTACATCTTGGTGCCCTGGAAAGGACTGCAATGTCCTGCCTGGTGCCAGGGAAGGCTTGGCATTTTAGTCTGTGGGTACCAATCTGGATTCTGTATCTGCAAGAATTTGTTTGGAAACTGTGTTAGCTTTCTACCATAATGATAAAGCAGGTTATATAGAACTTGTTTTGGCTCATGAGTTCAGGGGTTTTGGCTTACGATTGTTTGGCTCAGGGGCCATGAGATTCTGCACAGAACTAGATTTTTATTACAAACAGGAAAACCCACAATCCCAACAGTATTGGAGTCTATGATTGAATCGAGTCCAAAGCAAAGCAATGTGCTTACTTTTTCTTTCTCTCACTGGTAGAGCATCACTGTTTCTGAGAGATTTTTGGAAAAGAGTAGCACAGATAAAATAAAATTGTTTTTCTACTTATTTCAAGGATTATTTACTTATGACTATGATATAACCAAGTGCTAAAATCTGAGTTTCCTAGTTTGTGAAGGTGTGTTTATGTGTGTCTACTTGTTCAAATTAAAAAGTTTGGATGGATGGGTGCTGGAAATTCCTGTTTCAATATTTTATAGATTCCCTTAGTCTAACTTGTAAATTTTGGTTATAAGAATACACCACCAACAGGATACTAAAGATGAATCACAATAATTTCTACCAATTACAATGTAAATAGAAAAATTGCATCATGCTTGTTAATGTAATTAGCCTAGTTTGTGAAAGTAAATAGTTAAAATATACACCAGCAGGTACCTTTTTCACATTCATTTATTTTTTAATTCAATGAAAAAAATCTCACAAAGGAAATGTTTAGTGTTTCTGTCTATGCCATGTGTCTCAGGCAATGAAATCTGTTTCCTAAGGCAGAGCATAAACCATGTAGCCCTTTTAATATTCCCCAGTATTTACCATGAAACATTCATCGTATACAGGATCAAGGAGAATAGCATAAGTTCTAGAATAGAATATCAGAACTGGGAAAATCCTGGAGACTGATTGACCTATGTAACCTGTGGTCACACTAAGAGAAACAAAGTAATACCAATGAGTGTAGAGAAGTCTTATTATTTCTTCGAAATCTGAAACTTGGCAGAAGCTTACCTCCGTTCTGTACTGGCTGGGCAGGTTCACGTTTATTCTATGGAGAGAACAAAGAACTCCAACACCAGAAGACTCAATTCCCTTGGAAGCGCTTGTCTTGACACCACACTTTCCTCATGGCATTCTTCATGTCTGAGTTCCTCAGTGTGTAGATGAGAGGATTGAACAAGGGAGCGATCATGGTGTAGAACAGAGCAAACACCTTGTCCTCACTGACAGAATCAGCCATGGGGACGTAGGTGAAGATGAGGGGCAGGAAGAATAAGAGCACTACGGTGAGGTGTGAGCCGCAGGTAGACAAGGCTTTGCGGTGACCCTCGGATGAGCGAGTCTTCAAGGTGGACAGGATGATGATGTACGAAACCACCAGGGCAACAAAGGTCAGAATAGATAATACCCCTGTGGTGGTAATGATAGCAGTCATCAAAAGCCTGGTGTCTGTGCAGGCCAGCTTCAACAAGGGAAAGATATCACAGAAATAGTGGTCGATCTGATTGGGGCCACAGAATGGAAGTTGAATAATAATCAATACTTGCATGAGTGAATGGATAAAAGCTCCCAAAACAGAGGCCATCAGAAGAAGACAGCACACCTGTCTTCTCATAATAACCATATAATGAAGGGGTCTGCAGATGGCTACATAGCGATCATAGGCCATGGCCACCAAGATGAAGATTTCTGTGGCACCAAAGAAGTGGGCGTAAAACATCTGGGCTATGCAGCCATGGAAGGAGATGGTCTTCCATTGTGTCAATAAATCCAGGATCAATTTGGGGGCCACTGTGGAAGTGAAGCAGACATCCATGAAGGACAAGTAGCTGAGAAAAAAATACATGGGCTGCTCACTAAGTTGGCTGCCCTTGATGGTGAGAAGAATCATCAGGTTTCCTGAGACAATTGCAAGGTAGCACAGGGAGAATAGCACCGAACACAGAGCATTCACGTCCTCACCACTAAAAAGTCCCAGAAGGATAAATTCTGTGATGTTACCATGCTCCATGGTGTCAGTGTGTTTGCTTGTTTTGAGAGAGAAGATAATATACTTGAAACATTAATCTTTGAGAATTGTAATTTATTTTCAGTATCATTTATTTCCTCAACAAATAGATGTCAAGTATTAATAATGATTCATTTAGCAGAGTTGGACCTAGAAGGACAGGAAGCAATGAAATACATCTAGTACTTTACTCAGTAAATAGCTATCAAGTACTTATAACATTTCACTTATCCGAATTAGACCTATGAGGACAGCAATGGATGAGTTACAAGTAGATATATCTACTGACGAGTATGGCTTTCTTTTTTTAGGATAGATGATTATAATAGCAGTATAGGGTATCAATCAACTTCATTTGTGACAAATTCCAAAATTTCACACTTGTCATGAACAGGAGAGTGGCAACTTTAAAAATGGAAATCATAACTTCAGCTTGTTCTTGAGATGCAATTTCTTTATTGTAGCTTAAGGGTGGATTTTTACATCCCAGTGATTATGTAACAGCTATGTGATTATTATTCAAAGGTAGAAGGCTACTGTAATTCTCACATTCAATGCATTATCATTATTATTATCATCATTGGGCCTAACAATCTCAGAAAGTAGCTTTTGAATCTGTCAGGAGATAGGGTAAAAAAGGAAAATCTTTGGAAAATATGGCCATTTATTATATAACCTTTTCCATGGCTGTGGCTTCCTATACTGATACTGTATCTTATTTCCCAGTTCATTTTCCATCGCAATCTTGAGTTCTCATCATTTAAACCCATCAGACATTCTCTTTTAGCCTTTCCTTTTATAGCAGTCTACATGTAGAGACCAGTTAAACCGAGAGAATTATCTTCAGTCTGTCTGTTTTCCTACTATGTTGTCCTGAAATGATGCAAAATGTATTTTTTTTTCCTTTTCATGCTCCTCAGTATTCCTAGTGTGAAATACTGGAATTTGTCACTGATAGAGGAAATACTCTTGATGCCAAACGTTACCTTTCTTCATTTTTCAATTCCTTTCTCCATTTGAAATAACTGAATCTAAAAATCTTGCCATATAACTGCTGAAAACAAAACTCAGCTGTATAGTGAGTAAATAAACGATAGAAATTTGCCATTATATTTGCACAGAATTAGAACAGCAGGGTAACTTTGCTTCTTGTACAGTGCGTGCTCCTCTGAAAAATTTAAGGAAAAATACAGTTGACAAAGAGATTTGGAACAGGATTTTAGAGCTTGATATGAATTCCATACATGGACCTTAATTATCCACATTTTGGTCTAATAAATTTCAAAATCTCTCTGATGTCACAGAAGAAAAAGTTCACTTGAATAGACTTGAGCTGGGTGTGAAATCTTAAAGACAAACTTAAAAAAATACTGAACTTTTGAGTCTCGTATACCATCCCTTAAAATGAACCCTTTTGCTGTAGAATGTTATTAAAACTGGCAAAGCTATTTCTATACTTTATGGATTATGGTTAAGAAAGACAACTATAGCAAAGTAGTTAATACTTTACATGTTAATCAATACATTTAGCAGTTAAGAAGAAAAATTTGTATAAAAGGTTTAGCAAAAAAAAAGGTTTAGCAACATTTAAAAAGCATATCTTAAAATTCACAAATAGCACCCATTACAGTTGTTTAACTTTTATAAAGAAAATCATTGAAAGCTATGATCCTACTTGCCACAAAAGCTTACATTCCCCAATGTTGACAAATACATTTAGAGGCTAAGAAATACCAAAGACCCAATTACTAGAATTCATTTATATTTTAGGACAGGTAAAATTTCAAATAAAGTACAATGAGCATATTCCTAAAGAAAATATGTAATACATATTAAGTATTCTATATGAAAACTTTCATATGAACAAAATATTTTAAAAGTGGTAAAATAGTAATAAATTTACCTCCTACAAATATATATTTTGAGTATAACTAACTTGATATTTTGTAAAAGAGAAAACACTACAACCTGCAGTAAACAGGAAAAACTTGCAACTGGCAAATCCCACATATAAAATTTCTCAAATCTATCAGAATAATGAAAGCAAAGAGTAAATGACAATGATATATCAGTCTCTCTCATATGTCAGATTTATAAAAATAAACATAAAAAGCTTCTGCATAAAAAGTGGTGTTAAAATGCTTAAATAGGGATACAGGTTGACCCATTGTAACAATGAGATGTACAAGACACTATGTTGAAAATGAACTTTACAACTTTGGCAGGGAGTGGGGGGGTAGTTGTTGAGGTGGGAGGTAGGGGAAAAACAAAGGAGGAAGTAACAGTGCTCAAAAGGAAATATACTCATTACCTTGCTCATGTAACTGTAACCCTTCTGTACACTATTTTTATAACAAAAACATACAAAAATAATTAAATAAATAAATAAAAGTGGTGTTATTGTAGACTAGAGATTAAGCATGATCTATTAAAATCAATCTCAAAACATTTGCAAGAAAGTCTTTTCTTCATATTTAAAAGCAAGAAATGATCTTTATAATACTTGACATTAATAAAACTGGAAGTAGTGGTGATTAGTTCTTATTACTAAATTATTATATATTTTAAATGGATCCACATGGTACACTTACATGTGGACAAAACATTAAGATAAGCACAAACCAGTAAAGAACACCAAGATGATCAAAATATGATAATGACTATGTTAAAATACCACCTTTGGAGTTGCACACAGTTTCTATTATACCTGTGCAATTAGAAATGAACAGAAAATTTTGGGGTAGGAAATAAATCTGTAGAATAAAGCTTCAACTCCAGTTTATATGGTAATCCAAAAGCTTTGATTTTTTTTTCAAGAAGAAAATAAAATAATAAATTTAAATTTTTTTACTACTTTAAAATTCAATCTGATTATTTGATGTGAGTTTATATCTTCCATAAAAAGAAATTTAGACCAATAAGACAGTAATCATAATATTTCATTGAAATTCAGCAAGCCCTTTTATAACTTGTTCCTAGTTACATTATTATTCCTCAATTACTTAAATCAGTGTGGATGTAGATGTGATTCTGTATGCATTTATTCTACAATTTGCAATATAAAATGAAAATAAAATATAGACATTTCTGTTCCTTCACTGTAACAGAAGATACTTTGGATCTTGAAATGGGAAAAAAATGATTATTTTGCCTCTACATTTATATCAAATTCACACCAATATCCACACATCTTTTACCCACACAAGATAGATTATTTTTGTAAGCAAAAAATGAAGCACTAATCATAATGATAATTTAACAGTAGAGGTTGAATAAATTTCATAATCTCTTCAACCTCACAGCTGACACTGCGTACTCAACTTATTTGAATTATCATGGCTCTTTTGGCAAATTTTATTTTCGCTAAACCAACACTAGCTATGGTAACAGTTTTAAAAGAAAAAACTAGAAGGTAAATTTACATTAGATCAGTGAAGCATGCAATTAAACAAAAGAGAGATATGGAGAAACTAAGAAATAATAACTCACATGTTTTTGTTTCACTCAATTCCAACCAGTGCTCATCATAAAATCTTTTTTTTTCTGAATCCAACACAAAGGAAAAAATATATATTCCAACACCAAATAATGAGTAGATACCTTTAGGGGAAAAAAGAAGCAAAATAAAACCCTTATGCTTTGTAATAGTGTTTAAAATAAATGTATCTTAACTTCATATTACTCAAGGCAAGCAAGAGAGGCACACCACAAAGTTACAAAGAGAATTCTGTATGTATCAGGGTGTTTGGCTTTTGTCCTCCTTGGTGCCATGGTAAGATTTCATGACTGCTTCCTAACTGCACCAGGTGTGGAGGCTCCGGGAGGAGCTGCTTGTGGGCTGCACGGGAGTCTTTAAGGGCACTGGAGGGATCACAGTCCAGCCCCAGGGCCAATCCCTGTGGGGATTCGTAGACCAATACAGTAAGAAACACTCACAAGGTTAACTAGCTAATATTTGGCCTTTCAAATGTGTTTTTTTTTTTTTTTCAAAAATCATGGCAGATGGCTTACCTATATAAAGTTGAATATTAAAGACATTTCATGGTGACTAATTAAAAAGGTTCTTATTACATTTTATGCAGGACGCAGTTTCTTCTATGTTTATTATTGGCATGAAAAACAATCCTTTTCATCTGCTACTATGAAGGTTGGCCCTTGATTAGCATTGTAAAAATTTGGCGTTTACTTAACATCATTAAGGGAACATTTAAATGTCTCCATTTCTTAGTGCCTTTCCCACAACTTATGCTACACCCAGATCCACTCTTGGTGACTTCCAGTGACTAACGTTTTCAAGATCACTGGTTCTGCTTTCATGATTTTTTCTTTTGTTAAGTTTAATAAGTCTGTGCTCCGATATTTTCAATAGACCAGTAAATAATGAAATTGGTATCTATGCTTTGTCATCTTTCATCTAATATTTTTAATTTTATCACTACACGGATAACAGTAATTTTTTTTCTTTCTTTCTTTATTGTGAAAATACTGTACAGAGGGTCTACAATTACATGGGCTAGATAATGAGTACATTTCTTATCAAGCATTGTAGCTTCCCCTTTCCATCCCTTCCCATCCTCCCCACCCACCCCACCCAATCCTCTCCCCCCACCCATCGAAATTGTAAAGTTCGTTTTTCGACACAACGACTTGTACATCTCATTAATTTTTTTTTTCGGTCATGGGGCTTGAACTCTGGGCCTTGGTGTTGTCCCTCAGCTCTTCAGCAAGGCTAGTGCTCTACCACTTGAGCCACAGCACCACTTCCGGTTTTTTGGTTGTTTATTGGAGATAAGAGTCTCATGGACTTACCTGCCCAGGCTGGCTTTCAACCTCAATCCTCACATCTAAGACCCCTGAGTAGCTAGGATTGCAAGCCTGAGCCACCAGTGCCAGGCCAACAGTGATTTTTTTATCATCATCTTTTGTACTTCACATTTTTATCGGTATCAATGTATTGCACAAAAGGGTTTATTTTAATATATCCTTATATGCATATGATGTACTTCTTCCATGAGACTCATACTCTCCCTCCCCTGCCATCATCTCCCCTTCCCCTTTTCAAAACCTATTCCAGCTAGCTTCATTGTTCTATTTTCAGGGTATATAAAATATTTTGACCATATTCACCTTACATCCACTCTGACTGCCTTTACCCTCCAACTAATAACCATACACTAGAGAGGACCTGTTGTAAATATGTGTCATTTATTTTATTAAGTATATATTAATTATTCAAGAGTTTCCCTGTGGTCTTTAACACTTGCATATAGAGTTTTTTAGGCAGATGAAACCCCTGTATTATTCTCACCTTCACAAAGATTAATTACATCATGGCACAACTGTGCTAAGTATTTTTAAGTGATTTCTAATTTGTTGCATGAGTTTTAATTTAATGCATGATATCTTATTACTACTTTTCCCACAGCCATACACAGAGGTATTTGTTAAGGCTAGTAATTTAGGAACAAACACATAGGAGCTTGGCCTCTGCCAAAGATTTTCACTAACACCACAACCACCCTTTCTACACAGTGGGCACAATAAAGAAGTATTTTTGTGTATTTCCCCATTTCAAAATTTGATAAGGGAATAGTGAGCATGAACATTTCAAGTTCATGTTTAAATTTTTAATTATAGAGGTCGACTAAAACAGATTCTCAGCTGGGAAGGTGGTGGCTCACCCCTGTTATCCTAGCTACTCAGAAGGCTGAGATCTGAGGATTGTGGCTCAACTCCAGCCTTAGCAGGCAAATTTCATGAGACTCTTATCTCCAATAAACTACTCAGAAAAGGCCAGAAGTGGCACTGTGGCTCAAGTGGTAGAGCACCAGCCTTCAGCACAAAGAGGCTCAGGGACAGTTTAGGTTCTGATTTCAAGTCCCAGGACTGACCAAAAACAAAAAACAGAAAACAAAAAAAACAAAAAACACCCAAGAATCTTAAATACCTTACCAATGAATATTTAAGGAACATAGTTTCTTCAAACTTTATAGCCCATCTGTAGATGAAATTCAATAAGAATAACAAAATAAATTTCTGAGGAAAAGTTTATAGTTTCAATAATTTGATGATGACAAAATGCGCTTAAAGAGTTAATTTTTATTTTTGGTGTGAGATAGACAATTATTGTTAACTAGTTGCACAGTTTTGCTTTTGTTGTTTGATATATAAAAATGTGTTGATCAGGAAAGATTATTTTCAAGAGTGTTTTTTAATGTGTGTGATGTACATGAATAGCTATATGAAGATGGCTGCAGGATGTAACACAGAAACTGTGCTGCATGCTTAATACTCCAAAGAAGCCAAGACAATTGTGTAGGAGATGACGTTACTTGTGATAGGTTATGGTATAGTGCTCAGGTGTGAAATACTTGGGTCCACCAAGAACCAATGGTATTACCTTGGGTAAGAGACTTGACTCCGGAAATTCACATGATTTATCTATTAGTATAATCCCTGGCAATGCAAAACTATAAGATTGAAATTTCAGGCCCCAATCCATGGAAGTTAAATGTTACCTTTAGGCCATTTCTATAACTAAATCATTGTATAAAAACATTTGGTGAACTTGTTCAGTTGGAATAAAAGCTTACTTAAATTGATAAAAATGCATGATTTCTTTTTCCATCAAGATTCTCCTCTTACATGGTTAGGAATATTTAGGTATGATTTTTATTAAGTTCTGTTTCCTGAACTGGGATTTGAACTTAAGGCCTTACTCTGTCAGGCCAGCACAATGCTACTGAGTCAGGCTTAAACTTTCATTTATTTCATGTCATTTCTTTTCTCCTGATAAGTAGAACTTTTTGGTGGAGGATATACAAATACATCACATTTCATAGAAAGTATACAAAGTTACCTTCATTTTGAAAACATATTTATTCATTCTCTGATTCTTGCATTAAATATTTTAGTTTTTTCCTAAACTCCTTTATCACTGTGGTGGACATAAATCCAACATTTCCCCCACTGTTCCTTGCTCTAATCTTTGCAGAAATAATCTTCTTTTGATATTTATGTTTGCTTAAATGATTTAGGTGATGCCTGAAATGCAATTCAGATTATTAATGAGTAAATTTACAGTAATATGGTGAGTCATTCATCACATAAATTATTTAAAAAAAAAACTTTTTTCAGGCTAGTGAACAGAAAAGGACATCAATGCTTCAGTGTACAAGTATTATTTCCTTTGAAGAGAGAGGGTCCCATTAGCAAGATCATCTAAAAGATGACAGTGAACCCCAGAAAATGTAATATATGTACATCTGAAATGCCCTGGTGAAAACTCTTGGTAAAGTTAGTGCACAATGGAAACAAAAGAAATATCAGGAAAGTAAAACAGGCTCTGCTGAGGATGGTGGTGATGAATATTAATGTTTCACTTGCATATATGAAAATAGATCAAGGAAAGCTGTTGACATTTCTTTAGAAAAGAGAATTTGTTATTCACTTTAAAATTTTTCCATCTATTGTGCCCTTATGTCAGTTTGCTTAGTAGACATGCTTTCACTTGTGTTTTTATTTTCCCTGTTAAAAATGTAAAATAAAACAGAGAATGCATGGATGGTACAGTAACCCTATAATCCAAGCTACTGGAGATTTGGAGATAGGAGGATGGGGGTCTATGGCAAACCATGGTAAATGCAGCCATATCTGAAAAGCAAATTAAAGGAAAAAGGATGAGAGGATGTCTCAAGTGGTAGAATACCTGCCTAACATGTCAGATGCCCTGGGTTTAATTCTTAGTAACTTAAAAATCACTACATGAATAAATAAAAAAATAATTAAATTTAAAAGCCATAGGCTAAGGAATGTAACTTCTAGAAACTTGAAAATTGAAGGAGATGTTTGATTCACTAGAATAACCTGAAAGCTTATAGTTCTGGTGACATCCTTTTGCACAAATATATTCCCAGTTTTCCAGAACATTCTTTATGAAAGTATTATTGGTATTTGTAAAAAAATGCAAAAATCCACCACTTGATTTTGTGATTTTACTCTTTCAAGTTCTTATCCAAGGCGTACATATATGTATATATATGTGTTTGTGTGTACATACAGCTCATGAGATTGACTCAATATTATATCATTTTATATTGTTATAGTAATCATTCCTATTTTGTTATACTTTTTATAAATTAATTACCAAATTAATGCTATGACAGCATATAAAACTTCATAAGAATTATCTGTTTGACCATTTCTTCACTAAGATATTACTGTTGTTTCCAATTTTCAAAATAATAAATAGCAATCTTACAAACAAATTTATAATAATGTCACAAATACAGTATTGCTAGGTAAATTAAGATGGCATTTTTGATATTGATTACTATTAAAATTATTTCAATATTTTATACTTCATTATAAACCATATAATGATTATAAAGTATTTATATAATAAATTATATAAACATGTTTTGAATAAGGTTTTTGTTTTGTTTCTTTTTTGGTCCTGGGGCCTGAACTCTGGGCCTGGGCACTGTCCCTCAGCAATTCATCTTAAGGCTAGTGCTCTACCACTTGAGCCACAGTGCCACTTCTGGCTTTTCTGCTTATGTAGTGCTGAGGAATAGAACCCAGGGCCTCATGCACGCAAGGAAAGCACTCTACCACTGAGCCACCTTCTCAGCCCCTGAATAAGGGGGTTTTTAACTAGAGGGGGAAGATGAATGTACAAGGTACAGTGGACAAACACAGTTATGCTCTATGTACTATAGACTAATGTACTATAGACTTCATAAAGCTAGAATTTTGCCTATTATCTCATAAAAATCATAAATGTGGAGAAGTATGTTCCATCTGACTTGCTCAATTTGCCATATCTATAATGCATTCAATATAATACAGTACCCTGCTACCATATACAAGTTTTGATTTTACATAAAAGTTGAGGTATGACAAATAAATGAATAGACAAATAACAAATTAGAGGGTGACTGGAACTCTTTTTTGTTGTTTTTCAGCAAGATTTTACTATATATATATATATATATATATATATATATATATATATATATCAGGGTGGTATAGACTCATTGTTTTTCCCAGGCTGACTTTGCACTTACAACCCAAGTTTTAGTGTTACTAGTGTGTATTACTATGCCTGATTTAGAAAACCCTTCTTGGTTTTAACTATATCCGCATGATTCATATTGACCTGGATTTGAATCTGAGAGAAAAGTGTAATATGCATCATTTAAAAGTTTCTGGATAAAATCTAAAGCAATTTGAGAAATAAAAAAAGCAGCATTCAGAGTTAAGCACTTTAAAATGTCTACAATTAATTCTACTTTTTCTTGGGATTAACTCTCAAATGATCAAGAACAAGTTTACACAAATCACTTAATATTGGTTAGAAGGAAGTTGCCTCAATACTCTGCCTCTTTAAGAAAATTCAATCAGCAGTTATTTTGCCATTCATATGACATTTGATTCTTTAACAACCATATTTGGACACAGAGAGGGGACTCCCACATACTACTGTTCTGACTTTAGAGAAGACAATTCTTCATTCAAGACTGGATGATTCTTCAATGTGTCTTTCAAGAACACCTGCTTCTAAGGCAAAAGCTTTTCATCACAGGAGATAATGAATTCCTGGGAGAGAAAACACAGCTACAAAGACAAAGTCTGTGAATATTTATAGAAATCTCTCTACATATCCTTGAATGATAGCCTACATATTCAGAGCAAGGTTGATCATGAGTGTGGAGAACTATCAGAAAGGCTTTTTTCCCAAACTTTTGAGCCTCTTGCTTTGTAGGACTGGGATCAGGAAACAAAATAATTTCTCTAAGACTATCAAGAAAATCCTTTTTAAATTCCAACTTCAGGTACCTGTGAAGATGTTTTTGGCTTTCAGAAAGAAGGGAAGATTGCTGAACTAGTTACTGATTTGATATGGAATTATCTGAAGAGTCTTTTTGGCAAGTCTATCACATCTTGAATAGTGAAAGTTTTATATTACCAGAGGAGGTCCTTTGGATGCCGGGATTGAAATAATTGTTCCTCCCCTCATTAAGATCAGTGAGTACTAGTATGTTAAGTTACTCAACTAAATATTACTTTCATATGTTGTAATCAATATACATTAAGTACATGCAATGTATATTTCATCTGTGCCATATTTTCTTCAAATGACTGTTAACAAATATATGACTTTAAATTGGAAGATAAAATTCTCATTAGTTGAATTGTAAACTCCAGGAATGGCTATTTTTGCCTTGATAAACAGCTTTTTATATCTAAGAGTAATCATAAAGATGAACACAAGTATGAGCTAATATTCTCACCTACAAAAATATAAATAAAAATATTCCTATCAAGCATCTTGTTACCTTACTCATATAAGTGTAACCCCTCTGTATAGTATCTTTACAATAAAAAACACTAAAAAAGAATTTCAAAGCTAAACTTCTAAAATATAAGCAACAAATGTTGAGTCAATGCACAAACATGGAAAACTCATTCTGGGATCATATACGATGGATACTGAACTCTCTATGGCTTCCCTAAGAGGAATATTGGAGATGATTCTCATATAGGTTTCTTTCAGGGCCAAATAGTTCTTTAAAATATATTTTATTGTTATTGTAGAATCACAATACAGAGGAGGTACAGAGAGGGTCACAGTTACATAAGTCAGGTAATGAGTACATTTCTTCTTGAACAGTATCACCCTTCTCTCTCTCTCCCTCTCCCCCTCTCTCCCCTTCTCTCTCTCTCTCCCCCCTCCCCATCTCTCTTCTTCTCTTTCTCTCTCCCCTCTCTGTTTTTCCACTCACAAGATGTACAGTTCATTTTCTAGTATCTAGTGAGTACCACTGTTGTATTTGTTCTCCCTTTGTTCCAACTTTTCTGTGTCCCCCTTACCCTCCCAAAGACAGACTAACAAACAAGACAAAAAGAAAAGACACCAATAACAGCAAAGCAACAACAACAAAAATGTCATTTCTATTTCTTAAAGTTCATTTTGATAAGTATAATTTTATGTGATCATATGCACATAGCTCTTTAGCCTTTAAGATCTGCTATGAATACCATCTTTGACCCCACTGTGTGAATGGCTAGAGATCTGTAAAAGTTATCTATCATGTCACAGCATATTTTTTTTCTTTTTTTTTTTTAAATTTAATTTAATTTTATTTGTGAACATACTGTACAGAGGAGTTACAGTTACATGGGCAGGATAATGCGTATATTTCTTACCAAGCATTGCAGCCTCCTCCTTTGTTTACCCTTCACATCCCTTCCCAGCCTCCCCCTCCCCCCCTAATCCCAATCCTTCTCCTTCCCCCCATTCCCCCCCCCCCCCCCCCCCCCCCCCCCCGGCACCAACGTTGTAAAGCTCGTTTTGGACATGACAACTTGTACTTCTCATTGTTGCAACAGGTCCACCTGTATCCTTAAACAACTGGTTTTTCCCCATCTCCTCCACAAGTTATACTGACATCAAATATAATGAAAGCAGGGGTTATACTGTGGGGGAGGAACAACAACAAAGAGATAATCTTATAAATGTGTTAGAAACACATGCATGAAAGAAAAAAACATTAAAATACACATCTAAGGGTTCATTTTCCTGACATCACATTATCTGACCTTTTCCGCTTGACTCATACATGTACTAGATATTGCAAATAAGGGAAACCATGGGACCTACATTTCTTTGGGCCTGGCTTACTTCACTTAATATAATTTTTTCCAAGTTTTTCCATTTCCTAACAAATGGGGCAATGTCATTCTTTCTGATGGAGGCATAGAATTCCATTGTGTATATATACCACATTTTCTTGATCCATTCATCTACTGAGGGGCATCTGGGTTGGTTCCATATCTTAGCTATGGTAAATAATGCACAGCATATTTTTTTTAACCACCCAGTGTGTTTACTTGTAGATTTATAGGCACGTTCTGTTGCTTCCCATGCTGCCAGTTCTGCTTAACTTCTGAAAACGTACACAGTTATAACAATACACGAAAGCTCCTGTATATGTATCTCTAGCTCAGATAACAAATTTCCTAGCAATCCATGAGGTTCCAATCTGATTTTACCAATAGATGTTAAGAAAGGTATATGAACTGCTAGGAAATATGCCCAAGCTAAATTATGTCATAATTGGAAGAACAGAAGTCTAATCTATTCTTTTTGGTTCTCAAACTTGTTCTCAGCAGAATCCAGAAGTGCATACTTTATGAAGTATTAGGGGAGGAAAACCTGAATCTAATAGGGCAGACAATAATAAAGGAATTCTTCCAAGCATACAATAACACTTTTACTTTCTCTGTGTCTACTGATAATTTGCCTCCTAAAATACTGCCCCTAAAGAAGAATTAAGGAAATTTAAATGACTATGGTCATGTAAAAATACAACAGTTCAGGTATGATGAAGGCTGAGAACCTAGATGACAATGAAGTTCGTGAATCTAAAGGGCGATACTGTGAGGATTAAAAATAAATTTACTTGTCTCTTCTATTATGTCCCTTGCTGTTCTGAGCAGGAGCCTTAGCTTCTCTGTGTTGTTATCACTAGTAAAAACAAATTTAAGAGATGCCTAAAAGTGGCACTATTGATGACAAACACATTTCAGTGGGCATGAAATCAGCAAGGGTCTGCAGTAACTCAGAACACCATCAGCGTTAAATGAATGACTAATATTAATATGATACTTGCTGAGTTCATTCTCTCAACTGTATGAATTATTACTCATTTTTAAAAGGAAATCCATGTCCAAAGGATTTGGTACCACTCCATACTCAGAAAAATGTCATTTTTTTATGGCTGGCTATTACAAAGACACTAAATACAAATCATCCTGTATTATGAATTATGCTAGAGTGCCTAGCTGTTGGTTTCATTACATTCCCCTTGCTATTGTCCTGGCATTCTTTAGATCACTTTCTATAAACACTCCCCATCAGATGACTTGACCTTCTACATCTCACAAATCTCACTCTGCTTATCAAGACGCAGACAGCTGTTTGTTCACTCAAGGGCATTCCAAGAGTCCTTTCCTCTCATATTCCTGTCAATATCTGCAGATATTGACAATTACCTTTCATGACTCCCGATTTCCTAGTAATAAAAGGCAACTTTCTTTAAGTATAAAATGACGCTTGTCCTTTCTTGTTTCTGAGGTCTTAGCTGCAGCATGTGTGGGGAGCAGCAGTCTCCTGCTTCTATTTTGCCTCTGGCCTACAATACTCAGACAACTAAGTGTGTTCAGACTGGCTTGTTCTTTGTATATCTCAGAAGTTCCTCCATCATAATCTTTTCCTCTTCATCCAAGAGCAGTTTGAGTAATCTTTAAGAATTCAAAGCTGGGCGCTGGTGGCTCACGCCTGTAATTCTAGCTACTCAGGAGGCTGAGGTCTCAGGATCGCAGTTCAAAGCCAGCCTGGGCAAGAAAGTCCGCGAGACTCTTATCTCCAATAAACCACTAGAAAACTGGAAGTGGCGCTGTGGCTCAAGTGGTAGAGCACTTGCCTTGAGCTGCAGAGCTGAGGGACAGTGCCCAGGCCCAGAGTTCAAGCCCCACGATCGACCAAAAAAAAAAAGAATTCAAAAAGGCACCCGTTTTACCTCTGAAAATAATAAACTGAAGTTGAGCGAAGTCCCTTACTTAGATTTCACAGTCTAATGGAATGCAGGCATTTCATATTTATTAGAGTGAAGCTGCCAAGTAAATTCAAAATTGTATTACCTTTTTTTCAGGTAATTTAAGTGACTTTCACATTAAATACATGGAGAACAGGAACAATGTGACTCAATTTGTTCTCCTGGGCCTCACAGAAAACCCAAAGATGCAGAAACCCATCTTTGTTCTCTTTTTGCTCATCTACGTGATCTCTGTGACTGGGAACGTGCTCATTGTGTTCACCATCACCGGAAGTCCACTGCTGGGGTCCCCGATGTACTTTTTCCTGGCTTATCTCTCCTTTATCGATGCTTGCTATTCTTCTGTCAGTACCCCTAAACTGATCGCCGATTCCCTCCATGAAACAAAGACCATCTTCTTCAGTGGCTGCATGATTCAAGTCTTTGGGGAACATTTTTTTGGAGGAGCAGAGGTCATCCTGCTCACAGTGATGGCCTATGACCGCTACGTGGCCATCTGTAAGCCCCTGCACTACACAACCATCATGAACCAGCGCATGTGTAATCTTCTGATGGGTGTGTCCTGGGTGGGGGGCTTTCTTCATGGAACCATACAGCTCCTGTTCATCGTCTGGTTGCCCTTCTGTGGTCCAAATGTCATAGATCACTTCATGTGTGATCTGAACCCTTTGCTTGCTCTGGTCTGCATGGATACTCACACGCTGGGACTCTTCGTGGCTGCCAACAGTGGCTTCATCTGTCTGTTAAATTTTCTCCTTCTGCTGGCCTCCTACGTGGTCATACTGAGCTCGGTGAGGAAGCACAGCGTGGAGGGGAGGCGCAAAGCCCTCTCCACCTGCGTCTCCCACATCACCGTGGTAGTCTTGTACTTTGTGCCATGTGTGTTTGTGTACCTAAGACCTGCAACTACGTTAGCCATCGATAAGGCTGTTGCTGTCTTCTACACCATGGTAACTCCCATGCTAAATCCCTTGATCTACACCTTGAGAAATGACCAGATGAAAAATGCCATTAAGAAAATGTTTCATAGGAAAGTTCTCCCAGTTCAACAGTAAGTGTGCCAAATGTCAAACATTCACCCAACCGAGTAAAGGATTAAAAAAAAAATAGTTGGGATGATCTGAACAAAGAATAGTTCTCTAAGGAAGGAAATTAAACTACAACTGTAAATCTGTAGAGTAGATTCTGTATACATAGATTCGGTATTCAAGGAGGCAGAAGGGGTGCAGATTTTGACAGTTGCATATTGTAAATTCTGAAAATTCACAGTTTACTTTTGCCAGTTTACCCATGCATCTTGACTCATATGCTTTTCTTTCCATGAAATATTTATTAAAATGTTGATATAGAATAGCAATCTCATTTATGGTCAAAGTATGTAAGCACTGTGCATAATCCATATCATCATACCTGGGAAAAACATATCAAGGGGAAATTATCTAAACAGAGAGAGTGATAAGCTATTATCCATACTATGGCTGATTTTCACATAATTTTGGTTATATTGATTATGAGAGTACTTGGAACTCCTTTTATACTTTTTTCCCCAAATAATCATAAGCAAAAGAACAGATAACTATAATCAGTTTTATTGCTTTTAGGATGAAGACTGTGCTAGGCACATTGTATAGGCTAGTTGCTTTATCATACCACAAATTCAAGAGTTTTTTTTATTAACAATTATGATTTTATAGCTCAAAATAGATAATGAAATAATTGCAGTAATATGAAAATGCCTAAGCACCAATTTGCTTTTGAAACAATGCTCACGTAACCTCTGCTTAACAAACAACAATTGTGTGATATGTTTTTACTAATATTAATAATATACTCTCCAAGTTCATTCACTCAACTGTATGAATTACATCTCATTTTTAAAAGGAAAGACAAGAGCAAAAGATTTGGTACCATTCCATACTCAGAAAAATGTAACTTTTTAATTGTTGGCTATTACAGAGTTTCTAGTCTCTTTTCTAGAAGTTTCTGCCACGTCCCAATAACACATTCCTGTAGACAAAGCCTTTAACCTGTGGGCCTTGAAGGACAGGAGATTCGAATGATAACAGCTACCAAGTGAGTGGCCATCTAACACAAGCTGTGATTAAACAAATGTTGTCTCATTCACCTTCACCATAATGTCTGGAAAAATGCAGCAGCATTCCATCAGCAACTAGTAGTTGTATATGATTAGTAGGTTTTGAGAAGACTCTTAAGGCATATCTAAATGTTGTGAAGAACTATTTCAAATAGCCACGGTATGTACCTGTTATGATTTCAGTGTATCCCTTCCAATATCAAGTTTGAAACCTACTGATGTGATCTATTATATGGAGGCTTCTTTAAGAGGTTCTCATACCTGTAACCCTAGTTACTCAGGAGCCTGAAGCTGAGGGTCACCCTTGAAAGCCAGATCAGGTAGAAAAGGCAATGAGACTCATTTCCAATGAACTACTCAGAAAAAGCTGGAAGTAGTGCTGTGGCTCAAGTGGTGGAGCACTAGCCTTGAGCACAAAGAGGCTCTGGTACAGATCTAAGGCCCTGAGTTCAAGCCCTATGACTGGCACAAAAAAGAAAAAAGAAAGAAAAGAAGTGCTTAGGATATAAGGGTTCATTATAGATGGCATTAAATTTCTTATAAAGTATGCACCATAAAGCATTCAAACCTCTCTTGTAATTATGACACAGTAAGCATTAATAATTTAAGTTTAAAAATAAAGAGTAAAGAGCAAAAAAAAAGAGTAAAAATATAACTATTTAAACAAGAGTAATGTTAATGTGTTACAGATAAATGCATTATAGAAAGACAAAATGGGACACAAGTACTTGAAAATATGGGGGAGAAAAGAATACAAGTATATTTCATTATATTTAGTACAATTTCTCTTTTTCCATTTATGATAAGGATATTTTATAAGCCCACAGTAACCAAAAATTGGTACTGGTTGCCAAAAAAAAAGCAGATCAAAATTCACTAGATGAGAATATATGTCTTCTCTACAAAGGAATACTCTTAAGACAAGGCAAAATAAACAAAATGAAAACAAAACTAGAAAGTAAATTATCAAAAGCAGTAATAATATCTTAATTTTTTATGACTATCTATAACACTAGTGGATGAAAACATCAAATCCAAATGGATTTTTTTATTGTAAAGGTGGTTATAGAGTAGTTACCATTACGTAAGTCAGGTAATTACATTTTTTTTTGAACAGTGCTGCCCTCTCCCTCATTTTCTCCATTTTTTCCCTCTTGACCCCCTTCCATCCCAAGTTACATAGTTCATTTCCAAAATAGTGTCTAGTGAGTAGCACTGGTGAATTAGTTCACTCTTTATCCCACCATTTCTCTGCTTCCCTTTTCCCTTCCCAAATCAGACGAACTTATATACAAGACAAAGGGTACAGAAATCCAAAGCAGGGACAAAAGTGAAACACTCACACAGGGAGACCAAAGGAGGATTTTCTTAGGAGAGGATCACAAGGACTCAATAACTTATGTGTCAATGATCATATAAAATGATACTTAGCAAAATAAACTCCCTCCAAGTAATGGAAGGAAGAGTTTCTCTTATTGTGCTATTTGTGGTTTTTCTTTTCTTTTTTTTGTCTTATATCCCACTCTCCTTTTTTTTCTTTTTGCTGCTTTTGATTTCTGTACCCTTTGACCAAATGGATTTTAAAATCCATTCCCAATCACATCTTGGTTATCAGAAAAATGTTACCTTCATAGACTGAAAGTAAAAGGATAAGTTATATCATATTTATGTCAGCTAAAATAGTCTTTATATAAAAAATCATAAAATGATACTAGCAACTTTATTATATGTCAAATTCAACAAAATTAATATTTTAATTTACTACATATAACATCAGAATACTTAAATATTATTAAATATAAAAGAACTAGGATTCTGTAATAGTAGAGGAAATTATCTCTAGATTATCAACAATAGGAAGATAATTTAGATAGGAAATCAACATACAGAGAGCAGAATTAAATCATTCCATTGAATTAAAAAAATGAGATTTTTTTCCCAAAACATTCTATCCAACCAATAGAGTACACATATTCTTTAGAGTGATTTATACAACAGTCACCAGAATATCTTTGATGACAAAATACAATGAAATTAAAAGTGCATAAGAAAAACTTTAGAAAATATTACATAGATTTTTTAAGTTTCTTTTTGAATAATAAAAAAGTAAAGAATTCAAGAAGGCTATTTCAAAATGTTTCGGTACAAATGAAGTGGAGATACTAATGATGTCACATACAATAAAACCAGGATTCAGAGGGAAGTTTGAAGCAATCAATGTCCCACTGAAGAAAGTAGAAAGATCTCAAATACCCTAGTGATGTGTCTCAACCTTCATGGTGATGGCCAAGCAGCAGATGAAAAAGACATTGTATATTCTGCAAGAAAGAAGAAAAAAAGGACTGGTCAATTTTGGCAGTTGAGATTCTATATGCCCATTCAAGGAAAATAGATACACACACACACACACACATACACAGACACACAGACACACAGACACACACAGAGAGACACACAGATACACACACGGACAGACATTTGAGGCATTCCCCTAATCTTTCATTAATTTCAAGGCAGAACATGATGGCATTGTTTTACCAAATACAAAGATTTCAAAAAGAGAAAAATTGCAAGGCATATGAAAAGAGGCATGGAAACGCAGCCCAAAGATAGAAACAAAATGAAGTTTCAATATACTGACACTATAGAAAGAGAGATAGGACAAAAACAGTAAATTATTCAATAGAAGCACCATAAAGGTACTCAAAGTGATCAAGTATAAGGTACATGAAAAAAAATGTTAGAAAATATTAAAGGACCAAAGAAAAATATGACTGTGGTATTTGAATTGAAAGCTTTACTAGTAAGGTTTCAACAGACTTGAATCCTGAAGAAGAGTCAGACAACCTCAAAATAGGTCACTTAATTATCCAGTCAGAGAAAGAAAAAGCTTTAAAAAATAAATAAAAGGGGTAAAAAAATTATTAGAAAATTATGCCAATAAGAACACCAATATATACTAGTCCTTGCCTCAAAAAGTAATGCCAGAATAAACACATACTCTTAGAAGAGCAGAGAGAAAATGGGCAAGTTATGCAGTGTATATTCCAACAACTAGACAAATTGTGTGTATAGTAAGTCACTGAACATGTGACAACTTGAACAGAATTACCAATATCATGCTGCATATTCTCAGGATCATTCAAAATAAATTGTTTTAAATATATATTTATATTTTTAGAACATTTGTGATTTAAGAGCAATTTTTCCATTTCATTTCCAAAATCAATTCTCATATTAGTATAATGAGCTATCATAATGATTCTTCTTTATTCTGACGACTTTCCTTTTACCTAATTGAGTGTATACTCCCCAGAATATATATATGTATATGTATATATATATATATATATATATACATACATACATATATATAATCTATACTCCCTAGGTCACAATGACCTAGTAATCTGTTTGACAATCATACATTTGAGTTAAAGTTCTTAGTCGAAGTTTGTCTGATATTTTTCTTAACACTAGCCTAAGCAGGACCAAAAACATAAAGAGAAACAATGCAAATATTTTCATATCTAATCAATGGGCACATCTTATGTCAATATAACTTAATAATTTGGATTTAAACTTAGATCTCTGGACTCAAGCAGTGTTTTTCATATTTCTTATCTGTACTTTGTCCCTTTCATGTCTATAATCTTTGGAAAGAAATGTGAAACTCACATTTAAAGATAGGTAATGTTCCTCTCATCTTGATGCAGTTAATTTTGTTGCTCACATTCTTTCTTGCCCATCCTGGGGCTTGCAGGCTGGGCACTGTCCCTGAGCTTCTCTGTGCTCAAGGCTAATGTTTTACCACTTGAGGCACATTGTCACTTCTGGCTTTTTTTCTGAGTGGTTTATTGGGGTTTCATGAATTTTTCTGCCTGGGCTGGCTTCAAACTGTGATACTTAGTTCTCAGCCTCCTGAGTAGCTAGGCTTACAGGTGTGAGCCACATTCTAGATAGCTTGGCTTTCCCATGCTCTTTCAGTAGATATGTGGCCCATTGCATATTGCTCATCACTCTGTGTGTGTGCATGCATGTGTGTGTGTGTGTGTGTGTGTATGTTTTAGTACTGTTTTTCTTTGTATCATTACAAGATGATCCAGTTAATCTTGCACGTTTTCATTCAATGCTCATTATTTTATTAGAAAATATTGTGAAAAGACCTCATTGCTAGGTGTTTTTTTAAATTTCTTTTTTGGGTCCGGTCGTGGGGCCTGAATTCTGGGCCTGGGCGCTGTCCCTCAGCTCTTCAGCTCAAGGCTAGCGCTGCTCTACCTCTTGAGCCACAGTGCCACTTCCAGCTTTTTTCTTTTGTGGTGCTAAGGAATCGAACCCAGGGACTCAAACATGCAAGGCAAGCGCTCTACCACTGAACCACCTTCCCAGCCCTAGGTGCTTTTTTATTCTAGTCATTTAATGTCCAAATTAACCTTTTTAGTTGAAATAATTGCCCACATCTTTACCCATTATTAACGGCAAATTGAAGATAATGTTCTCACAACCCATACATGCTTCTCAATTTGGAAACATGAGACACTTTAGGGAATGACTTGTTCAAACTCCAGTATTTTGCATCATTCTTATTAAATACACCTCTAGGGATGGTGAGAAGAAAAAAAAACCCATGAGGGTGGATTTCAGACTATGTTGAATGGATCTTGAACCAACTGAAGTCAAACTTCTCGGTAAGATAAAAATGACTCTGATCCCAGAATTCCCACATACCAATTTAGAAGCACTCTCACCATTTCAATTGAGTAAGTGCCTTTAGTTAGTTTTTGGAAGGAAACCTGGCAGTTGAACATGTCATTCTTTCATAAGCTCTTAGCAACTCTGGGGATATTGCATTAATGGTTCTCATTTTATAATTGCATGTTACTGATTGGGTTCATGTCACAATATGTGTCTGGTTGGGGAGTGCATTCCAATTGAACATGAGAAAATAGAAATAAAACTATGCAAAGTAGCTCCTGGAGCTCATGGTCCCAGCTGGATAAAGACTGATAGATTGGGATATTCAAGAGAATGAAATAGAAATAATATTCTACTTAGGGGGTCTTCTAAGAAGTGCTTCATGGAGATCTTTTTCAGGCAATATATTTATATATTCAGTGTTAGAAAATTATCTATAAGTAGTGGTACAAAGGAGATGCCATTTAACAAAGCAGTTTCTGAATACAATATCTCTTGATCAATACCACACCTTTCAACATTCTCACCCACCCTTTCCCTCGTCTCCCCTTTCCTCACTCCTCTTAATTTTAGAGGATATACATTGGATTCTTAACTACATTGTTATTTTGTTTGCTAGCACCTTCTCAAAGCTGACACTTGGAAAACATCCAATTCCAAGTGAACCTCTGAGTTGTTGGCAGTGTGATAGTGTATTAGTTATTTAAAGAGCACCAAGTTCCACTGTTATTTCCAGAGCTGCCTCATCCTCTCACTTAAACCTCTGTCCTATACCGCCTTTAAAATATTATTATGCCTCCTGTTCTCTGCAAAAGAGAGTTAAGATGTCTCAGTGAAATGTCAAGGTGAATTACAGTCTCTTAAGGTAAAGGTTTTAAAGCTTTATTTTTAATGTACCATGTCAATATAGCACATTTCAAATTTTTGTCAATGTGTATTCTAAAAACAGATCAGATCTTTCATGTATATTACTAAGAAAGGAGTTGGTCTTTTCAGAGACTATAAATACTACATTTTGACTATTTAGTCTTCTAGATACAATTCATTTATATGGTTATGTCTGTGACATAGAGATTTTTGGTAATGAATATTTTATGTAAGCATACAGAATTCAAATCCAACTTACATCTTAGAGAAAATTGTGTATACTTCATGCTAATTAGTACTTTCATTAAATTAATTAATGTATTTATTTACCATGGTAGAATTTGCAATTGCTTTCTAACTGTTCTTACTATTGAAAAGGCTACCTGATTATAATTGGCCCATGAGAGCCTGCATCAATTCAGTCAATGTTTACTAGTAGGTGCTGTATGATAGATTCTGAAATCACTCTTAAACATTGGAAGCACTCAAAAATTCCACAAAAATTATGGGAAGTATGTTCCTCATAAATTGGTCAGTAGAATTTGTTAGGAGAGATTTAGCCCAAGAAGTGCTTCTTAATCCAATAGGTACAAAAGATATCGAAATGGAATTTAAATGTATGTATGTAATTATGCAAGAATAAAGCATATTTCTGTATGCTTTCTCATTTAATAAGAATCTTTTTCAAAAATAGTTTATTTTGCTTTTCTTATTTCAGTTGTTATTTTGATTGACCTGTCAAATCTATCTATATTTCAATAAATTATGCTTTGGTCCAGAATATGTGGTGTAAAATATCTTTTTGCTTTCAACATATTTAAAAGAGTGAAAGGATGGTAAGGGAAAAACAAAGGAGGAGGTAACAATGCTCGATAGGAAATGTACTCATTACCCTACTCATGTAACTGTAAACCCTCTGTACAATATTTTTACAATAAAATATATATATAAACAAATATTTTTGTCTGATTTTCAATTATTAAATTATTCTGGGAAATAAATCTTGTGGTATTTAATTACTACAAATAGTTTTCTTTTTATATTTATCTCTTCTTACTTGAACTTAGGCTATGGGGCAACCCTAGGATGTATGTGGTTGCAATTGCATTGCATTGTGACTCATTGCTCCCAAAGACCATTTCCTAAATCTCTGGTGGTAACCTGAATTTGAAGCAGTATTTGGTTTTGTGTATTGTTGTTCTTACTAGTGTTTAATGTCTACTTCTGAGGTATAAAAGCTTCTTGAAGAACTCATGGTTTGAAAGGTAGATTTATAGTAAATAAAAATAGTCATAGAAAGGAAATTTAAATTTATTCTTAACTGCACAGGAAGAATGAATTGTGCTGTATAATTAGAGAATTTTAATACATTGATCTATCTTTCTGTCTATTATCTATCCGTCTATTTTTCCATCCATCTATCCACCTACTTATCTCTGTGTATTTATCCAACCAATATTGAGAGAAGCAAAATCAAATCCTTAATCACATGAAGGATGGTGGAAGTGGTAACTATGTAAGTATTTACAATGTAACTACCAGGTTATTGTAAAACTCAGATGTTTTTCCTTTCTTGCTATTTTTTCTAACATATTTATAAGATATTTCTTTGTTGCTTTGTATGTCTCTCCTCAACGGTATAACCCCTGTTTTCACTGTATTTGATGTTGGTATAATTTGTGGAGGGGAAGGGAAAAAAACAAATTGTTCAAATAGGGATACAGGTGGACCTATTGCAACAATGAGATGAACAAGATGTTATGTCAAAAAATGAACTTTACAACTTTGGCGCAGGGGAGAGGGGTGGGGGGAGGAGAGATCGGAAGGCATGGGAAGGGGAAACAAAGGAGGAGGCAACAATGCTTGATAAGAAATGTACTCATTTCCTTGCTCATGTAATTGTAACCCCTCTGTAAGGTATTATCAAAATAAAAAAAAAGTTTTCTCAGAGTTTCTGTAATGCTACCCTAATATTTTTGTTAGTTTTTTTTAGTGTATATTTTTATTGTAAGGATACTGTACAGAGGGGTTACAGTTACATGAGAAGGGTAATGAGTGTATTTCCTATCAAGCATTGTTACCTCCTCCTTTGTTTTTCCTCTACCATCCATTCCCTCCCACCTCCCCAATTCCTCCCTTCCCCCCACCCCTCAGAACTGTAAAGTTTGTTTTCAACATAGTATCTTGTACATCTCATTGTTACAATGGATCAACCTGTATACTTATTTCAGCATTTTGTTCTTTCCCTTCCCCTCCCCAAATTAGAAAAAATGTATATACAAGATGCAGGGCACCAGAATCAAATACAATGAAAATAGGGGTTATACCATGTGGAAGAATATACAAAAGAAACAAAAAAATCACGCAGTACATTATAAGTGCATTTTAAAACAACAGCAAGAAAGATAAAACCTCTTATGGCCCTATCTTGGGGTTCATTTTGCTTACACTACCCTAATATTAATGAGTATTTGGTTTAAGCAAACACAGCATGCTGATCCCTGTATTCCGTATCAGATCCCTAAATTAATGTGTATTTTGTTTGAAAAATCATTTTTCTTTCATTATTTTGATATGCCATTAGATAACCATGTTTGACAATTATTGCATTTTTGGTAATTATTATTGCTAACTATTTAATCTTATTACTGAATTGAATTTCAGGAAAAAAATTCAAGAACCGAAAGTTAGCTCATTAAAAGATAAGTTTCATGACTGAGGATATATAATCAAGCACTAATTTTAGTATTCTTTTCATGTTTTTTCTTTTCTCTTTTACAGATTATTCCTAACCTGTGATTTTTCCAATATTAAATGAAAGAATGCCTCAAAACAACAGTGTAACTGAGTTCGTATTGCTGGGGCTGACCCAGGATCCTCTAAGGCAGAAATTAGTGATATTCATTTTCTTAGTTTTCTATGGAGGGACTATCGTGGGAAATACACTTATCATTGTGACCATCTCCTTCAGCCCAACGCTTGGGAGCCCCATGTACTTCTTCTTGTTCTACCTCTCTCTCTCCGACTCCTGCTTTTCAACAACCATGGCCCCAAGACTCATTGTAGATTCTTTCTCTGCAAAGAAAGTAATTTCCTACAATGAGTGCATGATTCAAGTCTTTGCACTGCATTTTTTCGGCAGCTTGGAGATCTTTGTTCTGATTTTCATGGCCGCTGATCGCTATGTGGCCATCTGTAAGCCCTTGCGCTACCCAACCATCATGAGAAGGCAGGTCTGCCTCATCTTGATTGTGTTTGCCTGGATTGGGTCTTTTGTACACGGCACTACTCAGATTATCCTGCTCTTAAGATTGCCCTTCTGTGGACCCAATTTGATTGACCATTATTGCTGTGATTTGCAGCCCCTGATGAAACTTGCCTGCATGGACACATACGTGGTCAACCTGCTGTTTGTTTGCAATAGTGGGGCCCTTTGTTCGTTCAGTTTCATTGTTTTGATGATCTCTTACATTGTCATCTTGCGCTCACTGCGAAATCACAGCGCAGAAGGGAGGAAAAAAGCTCTCTCCACTTGCACGTCTCACATCATTGTAGCGGTCCTATTATTTGGCCCTTGTATATTCATATACACGCGTCCCCCAACTACTTTGCCCATAGACAAGATGGTGGCAGTGTTTTACACCATTGGAACACCCTTTCTCAATCCTCTTGTGTATACTCTGAGGAATGCAGAAGTGAAGAATGCTATGAGAAGGCTCTGGTATATTAAAACTATGACTGAGTAAGGGAAGATATCAACAAGCTATACTATTTCTGCTGATCTGAGGCCATCACAGTGAATTTTCCCAAAGGCTAGGAAATAAATCACATCAATTTATGATGAGCTATTTCAGAAGATTCAATTATTTTAAGATGGAATTCAATTAATTAATTAATTCTGATAGACTAGAATTACCCTAACGTACAGGTAGTCTCATATCTATTCTATAAAAGATAATTAGATAAAGGTCTCATGAATACAAATTTTTAAAAAAATGCTTCAAAAATACCAGTAAATTCAAGCCATCAGCATTGAAAAATCTATATATAATAAATATAAATTATCATATATATATATATACAAAATTGGTTTAACATTTTAAAAACTCCGATATAATTAGTTACTTGTAAAAAATGGCAAAATGTTATGGTTATATAAAGACAAAGTGAATGAATTCCCATCAATAATACAAGCTGTTGTTAAATTCAGAACAGATGGGTGCTTTACAAATAAGAAATAGAAGTAGAATGGGATGAAAATAATTTTCATCAAATAGCGCTGGAACAAGTAGACCTCCACATGCAAAAGAAATGTATTCTAGGGAGAAACTACACTCTTTGCAAAAGTTAACTGAATTTTGCCATAGATTTTAATACAAAATTTAAAATGTGACACCAAAATATAATATAGGAAAAATCCTAAATTTCCTCCTGTGGGATTTTGAGATCTGAGACAAAACACATAAGGTAAAATATCTATGAAAGCATTAGTCTGTAAGCTGGATTTCATCACAATTAAAATAGCTTTTTTCTGAGAACAATTGGGAGAATGCAAGAAGAAAGTGATGTATTGATTGGGGGTAATATTTGCAGATGGCTAATAAAACAAACTGTAATCATAAACACATGAAGAAGTCTTGAAGCTCAACATTAAAGAAATAACCTGTTAAAAAACAGCTCTAGGCTTTGAACAGATGCCTCATTGAAGAAGAGAAACACAGGAAAATGGTGTTTAAAGAGTCTCAGTAACTGTACCCCCACACAAAACAATTTTCCTTTTAAACTTGCTATCAGTTGAATGTGTTTAGTAACTGTTTAGTCTCTTTTTCTTTTGTCTTTGGTATCTCTATTTTTAGCATTTCCTATCAGGCCAACGAGGTGATGATGAAGTCCCTCAGCTTCTGTGTTTCTGTGCACCTGTAAAAGATGGTTTGCTCTGTAAAAGATGGTTTTGCCAGATGGAGAACTCCTGATTGGGTTGGGACTCACCTGCCCCTCCCCCCATTTTTGAATGGATAACAACTCGTGAGTAATTCTATGATAGCCTCATGGAGGATACTTTGTACATGATGTCTCACTCTTGTTTTACTCCTGTCAATGTTTTCTCCTTGTCCTTAACTTTTGACAAGGTGAGTTTAATTAAGTGCGATAGATATTTCCTGGTTGGCTAAGAGCCAGTGACTCTACCTTCTCGATTTTATCAACTCATGGAACTTCTGACGGCCCTCTGTTCTTGATACTTTCTCTGAGGTGAAATAGGAACCATATTCTTAGTAAATGCTCCCAATTCTGAGATGCATCATTCATTCTCTTCTTCCCTCATTAGAGAAATCAGTGCTTGCGAAGATCTCTCTTGGTTCTAAGCTGCGCAAAGAGGAAGGACAAGGAACCAAAGGCAAAGTGAGATATTTCAATGTAGTTATTGGCAATTTAAATTACATAATGGGTGCTACAATTTCTCAAATGGAATCGGAAGTTCTCATAAAGGGATTTAACTGTGAATATCATTTTTCAAACCCCAATTCTTGCGAAATTAAGTTGATTAGAAATTTAAAATATATCGATCATCTAGTATTTGTCAGCCAGCTAATTTTCTACAATATCTCCAACTGTTTCTCAGTTGACATTACTCATTCTTATTATTTTAATTACTACTTGTTAGTAAGTTGCCTTGTTGTACTCATTACTCATTCATTACCTGATTCACCTAATTGTAACCCCTCTGTATATCAACTCTACAATAAAAATCAAAAAGAACAGTTCTATATACAATTCACATATTAGAAAATTGTATTCTGCACTACTAGTTTAGTTTATTGCATGGGTCATCGAATTTCAACAGGACCTCACTACATCATTATTAGTTCTAAACTTCTGAATCTGACATCATTTCTCAGCCAGTTGAAATAACTTTCATCATCACACTTCCTAGTTCTTCCTGTGTCAATTTTGGTTAGTGCAAGGAAAATGTGGGGAAGAGAGCTAAGAATCCTAGAACAAAATTGTCATTAATTCAGATCTCACAACTAACCTGAAAGAGTTGTTTAATTTCTGTGAGTTTATTTTCTCCCAAATATGTGGTCATTGTCATCGTGTAACTAGTAAAATAATGGTATGCATTAAAGTATTAATTATGTAAAGTTATAAACACATAATCTAATGAAATAAAATTATTTTAATAAAAATGTATTTCTAAGATGAGGGAGTGGGTAACACTGTTCAAAAAGAAACGTACTCAGGACTGGGAAGGTGGCTCAGTGGTAGAGCACTTGCCTTGCATGCATGAGGCCCTGGGTTTGATTCCTCAGCACCACATAAGCAAAAAAAAAAGCTGGAAGTGGTGCAGTGGCTCATGTGGTAGAGTGCTACCTTGAGCTGAAGAGCTGAGGGACAGCACCCAGGCCCAGAGTTCAGGCCCCACGACTCGACCCCCCCCCCAAAAAAAAAGAAAAGAAAAAGAAATGTACTCATTACATGATTTACATGACTGTAAACCCTCTGTTATATTATCTTTAAATAAAATTTAACCTTCAGTAAAAGACTTTTCAAAAAATGAATATTACAGAAAAACAAGTGGAAGACACTGAATACAACTGTGGGATATCAATTTCTTTGCAAGCAGTTCTGAGGATACTTATTTGTTGTCCTGACTTTGTACTTATATTTAGTTCTGTAGGGCTGGTTGCTTAATCCCAGAGAGCAGGGCCTCTTCTTTCAGAACACAACAGGCTTCCCTAGATTCTACTTGGGAATAAATTGACAGCCATAGAACATTCTGTCTCCTGGCATAAGATAGGCCCCATAAGTGTTGTTCTTTATTGATTATTTTTTCCCCTTATCTTTGTTCTCTTCCAATCTCTTCATTATCAATGTACTCATCATATATTCTTAGTTTTGGCTGTTTCAAGGAAGATTGAATTGCTCCTTTTAGAGTCTATATTTAAATTCAAAAGCTAGATTTCACTGTTGCCGTGTTAGTGATTTCGTGTTAGTGAAGAGAAACCAGTAGGGAATAATACTGGCTAGGAGGCTAGAGGCTAGTACCTTCCATCATTGTGTCTTAAAACATTCCCCCTGGAATAGAGAGAGAGAGGAGGATGCAAACATAAAGTCACAGACATACATGACACTTACACAGTCTTCTAACAGGTAAGGGAGAGATTACTGCTATCTTTGTAGATAGAAAGGCCTCACTATTGAATAATCCAGCATAGTTTTCCAGTTTATTTCCATATACCATGTCTCATGACTATACTGTTCCATGTACTGACTGAAAGGTATAGATAAAAGGCTTGAGATCAGAAATAAATGAGAGGAAAATAGGATCTTTTTGGACCTCACTTCATGCTCTGTGAGCAAGAAGGGTATGGAATACATTGGTTGTTGTGTGGGGAAGGAAGGGTTCATTTGTTACTTAGGGACTATTAAGGAACTATTTAGATGGCAAGAATAGAAAACTGTGAATTTGGTAGTTAATTCCTCACTAGGTTATTGGGACTTCAGAAAATAGAAGATTCTTGTTGTGTTAGAAATGAGAGAAAAGGTTGATGTAGGTAAGGATTTTCACAAAGGCTTTAAGGAACACAAGGTTGTCCTTCCCTAAGTGACAGCTCTGAATCAAATTTGATACCTCAAAGCCTACAAGGACTACTTCTTAACCCTTTCCTGGTTGGCACCATAACAGGAGAAGATGTAGCTGAAAGCCTTTGTAACACCTGTTTTGGAAAGTTGAAGGATTATTTTTCCAACATTTCTAGAACATCAATAAAGCTGACTTTTAGTCTGCACACTGTCTTGAGAAATATGAGAAGCGAAATGGAACAGATGTAGGGAAGGAGTTCCTGAAAGTATGTTTTAAGCAACCTCCTCCCCTCCTCAGCACTTTCTCTGGTCCATACTTCTGTCTATCTCACTCTGCATTCCCTTCCTCTTACACAATGCTCCTTCTCTGTGTTGCACATTTACAGAAAAGAATAACTGAAGAGACATTTGTGATATTTGGAAAAGTCAGGTAATCAGAGGCTCTGTGATGATATTGGATGCAATGAAGATTCTTCTGGGCAGAATCATGCTATTGAACTGCATGGATTGAGGAGCTTATGGTGGGTAGACAATATTGCTTTAACTTTGACATTAAGTGATAAAACTGTATGGGACACATGTTGGCCATTCCACAGAAAATAGTAAACTCTGCATAGAATTAAGTGGCTGTAGAGATTTCCAAAGACAGGAGTCTAAGTTAGGGGATGGTAATATGTATACAAGAGGGTCCTTAAGGAACATGACTGATTCTCACTGATTCTATAAAGCTGCACCAAACACCAAACAAGTCTCCTACCTCTCTGTATTCCAGCCTCATCTACTTTAGTCGAGGCTGCCTGAATGATTTTTGAGCATTTCTCTGCTCTCTACCACATCAATATAGCATTGATGTTTAAAACTGTAATTATTCCAAAGTCGTGAACATTGCCTAAAGAATTGAGTGATTCATATCTGTTCTTAGATGAAGTGATATATTTCTAGAGATAGTCTATCTTCAGACAACTCAACTCATTTTACTGTCAAATGCCTGTAGAGACTAGGGAAGGTTTTTTCCTCTGGTGGGGAACAGTGGACACGGGACTCTATATGCGCATACATGTAGAAAGGTGAATTAATATCATCCTTCCAAAGTGAATCTCTCCTGATTCTAATAGGTTCCATTAAGTATTTGATTTAAAAAATATATCCTTTCTTTCCTAGATCATAGGGTATTGTAGATGACAAAATAGATTGCATTTAAAGGAAAAAAATATTTTCAAATTTAGTATCAGATCCCTTGTACCTTTAATCTTTATTCAAGTCTATGAAGTATATTAAAGTTATTATTATTACGTTATTATTATTTTTCATTGAGATTCCACCTCACTCCAATTAGAATGACCATAATCAAGAACTCTAATAACAACAGATGGTGGAGGGGATTTGGACAAAAGGGAACCCTACTGCACTGTTGGTGAGAGTATAAACTTGTTCAACCACTTTGGAAAGCAGTAAGGAGGTTCCTCAAAAGACTCCACATAGAGCTCCCCTATGACCCAGCAATCCCACTTTTGGGCATTTACCCAAATGATCACAAACAAGACCATACTAAAGCTACCAGCACAACTATGTTTATTGCAGCATTATTTACCATAGCTAAGAAATTGAACCAACCCAGATGCCCCTCAGTAGATGAATGGATCAAGAAAATGTGATATACATACACAATGGAATTCTATGCCTCCATCAGAAAGAATGACATTGCCCCATTTGTTAGGAAATGGAAAGACTTGGAAAAAATTATTATTATCATTATTATTTTGCAAGATAAGTTTTTGTTTATCTTTAGCTCCTCAAAAATATGTAACTTCACCAGGAGTTATATAACTGCCTTCTCCAGTAATTGGTTAGAAGTGCAATGAGATTAAAATTTACTACAAAAGAGGCAACATTGTATGGACTGAGAGGTGAAGAAGGAGAAAATACAGTCAAGAATTCAGTATATATCCTACACAATGAAGAAGAGTTAAGGAAGGGGTGGGAAGGGGAGGGATGGGTAAGAATGTGGAAAGGGGTAACATTGAGCAAGATATATTGCATTCAAAAACTTGCTTTCATAAATGGCAACTCCTTTATACAACTATCTATAGATAATTATGTGTATTTTATCCATTTAGTCTCAAAAGTGGGTTAACAAAACACATCCTTCTAAATAGCTGACTGAATTTCTGAAAAGGATATGTAGCAATGTAATAGACTGAGACTTCTGTGTTATATGTACATGTATAGCTCTTTGTTTTGTATTTTCACTTGCCTAGTGTGTTCTTCAAAGATCATCATGATCAAAAGAACAAGATTTTGTGTTTGGAAATAAAGTGATGATCGTACTCCTTTCTGTAACTGGAGAAAGAAATTTGTTAAAGAATTAAATTTTCAAATTAAAGTATTTTGTAGGAATGAAAGCCAGTTGAATGAGTTCAGTTACTGACTAGTATTCATTACCTAAAAAAATCTTTTTGTTTTTGATTCCCTGTGACACTTTAGTAATGCTTGTTTTCTCTGCAATTAATACAGCACACATCCATTTGAAATCTAAGGTGCTTAAGTAAAAAGTTGAAAAATGATACATGCTAAATATTGTAAACACCTCTTTAATGTAGAAATATATTCTGGGTACTCTGACTTTCTTGGTTGATTGCTTTTTATAGAAAGGAGAAAGGGAAAGATGATTGGGATTTTTGAAATATTGTGAACTATTGAAAAGCACTCAAAGATAATTTAAAGATTGCAAAGTATTACTAAAAGTCAAGTTTTTATGGTTTCTCTTTGAAATGGGAAAAAGTGAAGAGAAGTAGAATATGCAATGAAGTTATAAATAATATAGAGTTGTAATAATAAATATGTGTGTGATATAGAATTGGCTTTCATTGGTATTATGAAAAAAACAACCAAACAGATTATAGATGGTAAGTAAGTGATAAGCAAGCAACTTTGTGTTATAAAATTTTTTGAAAATGAAGGAACTTGAAGAAAATTTTCAGATGGACTCCTACTAATAAATTTTATACAAATTAAAGGGGTAAACAGTTGTCTTTGAAGAGATTTATAAGAAAAATTCACAATCATAACTTCACTTGAGACTTACAAATTGGCTATGAAGAATTACGGACAAAGTAAATGTGACTTATTAAAAGAGCAGAGAATTACCCAATGAACAATATTCATTTTTGCCCTAAATATTCAGTAATTTCCCAGAACATCATGAATTAATTTACTTAAAATATTTTATATTTTCATAGGAAAGTAAGATCTATTATCTTTTTCAGGTAGATCTTTTCAGCTTCACCTCCTCTCATTCCTGAAACCATGCAACTGAATAACAATGTGACTGAATTTATTCTTCTTGGATTGACCCAGGATCTATTTAGAAAAAAAGTAGTGTTTGCAATTTTCCTGATTTGCTATTTGGCAACTTTATTGGGTAACTTGTTAATTATTGCTACCATCAAGACCAGCCAGACCCTTCGGAGTCCAATGTACTTCTTTCTTTTCTATCTATCCTTTTCTGATACCTGCTTCTCCACTTCCATAGCTCCTAGAACAATCGTCGATGCCCTTTTAAAGACAGCCACTATTACTTTCAGTGAATGCATAATCCAAGTCTTTTCATTGCATTTCTTTGGCTGCCTGGAAATCTTCATCCTTATCCTCATGGCTGCTGACCGCTATGTGGCCATCTGTAAACCCCTGCACTATACAACCATCATGAGCCGCCGGGTCTGTAGTATTTTGGTGGCTCTGGCCTGGGTGGGATCCTGTGTGCATTCTCTAGTTCAGATTTTCCTGGCCTTAAGTTTGCCTTTCTGTGGTCCCAATGTGATTGATCACTTTTTCTGTGACTTGGAGCCCTTGTTGAACCTTGCTTGCTCAGATATTTATGTGATCAACCTCCTTCTGGTGTCCAATAGTGGGGCCATTTGCACAGTGAGTTTTGTCATATTGATATTCTCCTATGTTGTCATCTTGCATTCCCTGAGGAACCATAGTGCTGAAGGCAGGAGAAAAGCCCTCTCCACCTGCATCTCCCACATCACCGTGGTCATCTTATTCTTTGTACCTTGTATATTTATATACACACGTCCTGCAACCACTTTTCCCATGGATAAGATGATATCTGTGTTTTATACAATTGGGACACCTTTGTTCAATCCTCTGATTTATACGCTTAGGAATACAGAAGTGAAAAATGCTATGAAAAAGTTGTGGAGCAAGAACTTCATTTCAGATGATGTAAGATAAACAATTTTGAAATCATTTTTAATGAATGTAGGAACCTAGCATAAGTCAATTTAATATATCTGTTTATAGTGTCTTTTAATGTAAGACTAATTTAAAGTTTGATAATTATTTTCTTTCAGTTAATATAGGATGTTAGTTTGCTTCAGTACTATGTAGAAGAATCAGAATGTAGTACAAGTTGATCTAAGAGGGTTATTATCGTACGTGTTGTTCACTGCTGTGGCTTTGGCTACTTATTTTTCAATTTTTTTATTTTTTTTCATCTTGACTATTTATTTTTCATTTTGTCATTTCTAGATTTTGCCTGGAATTTTCCTTGAAAGTTTTAAAAAAATTATTATCACCTCTTTCTTACACAATTTTGTTTCCATTGTTATTTTTTTATATATTCTAGAACATAAAACAGAGTTAGTAAATACAAGAAAAAAAAGAAAAAAAAAACAAACCACACTGTATTCTTATCAGACTATAATCGAACTGAAATTCAATTCAGCAACAAAAGTTATAGAAAGAAAGAAATTATAGTAGAAAATGAAGACATAAGAGGGGAAATTAAAATATTCCATGAGTTCATTTTGATAAATATTATTTTATGCAATCAGATGCACATGGCTATTGTACCTCTATGTGATTTTCTCCTAAGAATAGTCACCCTTGGTCTCACTGTGTGACTGGTAGAGTCCTGTATAATTTATCATGTACAAATGTAATTTTTGTCTTTTACCATCCAGTGTCCACTTGTAGATTTACAGGCACATTATAGTTACCACAAATGAGGAAAACCATGCAACTTCTGTTTGTCTGGGCCTGGCTTACTTCACTTAATATAATTTTTTCAAGTCTTTCCATTTCCTTGTGGATGGCACAATATCCTTTCTGATGGATATGTAGACTTCCATTGTGGGTTTTTTCTTCTTGGTTGCTGTTTTTGTTTTCATTTCCTTCCTTTTGTCTTGTTCATTTTGCTGGCTTTGGGAGGGTAAGGGGAGACAGAAATGGTGGTATAAAGGGTGAACAAATCCAGCAATGATACACACTGGAAACTATGTTAAAAATGACCCATACAACTCATAGATGGGGATAGGAGGGAAAAAATATGAGAGAGTGAGGGAAGGGGTGATGTCCAAAAAATGTACTCTTTATCTGACTTATGTGACCATAACCCCTCTATACATCACAATATACAATAACAATAATTTTTTTTTCTGAGAAGGTAATGAAAATTAAATCAAATAAAGGGCTTATATATATTCAAAGAGTAATATATATAAATGTATATATATATGTATATACACAAAGGAATTTTGCTCATCAGGAAGAATGACATTATATCATTTGCAAAGAAATGGATGGACCTGAAAAAATATGATAATTCTAGCAAGTCAGGCCCAAAGACAGAAAAAGATTATCTTTTCTCTCATGTGAAAGTGACATACTTTATAAATACACATGTAAACCTATGTGTATATACACAAACAAATTAACTAAAGAATGGTGTATGCATGGAAGCATTCTAATGCTGTAACTCCTTTAACAATTTACTTATAATATAAGCAACCAACCACCAAGAAGTTGGTAATTGAGGTGTCATGGTGGAGGGATACACGAATAAAGAGAGGAAGAAGTAGAGAATGGAGTTATAATATTCCGTATACATGTGAAAAGTAAACCAAGAAAATTTAGGGATGGTGACTTGGGAAAGATGGGAGAATAATGAAAGAGTGGCATTTATCCACATGTGTTGTACTGATAAACTGACATGTTGCATTGAAACCCTTTGTACAACTACTTAAAGATAAGTGATAATAATAATAATGAAAATAAAATCATCACCTACCACAGCCTGTGCTCTACTGTAAGTGAACTAAGCCAGGCCCAAAGACACATAGGTCCCATGGTTTCCCTTATTTGCAATAACTAGTACATGTGTAGGACAAGCAGAAACAACCAAAAGTTAAATGAACCCCAAGATAGGCACACAAATAACTTTTTTCTTTCTTGCTATTGTTTCTAATGTATTTATAATGTACCATGTGATTATTTTTGTTCTCTTGTATGTTCCTCCCCCATGGTATAACCCCTGTTTCCACTGTATTTGATGTCAGAACTCTGCATCTTGTATATACACTTCTCTAATTCAGGGAGGGGAAGGGAAAAAACAAAATGCTTAAATAAGGATACAGGTTGGCCAACTGTGACAATGAGATGTACAAAACACTATGTTGAAAATGAACTTTACAACTTTGGAGGGTGGGGGAGTAGTTGTGGAGGTGAGAGGAAAGGGATGGTAGGGGGAAACAAAGGAGGAGGCAACAATGCTCAATAGGAAATGTACCTTGCTCATGTAACTGTAACCCCCTCCGTACAGCATTTTTTACAATAAAAATGTACAAAAAAGACAAAAAAAGATAGTGTCAAGGGGAAAGTTTTATAGCTTGAAGGCTTCCAGCAGCTTTCAGAAAATGGGGAGGATGAATGAAAGACAGTGACAAGGGCTTGAGTCAGATCAAGAGACACTATATGTGTAATGGACAGATCTGATTGAAACTCCCTGGAAAACCTATTTGATGCAAATAAAAATGTGAAAAAATATCTCAAATCCTGTCGGCTTCTGTGTAGATGACTAGTGTTTTTTGTTTCTAAATATCTTTTGATATATTCTATAGACACAGAATGGCAGAATTTTTTCTCCTGGACAAATTGTTTTCATTGGTAGATAATCGAGTCTCTCGTATTTGATCATATTTGTTATTCTTGACTCTGCCAAATGTTCCATATTTCAATCACTGCAGAAGCTCCCTGCTATCCAGTATAGCATAAAGAAACTAGGTCATCTCCTATTCAGTACTTTGGATAACCTCTGGGTTTTTATGAAAGAACAGTGACATTTCAAAGAAAATTCATCCTCCAGAAGGAGACTTTGATCTTAGCAAGACACTGTAGTCTTGTTTGTAAGTTTTAGTACTCTTCATAAAATATACTTTAGGATTCTAAATTGATCCCTTGTAATTTTAGGGTAGGACAATAATCCTATGAATTTACTACTGTTAATAATTTATATGTAACACAGAATGATTATAATTGTAATAGCAAGGTCAAAATACCATGTGATATACTTATTATACTAATTGAGTTTATGTTAGTGATAGATTAAAGAATAAGATGATTCATGGGATATTATTGAGGCTTTGTTATGAATATGCAAAACATATATGGATTAAAAATTTCTAGCCAGCCAGCACCGGTAACTCATGCTTGTAATCCTAGCTACTCAGGAATATGAGATTTGAGGAGCACTGTTCAAAGCCAGCCCAAGCAAGAAAGTGCATGAGACCCTTATCTCCAATTAATCACCAGACAACCAGAAGTTGCACTATGGTTCAAAGTTGTAGAGTTTTATCCTTTTGCAAAAAAAGGCAGGGACAGGGCCCAGGCCCTAAGTTTAAACTCCACAACTGCCAAAAGAAAAAAAAAAAAAACACCTAAGAATGGTAATTTATGTGACTATTCCCTTGGCATCCTACAGACACTTTTTGCCCTTTCTTTCTTAGAAGACTGGGTATGATGTTCCTGCATTGGAAGGATCAACATTGTGAAAATGGCAATACTTCCCAAAGCTATCTACAAATTCAATGCGATACCTATCAATATTCCAACCTCATTCTTCAAGGAAATACAAGAGGCAATCCAAAAATTCATAGGAACAATAAAAGACCCTAAAGAGCAAAAAATATCCTTAACAGAAAGAACAGTGCTGGAGGAATATCAATACCAATTTAAAACTCTACTACGAAACCATAGTAATCAAACAATTTGGTACTGGCCCAAGAACAGACCTCAGGAACAATGGAATAGAATTGAAAACCCAGAAATGAACCTAAAGATGTATAGCCATCTAATCTTTGATAAGGGAGCTAAAAAAATAGAATGGAAGAAAGACAGGCTCTTCAGTAAATAGTGCTGGCAAAACTAGTCAACCACCTGTAGAAAACTAAAGCTAGATCCTTATATATCACCCTGCACCCTGCACCAGAATCAACTCCAAATGGATCAAAGACCTCAGAGTCAAAGAAGATACCCTGAAAACATTACAGAACGGAATAGGAGAAACTCTAGGTCTCCTTGGCACAGGCCAAAATATTCTTAATAGAGACCCAGAAACACAACAAATCAAAGAAAGGTTGGACAGATGGGATTGCATGAAATTGCAGAGCTTCTGCAAGGCAAAGGACATAGCTAGCAAGATCAATAGAAAGCCCACGGATTAGGAGAAGATCTTCACTAGCCATACAACGGACAAGGGTCTCATATCTAAAATATACTTGGAACTCCAAAAATTAAATCCCCCAACAACAAATCCTCAAAGAAACAACTGCCCAATAAATAAGTGGGCTACAGACTTACAGAGAAACTTCTCTGAAGAAGAAAGAAGGATGGCCAATAGACACATGAAGAAATGCTCAACCTCCCTAGCCATAAAAGAAATGCAAATAAAAACAACATTGAGATACCACCTCACCCCAGTTAGAATGGCTATAATCAAGAACTCTAATAACAACAGATGCTGGAGAGGATGTGGAAAGAAGGGAACCTTATTGCATTGTTGGTGGGAGTGTAAACTTGTTCAACCACTTTGGAAAGTAGTATGGAGGTTCTTCAAAAGAGCAGTATTGCAGCATTATTTCCCATAGCCCCTCAGTAGATGAATGGATCAAGAAAATGTGGTATATATACACAATGGAATTCTATGCCTCCATCAGAAAGAATGACATTTCCCCATTTGTTAGGAAATGGAAAGACTTGGAAAAAATTATAGTAAATGAAGTAAACCAGGCACAAAGAAACATAGGTCCCACATTTTCCCTTATTTGCAATAACTAGTATGTCTGAGACAAACAGAAAAGTCAGATAAGATGTTAGGCGAAATGAACCCCAAGATAAGGACTCAAATGGTTTTTCTTTCTTGCTATTGTTTTTAGCATATTTATAAGATGATTTTTTGTTGCTTTGTTTTTCCCTCCCCCACGGTATAACCCCTGTTTTCACTGTATTTGATGTTGGTATAATTTGTGGAGGGGAAGGGAAAAAACAAATAGTTTAAATGGGGATACAGATGGACCCATTGCAACAATGAGATGTACAAGATACTATGTTTAAAAACGAACTTTACAACTTTGGTATGGGCAGGGTGGGTAAGAGGGGGCCGCAATGGGAAGGGATGGTAAGTGGAAACAAAGGAGGAGGCAACAATGCTTGATAAGAAATGTACTCATTACCATGCTTATGTAATTGTAACCCCTCTATAAGGTATTTACACAATAAAAAAACTTAAAAATAAACAAACCAGACTGTGTCTGACAAAATAAAGCAAAACAGAAACACGGTAATGAGTGAAAAAATAGACTATTCATTCTATTATTTTTATAGAATTTATTTTATTTTTATTATTATATTTATTAATTTTAATTCATTGAATAAACTTAATTACTTTACATTTATTAACATATTATACACTTTATTTATTGTAACTAAATAAATGACTAGTTAATATTTTTCTAATTTCTAGTCATTACTACTATCAAATAACTACTTATGATATTAAATACATATTAATAGTACATATTGCTGCTAATTTCCATTAGTCACCTTTAAATAACAAGGAAGTATTTTCACTAATCCTAAAGATAAGTATCAATGAATACAGTATTTATAATTGTGCTTTTACCCCATTGGTACAACTAATGGTGAACAACTCAACATTTTTAACATGTTAAATAATCATCAGAATATTCAATGTTTAAGGAATTTTCTAAAAGGAAAGAGAAAGAAAAATTCTGTCAATCTATCAATGCTCTAATATGACGAAGGTCATGCATTGTTTGTACCATATCCCAAAGAGATGAAAGAAAGAGGGTCTTAAATTCATCTTAGATGGTCCCTTTGTTGGTATTGAGCTTACAATCATAATTATAAAACACATGCTTTTGTTGCAGATGTTTGCCTCTGGGAATTTCTCCCTTGTGTCTCCTTATGTCCTTTATCTCAAAATATTGTCAGCACCCATCCATAAAAGCATCTATCGCTTGAAGGTTCATGGCAGAAATTGGGTGCTTCCGCATCTCTCTCCTGCTTCAGATTACAACTGCAGAGAAGGAGGTGGAGCCAGCATGAGGGACTAACTTGGCATTCCAAAACCATTGTAACTCCTGGCAGAAACAACAATCAGGATGAAGCTATATTCTTTTCCTTAAATTGAGGTAACATCTTTGGTGTTTATAATTGCTAATAGTCCATAAAATTTGAGGCTCTGAAGTAGTTCTGTTTGTGCTTCTTTTTAAGAGGAAGACCCTCAGGAGAAACTGAATGATAATCTGAGAGTCTATCAATTTCCCTATGTGTTCTGTCTATTGCTGGCATACCCTCTGTATTTTTCATGTGTCTTCAATTACTCAACCTGTGATAGAACACAACATTTTTAACAATGGAAATAAATCTTCAATGGGTGACAATGCGTATAGGTTTACAAGTGTCTATTCCTCTCCAAACCATTGCAGCCAGGGATAGGATTGTTCTGTGGACTTGTCAAGACTTTTTCCTCAAGAATAATTTATAAGAAGTCATTTTTCTTTGGGGTAAATAAAGCAAAGAAACGAGATGACCAGTTATGTAGGGACCTCAGTATGAATAAATGTTGTTCACTCTAGGAACAAAGAGATTCACAGAGTATTGGAGATGGGAGCTTATACTCATCTCTTTTTTCTGGAATTAAAAAATTTTATTGTCAAAGTGATGTATAGAGGGGTTACAGTTGCATATGTAAGATAGTGATTACATTTCTTGTCCAAATTGTTACCCCCTCTCTCATTTTTCTCCCTCTTTCCCTCCCTGTAACCCCCCCCCCCCAAGTTGTACAGATCATTTCCAACATATTGTCCTGTGAGTATTGCTGTTGCCTAGATTCCCCTTTGTCCCTTGTCTCACCATTTTGTTGTTGTCCTTACCTTCCCTAGTTCAGATAAATGTATATACAATACCCAGGGTACCAAAATCGACTACAATGACAACAGGGGATAAATTATAGGAGGAAAATCACAAAAGAAAAATGAAATCATGTAGTACATTGAGAGCAGAAACAACAAAGAAAAACCGCTTGTGGCCATGTCTTGGAGTTCATTTCGCTTAGCATCATCTTATATGGTTATAGGTACATAGCTATTGAACTATTCTGCACATCTGCTAAGATTGCCCGAGATGTGTACTAATTATTACAAGTAAGGGAAACCATAGGACTATGTTTCTTTGGGTCTGCCTTACTTCACTTAATATGATTTTTTCCAAGTTCTTCTATTTTCTTACAAATGAATGGATCACAACAATGTGGTATATACATACAATGGAATTCTATACTTCTATCATCCTCATCTCTTTAAACGAAGAACTACCTAGAACATAATTTGGTTCTAGGTAGATTAAAAGGATGCTTCCAATGAATAGGTGAAAATATGTCGAAATCAATAGATGGTGAGAGGATACAATTTAAATACAATGTCTTTGCTTATATAAATAGATAGGTAGGTAGATAGACAAATAGATAATCTTTGTTTATATCTCCACTATTCTGATAGTGTGATTAATGAGCAGATGTATTGAGAATCCTATTAGGCCCTCCACTATGTCATAGAAAACATATAGTTCTAACAAATTTTTCCTTAAATGGAAATAGTTATCTCAAAGTATATGTTTTTTAGGAATAAGGTAAAGTTTTTCTATAATAAAAAGAACTGTATTTCTGTACTTAGATGCTTATCATTGCTGCCTCATTTTTTTTTATTTCTAGCAACTCCACGTCATGACATTGTACAAACAAGATATGGAGAAGCTTTGGAACTCTCATCTATAAACCAGGCTGTGTCAGAGCCATGCAGATCATTACAAGTTTTTATATACAAACATACATACATATTATAGATGAGATGCTATTAGTGAGTTTGGGTTACTATTGTACATTATCTGAAAACAGAAATGGATCTTTCTAATTTTAGGCAGTTAGGAAACTGAAGACTGAAAAATATAAAATATTTCTACTTAATTGCAGGAGGAGGAAACTGTTAGATTTCTACTTCTTCATAGGCAGTATGAAATAGAGGATTTAATTGTATAAATGGGTATTGGATATAAATTTATATGTTGGGTCTGCTCCAAATCTTTCATTTTGGGAGAAAACAAATACTTCTTATTTAACTCTTTTTTCCATAAAAAATCAAGTAGGTGTTTATGACAATTAAAAAGTTGCAAAATATTTATATAAGTTAGAGGTATAAAATGTGTTTTCTTTTGATCAAATATTTCTAGGTATGTACTGATATATTTTATACCAAAAGAGTTTTAAATATTAATCTTGTATGGAGTGTAAGCGTTGCTCAAGTTGTACAATGGCTGTGCAGATGGCAATACTTCGGGTTTAACACTCAGAATAGCTTAAATAAATATGTCAATATACAAATAAATGTACTATGACCACCATAATACATTTGCTATGACTACATTTTATAAATGTTTATCACTACAACATTTAAAGGACGCTTTCAAAGATGCATGATATTCTAGATGACTTCAGAAAAAACTAGATTTCTGCTGTGGATTGTAGAACTCATCTTGACTTCATGGAAAAACAGAATGTCACAGAATTTGTTTTCACAGGACTGTTTGAAAGTGAGCAAACAGAACTACTGCTCTTTTTCTTGTTCCTGCTTTGCTATGTGGCAGTGTTAATGGGAAACAGCATCATCTTACTCATGATCTGCTGCAGCCCTTTCCTGGAACAGCCAATGTACTACTTCCTCTGCCACTTGTCCCTCATGGACCTCTGCTACACATCCACAGTGGCTCCGCAGCTAATCAGGAACTTGGCTGCAACAAGAACAAATATTTCTTATAAAAACTGCATGACCCAGTTGTTCACATCCCATTGGTTGGCAGGGGTGGAAATTTTTATCTTGGTGTGCATGGCTTTTGACCGTTATGTGGCCATTATCAAGCCGCTGCATTACATGATGATCATGAACAGGAAGAGGTGTCACATGCTGATTGCCGTGGCCTGGGGACTCGGTTTTTGGCACTCTATTGCTATGTTGCTCATGGTTCTCAGTTTGCCTTTCTGTGGTCCTAATGTGATAGACCACTACATGTGTGATATCAAACCACTTTTAAGACTTGTTTGCAAAGATATCCATGTTGTTAGTATCTTAGTGATTGCTAATTCTGGGACAGTAGTAGTTGCCATATTCACTGTACTCTTAGTTTCTTATATACTCATTTTATATAACCTCAGGACAAGATCATCAGCAGGGCGTCGCAAAGCTCTCTCCACTTGTAGCTCTCACATGATGGTTGTGGTTCTATTTTTTGTGCCCTGTATTTACATCTATATCCTACCTGCAGGTGGTAAAAATAAGGATAAGGAAATCTCTGTGTTTTACACCATGATTGCCCCCATGCTAAATCCTCTTATCTATACTCTGAGAAACAAGGAGATGAAAATGGCTATGGGGAAGATCTGGTGGCGGATACCACATTCAAGATTAAAATAAAACACACAAGCAATAAAAAGTACTTTATTTCACTCTCCGCCTGTGTTCTCAGGATAGTTTTCATTAGTGATACCACAAAAAATGAAACATAGGAGCAACTCCTTCTGGATTTTGACTCATGTTAGTTGCTCATGTTATAGGTTTAAAGCAGGACCCCATGATATGGATTCTGAGTACAGCACAGCTTGAATGGTCCAGATATAAATAGGTCAACTTGAAGTGTGCAAGAAATTTCTTTCTAGAGCACATTTACCGTTTGGACATCTTCTTTTGCATTAGAAAGCCTGGTTAAAATATAGATGACATGGTTTCCATCATCAATGCCAAAATGGAAAACAAACAAATAAGGCACATCTTCCATCCTCCAAATCCTCCCTTCTAGCAAATTATATGCAACTCAGTTTTTGAGCAATAAAAATCCATCCTTCTCACTTGTGAGTCAGAAATATCTCCCAAACATTGGTTCAGGTCTGATTTCCTGATTCCAGAACTCATGACTCTGTGGAATGTGTTTTGTGATATTAAATGGTTTTGGGGTGCTGGGGATCAGGACACCTGATGACTCAGGTTTTAATCTCTAAATTGTGTAAGTTTGTCTTAATGCTGAGTTTCAGTTGTATAGTACTGGTGTCATGAGGTATTTCTGAGTTGTTATCTTTTTTTCTTTTTCTCTTATTGCTTTATGAGACAGGATCTTGGAACATATCCCAGTTATCACCCAACTCAGGGCCACTTTGCCTCTTTCTCTAGAATGCTGGTATGACAGGTGACCACTGTCATTCCTGGTTAGGTATTATATTTCTTCATTGCAAAAGATTTTAACAGAGAATATTTGTTAGGAAATGGAAAGACTTGGAAAAATCATATTAAGTAAACCAGACTCAAAGAAATATAGGCCCCCATGGATTCCCTTATTTGCAATACTTAGTATACATCTAGGATAATCTTATCAGATGAGCAGAAAAGCTATGTACATATGACCATATAAGATGATGCTAAAACCCCATGGTTTGGGTACAAGAGGTCTTTCTTTCTTTGTCGTTGTTTTTAATGCACTATGTAATTTTTCTGTTTCTTTTGTATGTTCTTTCCCCTATGGTATATCCCTGTTGTCACCATATTTGATTTTGGTACCCTGAATCTTTTATATACATTTATCTAATTTGGGGATGAGATGGGGAATAAAACAATGCTCAAACAAGAACACAGGATGACCCATTGCAACTATGAGACTCACAAGACACTGTGATGGAAATGAACTTTACAATGTTGTGGGCTGAGGAGTGGGAGGTGAGAAGGGAAAGGATGGTAGGACAAAAACAAAGGAGAGGGTAACAATGTTTGACAAGAAATGTACTCATTACCTTACTCATGTGACTGAAACCACCTGTACAGCATCTTTACAAAAAATTAAGAACAAAGAAATGGAAGCAAACATATGGAGCTTTTTCTTTCCTTGTTTCTCTCCACTAGGTCATTCTCTGAACTTTCTTACATGTCAGGGGCTTTGTTTTTGCCATCTTTCCTACACAAGATGTCCTTACTTCTGTGCTTCAGAGTACTGGAGTCAATGAATAAAACCAATTCCTTCTTCTTTTATATTGCTATTCCTCTGTGCAATTAGTAATACAGTTACAATAATTCTTGTGACTTATAGCCAGACAATTATGTGGACTATTTCTGTTTCTCATTTCTCCCAGAAATGGTTGTGCTACAAATTAATTAGTAAGTAAACCAATCTGGAAATACACTGAAAGTTATTATTTTCTTTGACTCAATGTGCAATTTTTAAATGTTTACAGTATCTCCTTATTTTATTGATGATCATATATTAATACTACCATAATACCCCCTAATTAAAATTATAATGTTTCTATGTGTCTACAGATAAAGAAGGAATCCAAACTACACTCAGCCTCCCAAGTTATTTTAAACCATAAGGGGTTAAAAATAGGTAAGGATTCAGAAATACAAATTGGACATGTTTTGTATCAAAATACCTTTTATTCATGTAAGAAAATACAATAATGAAGCTCTCAGTTATGTGAAACATATAAATAAGTCTATAGTATGAGTCTGTATAGACACATGAATATTTCCCAGTATAAATTAAGAATTATTGTTTATATAACATCTTCTCTTTGCATCCTTCTGCATTTTCCTATGTTTCTTATTGCAAAGACTGGGTGTGACAAAACAAAGCAAAACAGAATCAGACAAAAGAGTAGGGGAAAAAAAAAACTATTGTGGCATTTCCCAAATTTCAGCCATTAACACAAGTCAATAATTCTTTATGCAAAATGGTATTTATGGATCTTAAATCTCTGATAGTCATACTTAAATAACAAATCTCTTATAGTCATACTTAAATAAAAAATCTCTTATAGTCATACTTAAATAAAGAGGAAATATTTTCAATCCTTCACGATAATTTCAATAATTTTGATGATTAGTATCTGTGAAAGCAGGATTGATGCATACCATTAGTATACTGGTAAAATCAATGATAATTCCACATTGTTAACACATTCTGTAATCATCAAAAAATTTAATGTTGAAGGAAATTTTCCTAACAGAGGGAAGATAAACCAAAAATTCATTGAATTCATTAATGTTAGGTCATTACAAAAGTTTTGCATCACTTGCATCATATCCAAAAGAGGTAAGTGAAAGGGGGCCTTAACATCATCTTGAATGACCCCTTTATTGGTATTGGCTTTACTTTCATAATTATAAATACTTATGCATTTGTTGCAAATGCATGCCTATGGGAGTTTATCCCTTGTGTCTCTTTATGTCCTTCATATCAAAATAGTTTTTGCAAACCATCCATAAAAGCTTCTCTGGTTTGAAGGTCATAGGAGGCACTGGGTATTTCCACAAGTATTTACTTTTTCATTATAAGTTGCAGAAAAAGAAGAGGAGCCAGCATGGAGGACCACCTTGACATTTCAAAAATATTGTAAATTTTGGCAGAAAAAATGCTTCATTTTAACATATTTTTTCATAAATGGAGGTAAAATTTGTGAAGTTTATATTGACTAATAATCTGTAAATGGGGAAGTTCTGTAATATGTCTGCTTGTGTTTCTTTTTAAGGTAAGATATTCAGGGAAAACTGAATGATAATTTGAAAGTCTATCAATATTCCTCTGATAGTTTTTAATGTATTCTTCAACTTCCTCTTTTGTGGCAGAACACAAAATTCTTAACAACTGACATCTTCTATGAGTGACAATGTTGGTGTTTATTAGTGACTTGGTTCTTCTCCAAACCATTTAAGGCAAAGAAAGGTCTGTGTATGGGGCTGGGAAGGTGGCTCAGTGTTAGAGTGCTTGCCTTAAGTGCATGAGGCCCTGGGTTAGATTCCTCAGCACTACATAAGCAGAAAAAACTGGAAGTGGTGCTGTAGCTCAAGTGGTAGCCTTGAGTTCAGACCCCATGACCAAAAAAAAAAAAAAAAGAAAGAAAGGTCTGTGCTGTGGACTTAACAAAACGCTTTTCTTTTTCTTTTCTTTTCCTTTTTTTAAAAAAAATTGTGAAAATAACATACAGAGGGGTTACAATTACATAGGCAAGATAATGAGTACATTTCTTATCAAGCATTGTTGCCTCCTCCTTTGTTTCCCCTTCCCATCCCATCCCCTTTCCACCTCCCCCCCCCCCCCCCCCCCCCCCCCCCGCCAAAGTCGTAAAGTTTGTTTTTTACATAACGTCTTGTACATCTCATTGTTGTAATGGGTCCACCTGTAACCCTATTTAAAAAATTTGTTTTTTCCCTTACCCTCCACAAAGTATACCAATATCAGATATAGTGAAAGAAGCAGTGCTTATACCATGGGGGAGGTACAGACAAAGCAACAAAGAAATCATCTTATAAATATGTTGGAAACAATCATAAAAAAGAATAAAAAACATTTGAATCCTTATCTTGGGGTTCATTTCTCCTAACATCAACTTGTTTGACAGTTTGTTTGTCTCAGACATATACTAGTTATTGCAAATAAGGAAAACCATGGAACCTATGTTTCTTTAGGCCTGGCTACTTCACTTAATATAATTTTTTTCCAAGTGTTTACATTTCCTAACAAATGGGGCAATGTCATTCTTTCTGATGGCTCAAAACAATATTGAGATACCACCTCACCCCAGTTAGAATGGCCATAATCAAGAACTCTAATAACAACAGATGCTGGAGGGGATGTGGACAGAAGGGAGCCTTACTGCATTGTTGGTGGGAGTGTAAACTTGTTCAACCACTTTGGAAAGTAGTATGGAGGTTCCTCAAAAGACTCCACATAGAGCTCCTCTATGACCCAGCAATCCCACTTTTGGGCATTTACTCAAATGCTCACAAACAAGACCATACTAAAGCTACCAGCACAACTATGTTTATTGCAGCATTATTTACCATAGCTAAGATATGGAACCAACCCAGATGCCCCTCAGTAGATGAATGGATCAAGAAAATATATACACAATGGAATTCTATGCCTCCATCAGAATGACGTTTTTATTTTTCTGAAGCATAATTTACATGAAGTCATTTTGTTTTGTGTGAATAAGGTGAGGAGATTAGTAATATTACACCATTGACCAAATGAAGGTGCGCAGAGAATGAATTGTTCACGCTAGAAATACAGAGATTCACAGAGCATCTGAGATGGGTGTTCATCTTCCTCTCCTTAAACAAGGATCCTGCTTAGAACTCAACTTGTTTCTCGTCCTGACAGTACTGTAAGGATCCACATTTAAGAAAATCAGTAGATATTGGTGATGGAAGATGATTTCAACCATCACTCTTTGCTACCATATCCACAGGGTCAGAGTATCTGTCGTGTTCTGATGTGGGATTAAAGAGCAGGCAGTGGTTTAAGAATCTTATTACATTTTTCTGTCTGTCAAGGCAAATGAAAACAACTACCAAATGTTTCTACTATGCCAGGAAATATCTCTAAATGTGCTACTAGCATTTTTAGGAATAAGTGAAGTTTTTCTATAATAATATTAAGAACTGTATTTCCCTGTTTAGATGTGCCTCAATTTTTTAATATATTTTCAGAGACTGCTGGTGGCACCTTGGAAAAATAAGCTATGGAAAAGCATCAGGACACTCTTGCAAAGATCAGTGTCTGTGCCTTGAAGATAACTGCAAGTTTTAAAGCAAATATATTAATTCTACCATACATGAGATGTCAGTAGTGAGATTGGGATCTTATTGATACATTATACATAATGCAAAAATAAAAGTCAATATTTTTATGTAGTATGAAACTTGGAGATTGTGCAATGGAAAATCATCCCTATTAAGTTTATGAGTAGGAGACATGGAATTCTACTGGTTTATAATGTTTATAATGTAGAAAAGCAACTTAGGCTGTATAATTGCTACAAATTTGTATCATATGAAGTTTATATCTTCCATTTTAGAAGAAATTAGTTAACTTTTCCTTTTTCAATATATCTTCCATATAATTTAAATAGGTGAACCCATTATGAGAATTAAAAGCATGTAAATTATTTATGAAAGTTTTGCACACAAAATCTGCTTTAATGACACAAATACATTAGAATTACTGTGATGTGTTTCAGTTCTACATTGCTTTTGTAGAAAGATCCAGTATGTGAGTTTAACCCTCAGAACAGCCTAAATAAATAGATAAATTAATATACAAACCAATAATAAGGTGAACTATGTCATAAATCTGCCATGACTACTTTTAATCAACATATATAATGCCACAATATTAAGGAAGGCTTTCACAGCTGTATACTTTTATTGTGAAAATACTGTAGAGAGGGGTTACAGTTACATGAGCAAGGTAATGAGTACATTTCTTATCAAGCATTGTTGCCTCCTCCTTTGTTTCCCTATTGTATTTAATAAATCTGAATAACATCAGATAAATTAAGTTTCTGCTGTGTATTATAACTTACCGTGACTTCATGGAAAAACAGAATGTCACAGAGTTTGTTTTCACAGGACTGTTTGAAAGTAAGAAAACAGAACTACTGCTCTTTTTCTTGTTCCTACTTTGCTACATGGCTGTCTTAATGGGAAACAGCATCATCTTCCTCACAGTCTCCTGCAGCCATCTCCTGGAACAGCCAATGTACTACTTCCTCTGCCACTTGTCCCTCATGGACCTCTGCTCTACTTCCATTGTAGTTCCCCAGCTAATCAGGAACTTGGTTACTACAAGAAGAGACATATCTTACGATAACTGCATGACTCAGCTCTTCACTTACCACTGGTTGGCAGGTGTGGAAATTTTTATCTTGGTGTGTATGGCTTTTGACCGTTATGTGGCCATTGTCAAGCCGCTGCATTACATGATGATCATGAACAGGGAGAGGTGTCACATGCTGATTGCCGTGGCCTGGGGAATTGGTTTTTGGCATTCTATTGCTTTGTTACTCATAGTCCTCAATTTGCCTTTCTGTGGTCCTAATGTGATTGACCACTACATGTGTGATGTGAAACCACTTTTAAGACTTGTTTGCAAAGATATCCATGTTGTTAGTATTTTAGTGATTGCTAATTCTGGGACAGTGGTAGTTGCAATATTCACTGTACTCTTAGTTTCTTATGTCCTCATTTTATATAACCTCAGGACAAGATCATCTGCAGGGCGTCGCAAAGCTCTCTCCACCTGTAGCTCCCACATGATGGTTGTGGTTCTATTTTTTGTGCCCTGTATTTACATCTATATCCTACCTGCAGGAGGTAAAAATAAGGATAAGGAAATCTCTGTGTTTTACACTGTGATTGGCCCCATGCTAAATCCTCTTATCTATACTCTGAGAAATAAGGAGATGAAAATTGCTATGGGGAAGGTCTGGTGGCGGATGTCAAATTCAAGATGAAAATAAAGGAATAAAATTTATTATACTCTCAGCCTGTGTTTCTAGGATATAGAGATACCACTAAAAGTAACGTAGGGTACTCTTTCTGGATTTTTACTCATGTTAGGCTCTAATGTCCCATGTAGTAAGTCTGAAGCAAAACCTCATAATACGAATTGAAAACTGATTGTAACATGGCATAGATAATCCAGATATAAATAGGTCAATTTGAAGAGTGCAAGAAACTTCATTGTAGAGTACATTTACTGCTTGGACTTCTCCCTTTGAGTTAGAAAGCATGGTTATGATGTAGATGACATGGTTTCCATCACCAATCTCAAAATGGAAAACAAACTAACATGACAAATAAGGCACATCTTCCATCCTCCAAATCCTCCCTTCTAGCAAATTACATTCAACTCAGTTTTTGAGCAATAAAAATCCATCCTTCTCACTTGTGAGTCAGAAATATCTGCCAAGCATCGGTTCAGGTCTGATTTCCTGATTCCAGAACTCATGACTCTGTGGAATGTGTTTTGTGATATTAAATGGTTTTGGGGTGCTGGGGATCAGGACACCTGATGACTCAGGTTTTAATCTTTAAATTGTGTAAGTTTGTCTTAATGCTGAGTTTCAGTTGTATAGTACTGGTGTCATGAGGTATTTCTGAGTTACCTTTTTTCTTTCTCTCTTATTGCTTTATAAGTCAAGATCTTGGAACATATCCCAGTTATTACACAACTCAGGGGCACCCTGCCTCTTTCTAGAATGCTGGTATGACAGGTGACTAATGTTATGCCTGGTTAGGTATTATATTTCTTCATTGAAAAGATTTTAACAGAGAATACTAGGAAAAGTGGAAGCTAATGTATGGAACTTTTCCTCCCTGTGATCTCTGTGAGGTCATTCTCTAAAGTTTCTCATATGTTTGGGGCTTTGTGCTGTTTCTCCTACATAGGACACCCCTGCTTCTTTGCTATATATTACACAAGTCCATGAAACAGTCGGTTCATCACCAAACCAATCCTTTCTTTTTCTTATATTGAAATTCCTCTGTGAAATTAGTAATACACCTACAATAATTATTGTACCATATATTCTAAAAGTTGATTGAGCCAGAAAATTATATAGGCTATTTCTGCTTTTCTTTATATATTTTTCCTCCTAGAAATGATTGTGCTATAAATTAATTAGTAAATAAATCAGTCTGGAAATACACTGAAAGTTAATATTTTATTTGACTCAATGTACAATTTTTAAATATTTACAGTATCTTTTTATTTATTTATTTTTTGTCGGTCATGGGGCTTGAACTCTGGGCTTGGTCGCTGTCCCTATGCTCTTCAGCTCAAGGCGAACACTCTACCACTTGAGCCACAGTGCTGTTTCCCATTTTGTAGTGGTTTTTATTGGAGATAAGAGTTGCAATATCTAGTATATGTCTGAGTCAAGCAGAAAAGGTCAGATAAGTTGATGTTAGGGAAATGAACCCGAAGATATGTATTCAAATGTTTTTTTTCTTTCATGTGATTGTTTCTAACACATTTATAAGATTATTTCTTTGTTGCTTTGTATGTCCCTCTCTTACAGTATAACCCCTGCTTTCACTATATTTGATGTCAGTATAATTTGTGGAGGGGAGGGGAAAAAAACAAATCGTTTAAATAGGGATACAGGTGGACCTATTGCAATAATGAGATGTACAAGTCGTACGTCGAAAATGAACTTTACAAATTTGGTGGGGGGGCGGGAGGAGGATTAGGTGGGGGTGCAAAGGGAGAATGGGAAGGGATGGGAAGGGGAAACAAAGCAGGAGGCTACAATGCTTGATAAGAAATGTACTCATTATCTTGCCCATGTAATTGTAACCCCTCTGTACAGTATTTTCACAATTAAAAAAAAGAAAGAAAAAAAAGAAAGAGTCTCACAGACTTTCCTGCCCAGGTTGGCTTTGAACTGTGATCCTCACATATCAGCTGCTTGAGGATTACAGGCATGAGCCACCAGCACCTGGCTATCTCCTTATTTTCTTGGTGATCATATATTAATACTACCGTAATACTCCCCTAATGTGTCTACAGATAAAGAAGGAATTAAACCTTAGCCACCAAAAATATTTTAAAGCATATAGGGTTAAAAAATGGACAAAGATTCAGAAATACAAATTTGACATGTTTTGTGCCAAAATCCCTTCTGTACATGTATGAGAATATAATGAAGCCCACAGTTATGTGAAACATAGAGATAACTAAATAAATCTATACCATGAGCATGTAGAGACGTGTACATTTCCTACTCTAAACTAAGAACTATAGTTTATAACTTCCTTTCCTTGCATCCTACTACCCTTTCCTATTTTTCTTATTGAAAAGAAAAGGTTTGAAAAAAACAAAACAGAAACAAACAAAAGAATGAAAAAAAAAAGAATGTTTGCTGTGGCATTTCCCAGTTTTCAGCCATTAACACCAATTAGTAACTCTTCATGCAAATGGCGTGTATGGGTTTTAAATTTCTGATACTCATACTTAAATAAGAGGAAGGGATTGGAAAGGTGCTCAGTGGAAGAGTGCTTGCCTTGCATGAATGAGGCCCTAGGTTCAATTCCTCAGTACCACATACATAGAAAAAGCTGAAAGTAACATTGTGGCTCAAGTGGTAGAGTGCTAGCCTTGAGCTGAAGAGCTGAGGGACAGCGCTCAGGCCCAGAGTTCAAGCCCCACAACCAACAAAAAATAAAGTGGAAATATTTTTAATCTTCTATGATAATTTCAATAATTTTGGTGATGAGTGTCAATGAATATAAGATTGATCCACGCTTTTAACACATTGGTACAATCAATGATAAATAATTCCACATTTTAACGTTCCATAATCATTAAAAAATTCAGTGTTGAAGGAAATTTTCCTATAAGAGGAAAGAGAACCAAAAATTCATTGACTTCATCAATGCTGCATCATTACAAAAATCTTGTACCACTTGTATTGCATCCCAAAGTAATGAATGAAAGGGGTCCTTAAAACCACCTCTACAGTCACTTTATTAGTATTGACTTTACTTTCACAATTATAAATACGTATGCATTTGTTGCAAATGTATGCCTAGGGGAGTTTATCCCTTGTGTCTCCTTATGTCCTTTAGTCCATAAAAGCTTCTCTGTTTTGAAGGTTCATGGGAGAGACTGGGTGTTTCCACAAGGATTTACTTTTTCACTATAAATAGCAGAGAAGGAAGAGGAGTCAGCATGGAGGACCAACTTAACATTTCAAAAATATTGTAAATCTCAGCACAAATAATAATTCGTACTAGCAGATATTCTTTTCCAAAATTAAGGTAGAATATTTGATGTTTACATTGACTAATAATCTGTAAATGGAGAAGTTCTGTAATATGTCTGCTTGTGTTTCTTTTTAAGGGTAAGACATTCAGGGGAAACTGAATAATAATTTGAAAGTCTATCAATATTCCTCTGACAGTTTTAATGCATTCTTCAATTTCTTCTTTTGTGGCAGAACACAAAATTCTTAACAACTGACATCTTTGATGGGTGACAATGTTATTAGTTTATTAGTGAGTTTGTTCTTGTCCAAACCATTTAAGCCAAGGAAAGGTCTGTGCTGTGAATTTACAAGATTTTTTTTTCCTGAAGCATAATTTACATGAAGTCATTTTGCTTTGGTTGAATAAAGTGAGGAGATTAGCAACATTACACTATTGACCAGATGAAGAATCTCAGAGAATGAATTGTTTACTCTAGAAACAAAGAGATTCACAGAGCATCTGAGATGGATGGATACTATTGTAGGGATGCAAATTTATTGAAATCAGTACATACTGGTGATAGAAGAAGATTTCAACACAATCACACTTTGCTACCATATCCAGAGGGTCAGAGTATCTGTAGTGTTCTGATGGTGGGATCAAAGAGCAGGCAGTGGTCAGTGGTTTAAGGATCTTATTACATTCTTTAATATGTCATGGAAAATGAGCACATTTACAAAATGTTTCTTCTATGCTAAGAGATATCTCTAAATGTGTGTCTAGTATTTTTAGGAATAAGTGAAGTTTTTCTATAATATTATTAAGAATATATTTCTGTATTTAGATGTGAAACATTTCTGCCTCAATCTATTATTTTTCCCTGTATTTTCAGAGACTGTATTGTGACCTTGGAGAAACAGGCTATGGGAAAGCATCAGAACTGTCTTTGAAAGATCGTTTTCTGTACCCATGAAGATAACTTCCAGTTAAACTGTACATATTAATCATATCATACATGAAATGTCAGCAGTGAGACTGGGATATTACTGATACATTATATGTAATACAGAAATAAAATTTAATAATCTTCAGTAGTGTGGAAATTAGAGACTGTGCAATAGAAAATAATCTTGATTAACTTCTTAAGTGTATAATATTTATAAAAGTGTTGGGCATAAAAGATGCTTTAATTGCATAATATATCATTAGCAGTGTAGTGATATGTTTCAAAGAAGTTTAAAGGGAAGCCAAGTGGATGGAAAGTGTTGGTATAGTTGTACAGTGTTTGCACAATAAGACCCGGTTACTGAGTTTAAACCTCAGAACAGCCTAAATAAACAGATTCATATATATATATATATATATATATATAAAATAATGAGGTGAACCATATCATAAATTTGCTATGACTATGTTTAAGCCAAAGTATAGCTAACAACAAAATTTAAAAAACACTTTCAAAGATGTATTATACTCTAGATGATTCGATAATTTAAATTTCTTCTGTGGATTGTAGAACTCATCTTGACTTCATGGAAAAACAGAATGTCACAGAGTTTGTTTTCACAGGACTGTTTGAAAGTAAGAAAACAGAACTACTACTCTTTTTCTTGTTCCTGCTTTGCTATGTAGCAGTGTTAATGGGAAACAGCATCATCTTACTCACGATCTGCTGCAGCCATCTCCTGGAACAGCCAATGTACTACTTCCTCTGCCACCTTTCCCTCATGGACCTCTGCTCTACTTCCATTGTAGTTCCCCAGCTAACCAGAAACTTGGCTGCCACAAGAAGAGACATTTCCTTCAACAACTGCATGACGCAGCTCTTCACTTACCACTGGTTGGCAGGTGTGGAAATTTTTATCTTGGTGTGCATGGCTTTTGACCGTTATGTGGCCATTGTCAAACCACTGCATTACATGATGATCATGAACCGGAAGAGGTGTCACATGCTGATTGCCATGGCCTGGGGACTCGGTTTTTGGCATTCTATTGCTTTGTTGCTCATGGTTCTCAGTTTGCCTTTCTGTGGTCCTAATGTGATCGACCACTACATGTGTGATATTAAACCTCTTTTGAAACTTGTTTGCAAAGATATTCGTGTTGTTAGTATCTTAGTGATTGCTAATTCTGGGACAGTAACAGTTGCCATATTTACTGTGCTCTTAGCTTCCTATGTCCTCATTTTATATAACCTAAGGACAAGATCCTCTGCAGGACGTCGCAAAGCTCTCTCCACCTGTAGCTCCCATATAATGGTTGTATTTCTGTTTTTTGTGCCATGTACTTATATTTATATCCTCCCTGCAGGTGGTAAAAATAAGGATAAGGAAATCTCTATGTTTTACACTGTGATTGCCCCCATGCTAAATCCCCTCATCTATACTCTGAGGAACAAGGAGATGAAAATTGCTATGGGGAAGGTCTGGTGGCGCATGTCACATTCACAATTAAGATAAAGAAAGTTCCCTTTATTACACTCTCGCCCCGTGTTTCTAGGATCGTTTTAAATAGAGATATCACAGAAAAGAAATATAGAAGCACTCTGTTTTAATTGTTATTGCAATGGTGACATGCAGAGGGGTGGTTCCATAAGGCAGGTGGTGAGTCCGTTTCTCTTTGGACATTGTTGCCTCTTTCCTCATTTTCTTCCTGTTTTTTTTTCTCCCACCCTCCTTCCCCACAATTGTGTAGTTAATTTTCAGCGTAGTACTTAGTGAGTATCACTGCTTTCTTTTTGTTAGTCGTTTGTCCTATCATTGCTGTGTTCTGTGTTAACCTCTCCTCAACACATTAACTTACATTGAAGACAAAAGTTACAGAAAGCAAAAATGGTGACCAATGAGAAATATAAGGAGAAAAACATCATGAATTCTCGTGTTTCCATTTCTGGGTGTTCATGTCAATAAACATCATTTATATGATCGTATAAGCATAGCTAATGAGCCTTCCTGATCCTCTCTGAAGAATATCCTCCTTTGTTCTATGTGAATATCTAGGGTCTTGTAAAATTTTTTCATGTCCTGATGAAAGCTCCCAGCACAACCACGCTCATTGCAAAATTGCTTACCATAACCAGGATATAAAATCAACCCAGATGCCTCTCAGCAGTTGAATGGATCAAGAAAATGTGGTGAATATACACAATGGAATTCTATGCTTCCATCAGAAAGAATGATACTGTGCCATCTGTAAGGAAATGGAAAGACTTGGAAAAAATATATATTAAGCCAGACCAAGGAGAGAAACATAGGTTGAATGATTTTCCTCATTTGGGCTAACTAAAAGTGCCTCTAAATCTTCAAGCAAACATACTGCATAGTAATAGACAAAAAAAAAATAGGTGCACTCTTTCTGGATTTTTACATGGTATGGGCTATAATGTTATAAGTCTATATGTTATAAGTTATAATGTTATAAGTCTAACGCAGGATCCTGTTATATAGATTGAAATCTGTGTGTAAAATGGGTCAAACATTCCAGAGTTAAATGAGGTATTTAAGGAGTACAGAGAATTTTCTTCTAGACCACTTCTATCTGCTTGTTATTCTACCTCTGTTTTAAAACACTGTGGTTAAGGGATAGAGGAAATGGTTTCAATCACCAGCACCAAAATGGAAAACAAACAAACATGACTAATAAGGCATACCATCTTGCAAAGGCTCTCCAGAAATACATAAAGTCCATTTTCTAAGCAACAAAAACCTTCCTTCTGAGTTGTTAATCAAAATTTTCTAAAAATCTGTCTAGGTCTGATATGCTGATTTCAGAAGTTATTACTCTGAAGAATATATTCTATAATTATAAAAGATTTTGCAAAGCTGGGGACCAGAGCAATGGTTGACTCAGTTTTTAATCTCTAAATTGTATAATTTGATTTACTTTTGAGTTTCATATTTATAATAACAATGAAAGGTGTCAATTAGTTCCTTCCTTCCTTCCACCTTTCTTTCCTTCCTTTCCTCCTCCTTCCCTCCCTTTTCTCCTTTCCTCCTTCCCATTTTGAAAGACAGGATCTTCAAATAGATCCTAGTTATCATCCTATCATAATTATCCTCCCTCTACCTCTTAAATGCTGGCATTACAAGTGCCACATTCATGCTTGACTAGATATTATATTTCTTCTTTGCAGATGATGTCTCTGGAAAATGTATGGCCTTTAACAGAAAATACTTGGAAAGAAATGGAAGCTAATGTATGAAAGTTTTCCTTCTGTGTTTCTCTTGACTAGGTCATTCTCTAAAGTTTCTCATGTTTGGAGCTTTGTTTGCGTGGTCTCTCTTACATAGGATGTCTCTGCTTCTGCTTGAGAGTACATTAATCATAGATTTGCATAAACCTAGTAGAATATTCTTCAGGAATATTTCAAGTTCTCATTAAGGAGCCAATTCTTTCCTGTAATATTGCAATTCCTCTGTGTAATTAGTAATACAAGTCCAGTAATTCTTGTGACTTATCTCCTATAAGTTGACTGAGCCAGAAAATGATTGGCTATTTCTGTTTTTCTTTATGTGTTTTTTCTCCTAGAAATGACTGTGCTACAAATTAATTAGTAAATAAACCATTCTGGAAATACATTGAAAGGAATTATTTTATTTTACTCTATGTATTATTTTCAAATGTCTAGATTATCTCCTTATGTTACAATTAATCATATGTTATTATTATCATCATCTTCCCCAAATTAAAATATCTATATGTATCTATTGATAATGAAGGACTCCAGTTTATATTTAGCCACTCAAACTATTTTAAAGCATATAGGGTTAAGAAAAATAGGCAAAGATTCAGTAATAAAAATATAAAGTTTTATGCTAAAGCACATTCCATACATGTATGAAATTATAATAATGAAGCCCATAGTATGTGAAACATGAAAATAAATAAATAAATCTATAGTATAAATCTGTAGAGTCATAGGAATATTTCTCATTGTATACTGAGAACTTTAGTTTACATAACTTCTGCTCTTTGCATCCTATTACACTTTCCTATGTTCCCTCTCAAAAAGACTTGGTGTAACAAAACAAAGCAGAACAAAAACATACCAATGAGTTGACAAAAGACTATTGAGCTCTAAGTATATGTTGGACATAAGGCCCTTGTCTGATGAATAGCTGGTGAAGATTTTCTCCCATTTTCTAGGCTTTCTATTTGTCTTGCTAGCTATGTCTTTTTACCAAGCAGAAGCGCTTCAGTTTAATGCATTTTGGGGGGGGAGTTGGGTTTTGGGGCCTGAACTCTGGGCCTGGGCGCTGTCCCTCAGCTCTTCAGCTCAAGGCTAGCGCTCTACCACTTGAGCCACAGCGCCACTTCCAGATTTTTCTTTTTGCTTATGTGGTGCTGAGGAATCGAACCCAAGGGCCTCATGCATGCAAGGCAAGCGCTCTACCACTGAGTTGACTTCCCAGCCCCTGATACAATCTTATGCATTCAGCCTTTCTTCTATTTGTTGTGATTCTGGATCTTTATTTCCAACAACCAATCAATAAATGGCCTAAAGACCTAAGGAGAGACTTCTTACAGGAAGAAAAAAGAATGGCTAATAGACACATAAGGAGAAACAAAGGAGGAGGCAACAATGCTTGATAAGAATTGTACTCATTACCTTGCCCAAGTAATTGTAACCCCTATGTACGGTATTTTCACAATTAAAAAAATATATATAATAAAAAAGAAGTGTTCACCATCTCTAGCCATAAAAGAAAGCACAATTCAAGACAATATTGAGATTTCATCTAACTCCAGTTAGAAAGGCATTATTAAGAAAAATAATAATGACATCTGGGTTGAATAAGCCAAGCCCAAATAAACATAGGTCCCATGGTTTCCCTTATTTGCAATATCTAGTATATATATGAGTCAAGCGGAAAAGGTCAGATAATGTGATGTTAGGAAAATGAACCCTTAAATATGTATTTTAATGTTTTTTTTCTTTCATGCATGTGTTTCTAACGCATTTATAAGATTATTTCTTTGTTGCTTTGTATGTCCCTCTCCCACAGTATAACCCCTGCTTTCTCTATATTTGATGTCAGTATAACTTGTGGAGGAGATGGGAAAAAACAAGTCGTTTAAGGATACAGGTGGACCTGTTGCAACAATGAGAAGTACAAGTTGTCATGTCGAAAACGAGCTTTACAACGTCGGCGGGGGGGTGGGGTGGGGTGGGGGGGGGTGGGGGGATAATTGGGTAGGGGGGGAAGGGGGAGGCTGGGAAGGGATGTGAAGGGTAAACAAAGGAGGAGGCTGCAATGCTTGGTAAGAAATGTATGCATTATCCTGCCCATGTAATTGTAACCCCTCTGTACAGTATGTTCACAAATAAAATAAAATTAAATTAAAAAAAGAAAAATAATAATAACAAATGCTGGTACTGATGAGGCCAAAAAGGAACCCTGTTAGACTGTTGGTGGGAATGTAAACTTGTTCAACCACTCTGGAAAGCAGTATGGAGGTTCCTTAAAAGACTAAACAAAGAGCTTCCTTAAGACCCAGCAATTCAACTCCTGGGCATTTATCCAATGAGCCACAAAACAGGCCAAACTAAAGTCATCAGCATAAGTGTATTTATTGTAGCATTGTTTATCATAATCAAGAAATAGAATCAACCTAGATGTCCCTCAGTGGATGAATGGATCAAGAAAATGTGATACACACACACACACACACACACACACAAACACACACACAAACACACACACACAATAGAATTCTACTCATCCATCATAAGTAATGATATTGTACCATTTGTAAGAAAATGGAAAGAGTTGGAAAATATTATATTAAGTGAAGTAAGCCAGAACCAAAGAAACATAGGCTTCATGATTTACCTCATGTGGTAAAAAGAATGTATCTATAAATTCACAAGTAAACACACTGAATGACCAAAACAAGCAAATAATACCAGGACATGGTAAATTATCTAGGACCCTAGCCATTAACATACAGAAGACAGAGGAAGTTATGTATAGGAGTAGTGGGCAAAGGCTCAGTAACTATGGACATAAAATAGCATTCTATGAGATGAACTCCAAAAAAGGAAAGAAGACACACTCTTTAGTTGCCATTATTGCTGTTTTCATTCTCTCTTCCCTTTGTATTTTTATTTTGTTTGTATTTGAGAGGATAAAGGAGGGCACATAAAAGATGGAACAAGGACAAACAAATACCATAGCAATACCAGACACTAAGTGAAAAATGAACTGGCTATCTGATGGGTGGGCATGGGAGGGAAGGATTGGGAGACAGCATCTGAAGGGGAAAATGGTTCAAAAAGCATTGTTTTGATGGTTCCTGATTCAAGAAACTCTAACCCCCCATATGTCAACTACACAGAAACAATTAAAAAAAAGAATATTGATTGTGGCATTTGTTGATTTCCAGTTCTTTACACAAAATTATATTTATGCCTTTTAAATTTCTAATAGTCATAGTTAAGTAGGGAATACTTTCAAGCCTTTGTGATAATTACAGTAATTTTTTATGATTGGTACCAATGAGTACAGAATTGATACCAGCTATTCATACAATAAATGGCAAACAATTCCACATTTTTAACGTATTTCATAATCATCAGAAAATCCAGTGTTGATGGAAATTTTTCTAGTAGAGGAAAAGGAAAGAAAAGATTCACATATTTCATTAATGCTGTATCATTACAAAAGTCTCTCATCAAAGGGAATAATGAAAAAGGGTCTTAAAATCAACATGAATGGCCCCTTGTTGGTACTGGCTCTAATTTCACAATTATAAATACACATGCAGTTGTTGCAAATGTATGCCTATGGGAGTTTCTCCCTTGTGACTCCTTTAGTTCAAAGTATTTTCAGCAGACCATCCATAAAAGCTACTATTGTTTGAAGGTTCATAGGAGAGAGTGGGTACTGTCACATCTATTTAATATTTAATGATATAAATTGCAGAAAAGTAACAGGAGCCAGCACGAATGGCCAACTTGACATTCCAAAAATATTGTAAAAGCCTGGCAGAAATAACAGTTCAGATTAGCATATATCCTTTTCCTTAAATTGGGGTAAAACTGTTGGAGTTCTGATTTACTAATAATTAAGTAAAATTTGAAGTTAGGCAATATTTCTGCTTATGTTTGTTTTTAAGAGTCTTTCAGGATAAACTGAATGTTAATCTGAAAGTCTGTCAATATTACTCTGAAGGTTTTTAATGTAGTCTGAAGTTACTCTCATCCTGTGGCAGAACACAATATTCTTAACAACTGACACTTTCAGTGGATGACAGTGTTAGTATATTTTTTAAGAGTCTTTGCCTCTCCAAAAAAATTTAGCCAGGGGTAGGATTATTGTGCAGACTTGACAAGACTTTTTCCTCAAGGCTAATTTATATGACATAATTTTGCTTTGGGGTGAAAAGAGAGGAGATGAGCGACATTACTGGCCAGTTGAAGAAGTACCTCAGTGAGAATGAATAATCAGCTCTAGGAACAAAGAAATTCACCGAACTTATGAGATGGGTGTTCATCTTCACCTCCTTAAACAAGGATCTGCCTAGAACATAATTTGCTTCTTGCCCTGCTTCTATTGAGAGGATGATGTTGATATGAGGTGATGATTCCAACAAACTCACTGTTTGCTTCCATACCCACAGTGCCAGAATGGCTACAGTATTCTGACACTGCATGAAAAAAAACAAGTAGTATCCTAAGAATCACATTAAGTACTTCAATGTTTCCTAGCAATTGAATACATATACAAAATGTTTCTAATATGGGCAGGGTTATCTGAAAGTATGCTATTTGAGTAATATGGTATAGTTTTCCTACAATAAAAAATATTATATTTCCTCATTTAGATGCCCAGCATTGCTGCCACATTTTTTTTTAACTTTCTGGAGACAGTTGTCTTGACCTTGGACAAAGAAGCCATGAAGAAGCATTGGAACACGCTTCCACAGACAAGTCACCTTCTGTGCCATGAAGATCCCTGCAAGGCGTAAAAAGTACATAATAATTCTCAGATGTGAGATGTCAGTAGTGGAATTGGATATTACCTTATTATAGATATATCACACAAATATACAAGTAAAATTCCATAATTTAATGTAGCATAGAATATGGAGATTGTGTACTAGAAAATAATTCCATGACAAGTAGGAAGCTCTTGGAATTCTACTTGTTTATAACTAATGTGTTTTAGTAACTTCAGTTGTATAAATGGATTTCAAATACTAATTTATGTCTTCTACTTTGGGAGAAATTAATTAGCCTCTCCTATTTCATTATTTCTACCGCACAACTCAAGTAGGTATCTATGACAAGTTTATGAAAATTAAAAGCATGTAAAATGTTTATGAAATTTTGGGGCAGCAAATCTACTTTAATGACACAACAAATCATTAGAAGTATAGTGATATGCTTCATATCAAAGAGGTTGATATGACGTTGGGAAGTGTTGCTCAAGTTGTACAGTACAGAAAGGCAGAGTATGTGAGATTAACCCTCCGAACAGCCTGAATAAATAGACAGATTGATATATAAATCAATAATAAGGTGAACTATGTCATAAATTTGCTATGACTTTTTAAATCAAAGTATATAACATTGCAGAATTTATAGAAGTCTTTCAAGGTTATATTATATTCTGGAGGACATCAGGTAAATTAGGTTTCTGATGTGTATTATAGAACTCATCTTGACTCCATGGAAAAACAGAATGTCACAGAGTTTGTTTTCACAGGACTGTTTGAAAGTGAGCAAACAGAGCTACTGCTCTTTTTCTTGTTCCTGCTTTGCTATGTGGCTGTCTTAATGGGAAATGGCATCATCTTACTGACGATCTGCTGCAGCCATCTCCTGGAACAGCCAATGTACTACTTCCTCTGCCACCTGTCCCTCATGGACCTCTGCTCTATATCGGTTGTAGTTCCCCAGCTAATCAGAAACATGGCTGCCACAAGAAAAGACATTTCCTATAACAACTGCATGACGCAGCTCTTCACTTACCACTGGCTAGTAGGTGTGGAAACTTTTATCTTGGTGTGCATGGCTTTTGACCGTTATGTGGCCATTGTCAAACCACTGCATTACATGATGATCATGAACCGGAAGAGGTGTCACATGCTGATCATCGTGGCCTGGGGACTAGGATTTTGGCATTCTATTGCTTTGTTGCTCATGGTTCTTAGTTTGCCTTTCTGTGGTCCTAATGTGATCCAACACTACATGTGTGATATTAAACCTCTTTTGAAACTTGTTTGCAAAGATATCCGTATTTCTAGTATCTTAGTGATTGCTAATTCTGGGACAGTAATAGTTGTCATATTTACTGTGCTCTTAGCTTCATATATACTCATTTTATGTAATCTCAGGATGAGATCCTCCGCAGGACGTCACAAAGCTCTCTCCACCTGTAGCTCTCACATAATGGTTGTGGTTCTGTTTTTTGTGCCCTGTATTTACATCTATATCCTCCCTGCAGGTGGTAAAAATAAGGATAAGGAAATCTCTGTGTTTTACACCGTGATTGCACCCATGCTAAACCCTCTCATTTATACTCTGAGGAACAAGGAGATGAAAATTGCTATGGGGAAGGTCTGGTGGCGAATGTCACAGTCCAAATTAAAGTAAAAAGAGAAAAGTCCTTCATTATGCTCTCAGCCTGTGTTCCCAAGATAGTTCTAATTTAAAGTACCTGAAACAAGAAATGTAGGAGAACTCTTGCTGGATTTTGACAAATGTTGTAGGATAGTGTCTCTGGTTATAATTCTGAAGCAAGACCCCTTGTTATACAGATTGAAATCTGTGCATAAAATGGCTCAAATATTCTAGAATTAAATAGGTTATTTTAAGAAATAATAAGGATTTTCTTCTAGAGCATATGCATCTTTTGGAAATCTACCTCCCTTTTAAAAACCATGGATCAAGTGTAGATAAAATAGTTCCAATTGCACCAAAGTGAAAAGCAAAAAAAGACTATGAAGAAGGCCTGTCTTCCATCATGCAAGGCATCTCTTCAAAAAATTACATTAAAGTCAATTTTCTCAGCAATAAAATCCATTCTTCTCTTTTTTTTTCAGTCAGAAATTTCTATGAATCTCTAGGTCTTATTTGTTGATTTCAGTACTCACTACTCTGCTGAATATCTTGGGTGATAATAAAATATTGTGGGGTGCTGGGAACTAGGTCCAATGTTAACTCAATTTTCAATCTCTAATTGTGCAATTTGTTCTAATTCTGAGTTTTATTTGTATAATATCAGTGAAAGGAGGTTATTATTTATTTTTTACTTGCTTCCCTCCTTTCTTCCTTCCTTCCTTCCCTCCTTCCTTCCCTCCTTCCTTCCTTCCCTCCTTCCTTCTTTCCCTCTTCTCTCTCTTGCTTTCTTGATTTTTCTCTTCTCTTTCTCTTATTTTCTCTTCTTGCTCCATAAAACGGGATCTTGAAATAGACCCTGGTTATCATACAATTCAGGATCATCCTGTCTCTTCCTGTTGAATGCTGGTATTTCAATTAACGGCATCCATGCTTGCCTATATATTATTTTTCTTCAATGCAAAAGACTGCTCTGGCAAACATATGGAACATTTTTAACAGAGAATACTGGGAAAGAACTGGAAGCTAATGTATGGAACTTTTCCGTGTTTCTCTCTGCTAGGTCATTCTCTAAAGTTTCTCACATTTGGAGCTTTGTTTGTGCTGTCTTCCCTACACGGAATGTCCTTGCTTCTGTGCTTCCCAGCACAGGAGTCAATGAACAGAACCAATCCCTTCTTCTTCTTATATTGCAATTCCCTGTGCAATTAGTAATGCACCTACAGTAATTCTTGTGACTTATCCTACAAATTGACTGAGCCAGAAAATTATATGGTCTATTTCTGTTCTTCTTTATATGTCTTTTTCTCCTAGACATGATTTGCTTCAAATTAATTAATAAATAAACCATTTTGGAAATGCACTGAAAGTTATTATTTTATTTGACTCAATGTGATATTTTCAAATACCTACATTATCTCCTTATTTTATTGTTGATCATATATTAATACTATAATATGCCCCTAATTAAAATTAGTGTAGTTTTAGGTGTCTCCAGGTAATGAAGGAATCCAACCTACAATTAGCCAACCAAATTATTTTAAGGCATATAGGAATTAAGAAAAATTAAGGCAATGATTCAGAAATACAAATTTGACATGTTTTGTGGCAAACTACCTTCTATACATGTATGAAAGCACAATAATGAAGCCCACAGTTATGTGAAACATAGAAAAAATAAATAAGTCAATAGTATGACCCTGTGGAGTCTTATGAATATTTCCCAGTGTAAACTAAGAACTATGGTTTATATAACTCCTCCTCTATGTATCCTCCTACACATTCCTATGTTTCTTATTGAAAAGACTGGGTGTGACAAAACAAAGCAAAACAGAAACAGACAAAGGAGTGGGAAAAAGACTATTTGTTGTGGCATTTCCCAATTTTCAGCCATTAATACAAGTCAACAACAATTCATACAAAGTGGTATTTTGGGTTTTAAATTTCTCATAGTCATACTGAAAGAGGAAATATTTTCAATCCTTCTTGATATTTTCAATAATTTTATTGATTAGTATCAGTGAATACAGAATTGATGCATGTTATTAATTGGTACAATGAATGATAATAATCCACATTTTAACACATTATGTATTCATCAAAAAATTCAATGTTGAAGGAAATTTTCCTAGTAGAGGAAAGAGAAATCAAAAAAGTCATTGAATTCATCAATGCTGCATCCATCATTACAAAATCTTGCATTTCTTGTATCATATCCCAAAGAGATAAATGGAAGAGGGCCTTAAAATCATCTCGAGTGATCCCTTTATTGGTATTGGCTTTACTTTCATAATTATGGTCATAATTATGGATGCATATGCATTTGCTGCAAATGTATTCCTATGGGAGTTGATCCCTTGTGTCTCCTTATGTCCTTTAGTTCAAAACAGTTTCAGCAAAACATTCATAAAAGCTTCTCTGGTTTGAAGGTTCATGGGAGAGACTGGGTGTTTCCCAAAGTATGTACTCTTTCATCATAAATAGCAGAAAAGGAAGAGGAGTCAGCATGGAGGATCAACTTGACATTTCAAAAATATTGTAAATCTTGGCAGGAATAGTAATTCATATTAGCATATATTCTTTCCCACAAATTGAGGTAAAAGTTTTCGAAATGCACATTGGCTAATAATCTATAAATGTGGAAGTTCTGTAATATTTCTGCTTATGTTTCTTTTTCAGCGAAGTCACTCAGGGAAAATAAAGATAATTTGAAAGTCTATAAATATTCTGACAGTTTTTAATGTGTCTTGAATTGTGGCAGAACACAATTTTTTTTTAACAATTGACACTTACAATGGTGAACAATGTTAGTGTGTATTTATGAATCTGTTCTTCTCCAAACCATTTAAGCGAGGAAAGGCCTGTGCTGTGGACTTACATGATGTTTTCTCTGAAGCACAAATTACATGAAGTCATTTTGCTTTGAGTGAATAAAGCGAGGAGATTAGCAACATTACATCATTGACTAGATGAAGGTGCTCAGAGAATGAATTGTTCACTCTAGAAACAAAGAGATTCACAGAGTCTCTGAGATGGGTGCTCATTTTCCTCTCCTTAAACAAGGATCTGCGTAGAACTCAGTTTGTTTCTTGTCCTGACAGTACCGTGAGGATCCAAATTTAAGAAAATCAATAGATGTTGGTGATAGAAGATGATTTCATCACAATCACTCTTTGCTATCATATCCACAGGGTCAGAGTATCTACAGTGTTCTGATGGTGGGATTAAAGAAGCAGGCAGTGGTGTAAGAATCTTATTACATTCTTTAATATGTCAGGACAAAGGAAAACATCTACAAAATGTTTCTATTCCAGGAGATATCTCAAAATTTGCTACTAGCATTTTTAGGAATAAGTGAAGTTTTCTATAATAATATTAAGAACTATAGTTCCTTATAGATGTGCCTCAATTTTTTAAAATATACTTTCAGAGACTTCAGTGTCACCTTGGGAAACAAGCTATGGAGAAGCTTCAGGACACTCTTGCAAAGATCAGTTTCTGTGCCATGAAGCTAACTGCAAGTGTAAAAGAGAACATGTTCATTCTATCAAACATAAGATGTCAGTAGTGAGAGTGGGTTATTATTGATACATTATATGTAATACAGGAATACAATTAATAATTTTATGTAGTATGGAACTTGGAGATAGTGCAATGGAAAATAGTCCCTATTAAGTTGCAGTGTAGGAGACAGATGGAATTCTAAGTGTTTAAAAATAATGTGGAATAACAATTAGGCTGTATAATAGCTACAAATTTACATCATACAAAATTTATATTCTCCATTTTGGAAGAAATTAGTTGACCTGTCATATTTCATTATTTCTTTTCTATAATTTATGAGAATTAAAAGCATGCAAAATACTTATGAAAGTTTTTGGCACGAAATCTGTTTTTATCACATGATCCCTTATTAGAAGTACTGTGATGTGTTTCAAACCAAACATCTTTAACGATTACCTTTGTATGGATGGGAAGTGTTGCTCAAGTTGTTCAGTGCTTGTGCAGAAAGACCCAGTATGTGAGCATAACCATCAGCAGACCCTAAACAAATAGACAGATTGATCCATAATTAAATAATAATGTGAAACATCATCAATTTGCTATGACTTGTTTAATCAAAGTATATAATACTATAAAATTTAAACAAGGTTATCAATGTTGTATTATATTCTGGATGACTTCAGATAAATTCGATTCCTGATATGTAGTATAGAACTTATTTTGACATCATGGAAAAACAGAATGTCACAGAGTTTGTTTTCACAGGACTGTTTGAAAGTAAGCAAACAGAACTACTGCTCTTTTTCTTGTTCCTGCTTTGCTATGTGGCAGTGTTAATGGGAAACAGCATCATCTTACTGACGATCTGCTGCAGCCATCTCCTGGAACAGCCAATGTACTACTTCCTCTGCCACCTCTCCTTCATGGACCTCTGCTCTACCTCTGTTGTAGTTCTCCAGCTAATCAGAAACATGGCTGCCACAAGAAAAGACATTTCCTACAACAACTGCATGACGCAGCTCTTCACTTACCACTGGTTGGCAGGTGTGGAAACTTTTATCTTGGTGTGCATGGCTTTTGACCATTATGTGGCCATTGTCAAACCACTGCATTACATGATAATCATGAACCGGAAGAGGTGTCACATGCTGATCATCGTGGCCTGGGGACTCGGTTTTTGGCATTCTATTGCTATGTTGCTCATGGTCCTCAGTTTGCCTTTCTGTGGCCCTAATGTGATTGATCATTACATGTGTGATATTAAACCCCTTTTAAAACTGGTTTGCAAAGATATCTGTATTTCTAGTATCTTAGTGATTGCTAACTCTGGGACTGTAGCAATTGCCATATTTTCTGTGCTCTTAGCTTCATATATACTCATTTTATATAATCTCAGGATGATATCCTCCGCAGGACATCACAAAGCTCTCTCCACCTGTAGCTCTCACATAATGGTTGTAGTTCTGTTCTTTGTGCCATGTGTTTATAGCTATATCTTCCCTGCAGGTGCTAAAAATAAGGATAATGAAATCTCTGTGTTTTACACTGTGATTGCCCCCATGCTAAATCCTCTCATCTATACTCTGAGGAACAAAGAGATGAAAATTGCTATGGGGAAGGTCTGGCGGCAAATATCACATTCATGATTAAGATAAAGAAGGAGTTCTTTATTACGCTCTCACCCTGTGTTGCCAGGATGGTTTTAAGTAGAGATATCATAGAAAAGAAACATAGAAGCATTATGTTTTAATTGTTATTGCAATGGTGATGTACAAAGGGGTTACAGTTACATAAGTCAGGTGGTGAGTCCGTTTGTCTTTGGACAGTGTCACCTCTTTCCTCATTTCTCCCTGTTTTTCTCTCCCTACTCTCCTTCTGCACAAATTGTATAATTAGTTTTCAACATAGTATCTAGTGAGTTTCACTGATGCCATTGTTCACCCTTTGTCCTACCATTTCTGTGCTCTGCCTTATCCTCTCCAAAACACATTAACTTACATTCAAGACAAAAGTTACAGAAAGCAAAAACCGTGCCCAAGGATAAAAATAGGAAGAACAATAACATGAAATTTCTTGTTTCCATTTCTTGGTGTTCATGTCAATAAACTTCATTTTATACGATCAGAGGTCCACAGCTGATGAGCCTTTCTGATCATCTCCTAAGAATATCCTCTTTTGTTCTCACTGTGTGAATGTCTAGGGTCTTGTATAATTTATCATGTGCAGACTAAAGCTCCTAGCACAACCATGTTCATGGCAATAATGTTTACCATATCCAGGCTATGGAATCAACCTGGATGCTTCTCAACAGATGAATGGATCAAGATGTGCTTTATATACACAATGGAATTCTATGCTTCCATCAGAAGAATGACATCTCCCCGTTTGTAAGGAAATGGAAAGACGGAAAAATTATATTAAACAAATTAAGCCAGACCAAGGAGAGAAACATAAGTTGCATGGTTTCAAAAGTGCATATAAATCAACAAGTAAACACACTACATAGTAAAAGACAAAAAACAGCTGCACCCTTTCTGGATTTTGCCCAACGTTATGGGCTAAATATCTAATGTTATAAGTCTGAATCAGGGTCCTGTTATATAGGTTGAAATTTTGAGGTGCTGGGGACAAGGGCAACTGATAACTGAGTTTTTCTCTCTAAATTGTGAAAGTATGTTCTAATTCTGTATTTCATTTATATAACATCAATGAAAGGAGGTATCAATGAGTTCCTTCATTCCTTCCTTCCTTCCTTCCTTCTTTCCTTCCTTCCTTCCTTCTTTCCTTCCTTCCTTCGTTTCTTCCTTCCTTCCTTCCTTCCTTCCTTCCTTCCTTCCTTCCTTCCTTCCTTCCTTCCTTCTTTCCTTCCTTCCTTCCTTCCTTCCTTCCTTCCTTCCTTCCTTCCTTCCTTTCTTCCTTCCTTCCTTCCTTCCTTCCTTCCTTCCTTCCTTCCTTCCTTCCTTCCTTCCTTCCTTCCTTCCTTCCTTCTTTCCTTCCTTCCTTCCTTCCCTCCATCCCTCTCACTCTCTCTACTCATTTTATAGGCAAGATCTTGGAATAGACCCAGGTTATCATAAAACTCAACATTATTATGCTTTGTCCTCTTGCTGGCATTGCAGGTGACCACATTCACATTGCAAAATATTGCTCTGGCAAAAATGTATGACCATTTAGTGGAGAACACTTGGGAGTAAACAGAAGGTGATGTGGGGAACTTTTCCTCCTGTGTTTCTCTCTGCTATGTCATTCTCTGAAGTTTCTCCCATGTTTGGGACTTTGTTCTGTCTCTCAAACACAGGATGTTTCTGCTTCTGTGCTTCAAAGTACATAAATCACATTTTTGCAAATACTTATTGGAATATTCTTCAGGAATATTTTGAATTCTCATCAAAGAACCAATTCTTTCTTCTTATAATGAAATTCCTCCATTTAATTAGTCATACAACTACAGAATCCAAGTGAACTGAGTCAGAAAATGATACATGCTATTTCTGTTTTTTTCTTTTTTTTTAACCTGTTTTGACTGTGCTACAGATTACTTAGTAAATAAACAATTCTCGAAATGCACTGAAAAGTATTATTTTATTTGATTCTATGTATTCTTTCTTTTTCTTTTTTGTGGGTCATGGGGCTTGAACTCTTCAGCTCAAGGCTAGGGCTCTACCACTTTTCCTACAGTGCAACTTCCGGTGTCTGGTGGTTAATTGGACATAAGAGTCTCACAGACTTTTCTTCCCTGGATGGCTTTGAACTGCAAGCCTCAGATCTCAGCATCCTGAGTATCTAGGATTACCGTTGTGAGCCACCAGCACCTGGCTCTATGTACTATTTTCAAATGTCAAGATTATCTCCTTTCATTATTATTGATAATACACTAATATTATCATAATCCTCCCCCATATCAAAATATCTTTGTGTCTACTGATAAGGAATCCAACTTACATTTAGCCACCCAACCTATTTTAAAATGTATGACTATTTATTAGGAAAATCTCCCAATTTCTAGCTTTTTACACAAAATGGTATTCATGCCTTTTAAATTTCTAATAGTCATAATTAAATAGGCACTAATTTCAATCCTTTGTGATAACTGCAGTAATTTTGATGAGTACAAAATGGGTACTAGCTATCAGCACATTGGTAGAATCAATGATAAACACTCCACATTTTTAACACATTCCATAATCATGAGAAAATTCAATGTTGAAGGCAGTTTTCCTAGTAAAGAAAATGAAAAGATTCACTCATTTCATCAATGCTCTAACATTACGAAAGACTTGCATCACCTGTATCATATCCTAAACAGATTATGAAAAGGGTCTTAAAATCAACTCGAAGGGCCCTGTTGGTACTGACTTTACTTTCACAATTATAAATACAGATGCAGTTGGTGCAAATGTATGCCTATGGGAGTTTCTCCCTTGTGACCCCTTATGTCCTTTAGTTTAAAATGTTTTCAGTGGGCCATCCATAAAAGCTTCAATTGTTTGAAGGTTCATGGGAGAGACTGGGTGCTTCCACACCAGTTTAATGTTCCATGATGAAAATTGCAAAAAAGGAACAGGAACCAGCATGAATGACCAACTTGACATTCCAAAAATATGCTAAGAGCCTGGCAGAAATACCAATTGGAATTAGCATATGAAGTAGCATATAACCTTTTACCTAAATTGAGGTAAAATTGTTGGAGTCAAATTTCCTAATAATACATAAATTTGAAGTTCTGTAACATTTCTGCTTGTTTGTTTTTTAAGAGTAACAATTTGAGGAGACACCAAACGTTAATTTGAAAGTCTACCAATAATACTCTGAAGGTTTTTAATGTAGTCTTCAATTTCCTCTCTTGTAGTGGAAGACAGTATTCTTAACAACTGACCTCTTTCATGCGTGAAGTGTTAGTATATAGTTTGAAGAGTCAGTACCTCTCCAAATCCTTTTGGGCAGGGATATGACTATTCTGTGGACTTGACAAGACTTTTCTCTCAAGCATAATTTACATGATATAATTTTGCTTTGGAAAGATGAGTGACATGACTCCAATGACCTCAATGACAATGAATATTCATCTCTAGGAACAAAGAGATTGATGCCATTGACCAGATGAAAAAGCTCAGAGAATGAAGTGTTCACTTTAGAAACAAAGAGATTCACAAAACAACTGAGGTAGGTGCTCTTCTTCACCTCTTTCAACACAGATCTGTCTAGAACATAATTTGTTTCTTGCCTTGTTTGTATTGAAAGGATGCAACTTTATGCAAATCATTATGGTGTTGATAAGAAGTGATGATTCCAACAAAATCACTGTTTGATTCTACACCCACAGCATCAGTATGGCTGCAATATTCTGACACTGTATAAAAAGAAGCAAGTAGAAGCTTAAGAATCACATTAAGTACTTCAATATTTCCTAGGAACTGAATACATCTACAAAAACCTAATATTGGTGGAATTATCTGGAAGCATGCTATTAGCACTTTTTATGGTAAAGATTTCCTATATTAAAAATACTGTATTTGCACCTTTAGATGCCCAAGATTGCTGTCACATTTTTTTAAACTTCCTGGAGACAGATGTACTGACCTTGGACAAAGAAGTCTTGAAGAAGCATCAGAACATGCTTCCAAAGACCAGTCACTTTCTGCCCCATGAAGATCCCTGCAAGTTATAAAAAGTATATAATTCTATCATACATAAGATGTCACTACTGAGATTGGGATATTGTATTATTATAGATACATTATGCACAATATAGAAATAAAATGTAGTATGGCATGTGGAGTGGAAAATAATCCCTATTAAGTTGAAGAGTAGGAAGCTTTTGGGATTCTACTTGTTTATAAATAATGTTGCACAGTAAACTTGGTTGTCTAAATGGGTTTCAGATACAAGTTTGTATCTTCTAGCTTGGGATAAATTAATTAGCCTCTCCTATTTCATTATTTCTACCACATAAAGTTGTCTATGACAACTTTATGAAAATTCAAAGTATCTAAAATCTTGGTGAAAGTTTTGGGCACCAAATCTGCTTTAATGACACGATAAATTGTTAGAGGTATAGTGATGTGTTTCATATCAGAGAAGTTGATATGAAGGTGGGAAATGTTGCTCAAGTTTTATAGTGCTTGTGCAAGAAGACCCAATATATAAGTCAATAATTAGGTGAACCGTGTCATAAGTTTGCTATGACTTCTTAAATCAAAGTATACAACAACACAAAATTTTAAGAAGGCTTTCAAGGTTGTATTATATTCTGGATGACTTCAGATAAATTAGATTTCGTCTGTGTATTGTAGAACTCATCTTGATGTCATGGGAAAACAAAATGTCACAGAGTTTGTTTTCACAGGACTGTTTGAAAGTGAGCAAACAGAACTACTGCTCTTTTTCTTGTTCCTGCTTTGCTATGTGGCAGTGTTAATGGGAAACAGCATCATCTTACTCACGATCTGCTGCAGCCATCTCCTGGAACAGCCAATGTACTACTTCCTCTGCCACTTGTCCCTCATGGACCTCTGCTCTACTTCCGTTGTAGTACCCCAGTTAATCAGGAACTTGGCTGTCACAAGAAGAGATATTTCCTACAACATTTGCATGACGCAGCTCTTCACTTACCACTGGATGGCAGGTGTGGAAATATTCATCTTGGTGGGCATGGCTTTTGATCGTTATGTGGCTATTGTCAAGCCGCTGCATTACATGATGATCATGAACCGGAAGAGGTGTCACATGCTGATCGCCATGGCTTGGGGACTCGGTTTTTGGCATTCTATTGCTCTACTGGCCCTAGGCCTCAGTTTGCCTTTCTGTGGTCCTAATGTAATTGACTACTACATGTGTGATATCAAGCCCCTTTTGAAACTGGCTTGCAATGATATCCATATTTCTAGTATCTTAGTGATTGCTAATTCTGGGACAGTAGCTCTTTCCATATTTTCTGTGCTCTTAGCTTCATATGTCCTCATTCTATATAACCTCAGGACAAGATCATCAGCAGGACGTCGCAAAGCTCTCTCCACCTGTAGCTCTCACATGATGGTTGTATGTCTATTTTTTGTCCCCTGTTCTTATGTCTATATCCTACCTGCAGGTGCTAAAAATATGGATAAGGAAATCTCTGTGTTTTACACTGTGATTGCCCCCATGCTAAACCCTCTCATCTATACTCTGAGGAACAAGGAGATGAAAATTGCAATGGGGAAGGTCTGGGGACGAATATCACATTCAAGATTAAAGTAAATAAGGAGTAAAATTTATTATGCACTCAGCTTGTGTTTCTAAGACATTTATAAAATAAAAGAATAAGTAAGAATTTTCTTTGGATTTTGACTTATGTGCTATTGTTTTACTTTATGATTTTGAAGCAAGATTTCAATGTACAGACAGATGTCTGGATGTAAAACAGCTGATATTTTCAAGATAGAAAACAAGTAAATTTGAAGAATGTAAGACAATTGCCCTAGTGCACATCCATCTGGCTCAGTGTTAAGAGTTGTTAGGGTGTCAAGGAAATGCATTCAATCTCCAGTACCCTAGGTTGTGTGTATGTGGTGGTGGGGACTAATAACTAATGAGGCACATCTTCCATCATGCCAATCTCTCCAAACAATTACATTAAACTGAATTTCCTGAGTTAGACAATCAAGCCAATTCATTTGATAGAAATCTTCAAAGAAAATCTGTCCAGGTCTCAGTTGCTGATTTCATAGCTCACTGCTTTGCAGAAGATGTTGTATGATAATTAATGGCTTTGGGGTGTTGGAGATCAGAGCAACTATTGACTCCATCAGTAGCTTTGCCTTAATTGTGAAAGTTTGTTTTAATTTTGTGAGTTTATTTGTATAATATCTGTTAAACGAAGTATTACTGAGTTGTGGTATTTCTTTTTTTAAACCTTTTATTTTCCCTTTTCATCTTCCTTCCTTCCTTCCTTCCTTCCTTCCTTCCTTCCTTCCTTCCTTCCTTCCTTCCTTCCTTTCTTTCTCTCTTTCTTTATTTCCTTCTTTCCTTCTTCCTTCTTTCTTTCTTTTATTCATTGCTTTATGAGACAGTTTATTGGAATAACCCGAGTTATCATTCAACTCTAGATCATTTTGCCTCTTCTTCTTCAATTCTGGCATTACTGGTAATCATGTCCAGGTAGAATTTCTTAAAAATGGATGTTTGTTTTAGAAAACACGTGAGACCTTTTAATAGAGAATAAGATGCAAGTGATGTGAATGTAAATTCTTGTATTTCTCTTTGCCAAGTCATTTTCTAATGTTTCTCACATGTTTGGGGCTTTAGTCTTTCTTTCTCTCCCTGCTTCTGCAGTTCAGAATTCATGAGTTGCAGCCTTTCACAGACCTAATGGACTCATTTGTTTCCTCTTTTTATGTCACTGTTCCTCTGTGCCATTAATAATATACACATAGTAATTCTTGTGAACTATGTCCTACCAGTTGACTGAGCCAAAAAATGTGTTGAATTGCTGTTTACTTTTATTTACTTTATTTGCTTCTTTCTTCTAGAAATGAATATGATACAAATAAATTAATGAACAAATAAATCATTCTGATACACTCAAGGTATATTTTCTCTTTTTATTTGATTATGTGTATCATTTTCAAATCTCTGGAATTATTTTTATCAGATTAATATTAAAATAACATTCAGAAAATAACAATTAAAAATATCTGTTCCTATGGAAAGTGAAGGAATCCAACCTACACTTAACTTCCCAAAGTAACTTAAATTATTATTTTATGTAATAGAAAGTTTCTCTCCTCTAACTTTAGTTTTCATGCATATTTATAATTGACATGACCCAGTTCAGTGAACTTTTTCTTTTCAAAATTTAACTCAGTACCGTTGACAAACCTGTGATGACTTTTTCTCTTCAAGAATTACCCAAATCCCTTGAATATCATGACAAACATTTTGAATTTCAAAAGAAAATTAGTTCTTACAACTTATTTAGTCAAACTTATTTAGATTGGCTAATGACACATTGTTTTCTACTGAGTACATGGAATTTTTATTTAAATGTGTAAATATAGCATATAGAGTATTGTGGTGTGTGTGTGTGTGTATGTGTGTAATGATATATTTAAGGCACATGGCCCTTGCGGGTTACTCTGATAGCTTAGGGAATACGTTATACCATCCTAAAAATATTAATGGAGAAAAGAAACAACCACCAAAATTTTTGTATCATTTTTTCTCACTTTGCAGGTATTTACATGGTTTAAGTTGGAAAATTAGCATAATATGTTTGTTAGCATGTATGTTTGGTGCATACATGCAGTATAATTATCTACTAGTTACCTAATTTTCTACTTGATTACTGATTTTTTTAGCAACCAGTTGTAGATCATTTCCAATGTCTAGTGTCTGCAAAAATATCAATTGAATAAATAGATAGAAAACCTACATACTTTAAAAATTAGGCTTGATTACACACAGAGCTCCCTTATGACCCAGAAATCCCACTTCTGTGCATTTACCCAAATGATCACAAACTAGGCCATACTAACCTACCAGCACAACTATGTTTATTGCAACATCATTCACCATAGCTAAGATATGGAACCAACCCAGATGCCTCCATCAGAAAGAATGACATCGCCTCATTTGTTAGGAAATGGAAAGACTTGGAAAAAAATCATAGTAAGTGAAGTAAGCCAGATCCAATGAAATATAGGTCCCATGATTTCCTTTATTTGCAATAATTAATAAATCTAGAATAATCTTATTAGATGAGCAGAAAAGCTCAAAACCATGTACTGTGACCATATAAGATGATGTTAAAGGAAATGAACCCCAAGGTATGGACACCAGAGGATTTTCTTTGTTGTTGTTGTTGTACTATGTGATTTTTTGTTTCTTTTATATTTCTTCCCCCTCTGATATATTCCCTGTTGTCACTGTATTTGATTTTGGTACCCTGCATTTTGTCTATACATTAATCTAATTTGGGAAGGGGAAGGGGAATAACAAAATTCTGAAACAAGAACACAGGATGACCCATTCCAACAACAATACTCACAAGACACTATGTTGGAAATGCACTTTACAATTTTGGGGTCAGCAAGGAGTGGGGTAGGTGGAAGAGGGAAGAAATAGTAGGAGAAAAACAAGGAGGAGGTAACAACGTTCTACAAGAAATACACTCATAACCTCACTCATGTAACTGTAACCCCTTTATACAGCATCTTCATAATAAAATAAAATTTAAAAAAATTAGGCTTTGTATATAATTATATGTAAATATATTTATATATGAAGTTGTACATAATATATGGTATATATAAAACTTTTTATATAATATTTTATGTATAAATTTTATATATAAGACATATATATATAATATAATACATATGTTGTGTATGCATAGGATATTATATATGTAAAGTATGTTTAAATAATATTGATAGGGGTTATTTCAAAATTATGCTTTGGTATATAAGAAGTTTCTAATTTATTTATCAGTCCTTACTAAACTTTATCATAGGACGTTGGACAAGCAAGAACAATAGAAAATATTTGCTAATTTATACACCAAGAAATGACTAATAAAGAAAAATGGGTAAATACTGTGATGCATATAAAGTTCTATGAAGAACATAGATGTAAAAATTCTCAATATAATACTTGCAGTCCAACTCCAACACAAACTACAGATATTAAAAGGATTAATTCTGTGTGTATTCTCTAGTACTGAAATTAGCCTTGGAGCCTTGAGCTCTCGCTCAGCTGCTCCACTCAGCACTGCTGCTCTACCATGTGAGCCACACTTCAAGTTGCTGCATTTTGCTGGTTAATTAGAAATAGTCTCAAAGACTTGCCTGACCAGGCTGACTGAAAACCATGATACTCAGATCTCTGCCACCTCATAAGCATGATTAGAATTGTGAGCCACTGGCATCAAGCTGGAAAAGACTTTATATTACAAGGAGGCAAAGAAAGTTTTATGTATGCAAAACAATAAACATGATAAACGTAATGCATAAACTGAACTAAGGCTGAAACACACACACAATCACCTCAATAACTAAGGGGTGACAAGTTTTGCCCTCTTTTTATGATTAAAATCTCAAAGGAATCTTGAATAAAAAGAACAGGCATTAATAATTCAACTGAAATGAAAAGAACACATAAGTTGTGTGTTCCATAGTGTTCCACAATAGTTTATTTATCTAATTATTTATATCGACTAGGAAAATAAGCATAAGGAAAACAGAAATGTAGCACGTAATTTATTAGCTCAAAATTTAAAAATATAGTTCATGAGAAAAAAAACATAAGTGAGTTGCATAGGAATATGCCAAGAGAATAGCTGCACAGAGAAATCACTCTATGAGAAAAGAAGCAATTTGAAATGTATGTGCTTAGTTGGTGGGCATTGAAAACATTCCTGAAGGAGACAGCATTTATTGTGTGATTATCTGTAAGTCACAGACTCTGCCACACAGAAATGGGGACATCTCCTGTAAAGGACAGAACATGAAGAAAACCTCAGAGGATAGATGCAAAACTTTAGTGGTTTTTTTTCTTGCTATTGTTTGTAACGTATTTATAAGGTGATTTCTTTGTTGCTTTGTATGTCCCTCCCCCACGGTATAAACCCTGTTTTCACTGTATTTGATGTTGGTATAATTTGAGGAGGGGAATGGAAAAAAACAAATTGTTTAAATAGGGATACAGGTGGACCCATTGCAACAATGAGATGTACAAGATGCTATGATGAAAAATGAACTTTACAACTTGGGCAGGGGGATAGGGGGTGGAGGGGGAGGAGGTGTAGTAGTAGAGGTGGGAGGTCAGGGATGGTAGGGGAAAACAAAGGAGGAGGCAACAATGCTTGATAAGAAATGCACTCATTACCTTGCTCATGTAATTGTAACCCCTCTGTATGGTATTTTCAAGCATGGTAGCATATAGCTATAATCTCCACATTCAGGAGAAAGAGCCAGCATGATTTCATGTTGGAAGGTCAGCCTGGGTTCAAATTAAGAACCTGTTGCCAAAAAAATTTTTAAAAAAGAAAGAAAAAGACAAGAAAAGAAAAGAAAAATGCTACAGTGTTTTGTGATATCTCTACTACTTGCAGATACCTTAACATTGTGATGATCAGGAGATTAATAAAAACTCCCAAGAGCAGAGATAAATATTAATACTATATATGGCTGAAATCTCCTTGATCCAAAAGGCAATTACTTCACACTTTCATCCAGTGTGGTGAGTTCTCAAATCAGCCAAGGAGACCTGGATCCTTGTAAGAAGATTTATGATTGATGAGTGAGAAGCCTCCTCTTCGAATGGAAGAGAGATTAATGTAACTGTTTTTAGGGAGAGTATATAACTGAAAATGTAACTTACACATTTTTTGGTTTCTTTTGGTACAGTGATTGATCTCAGGCCTTTCCATATTTCATCCATGCTGTCTACCACGGAACTAACTATAGCCTCCCTCAAGCAGAAGGATATGATTCAAACTGAAATGATTTGCAATTTTCAAAATTCAAAGAGTCACACTGGACTAGTTGAGCCTTTTAGCATACAAATTCCAATCTAAATAGAAAATATCACACTTGGTGAGAGAACATGAGTTCATGGACTCCAACTCCATGAAGTAGAGTCATAAGTGTCATTAGTGTCCTGGGAGATATGTTTGAAAGAGTAAAGGTTTCCTGGTTTACTTTAAAACTGAGTTTACTATTCTATACAATACCTTCTGCATGGCAATTTTCATCTCTGTGTTTCTCAGTGTGTAAATGAGAGGATTTAGCATGGGGGCAATCATAGTATAGAACACAGAGATTTGTTTGTCTTTATTTTCTCTATCTGCAGGGAGACTATAGGTATAAATGCAGGGCACAAAGAACAGAACTACAACTGTTATGTGAGAACTACAGGTGGAGAGAGCTTTGTGCCGCCCTGCAGAGGATCTTGTCCTGAGGTTATATAAAATGAGTATGTATGAAGTTAATAGCAAAATAAAAATCACAACAATCAGTGTTCCAGAGTTAGCGATGGCTAAGATACTAGCAATATGAATGTCTTTACAAACAAGTTTCAGAAGAGGCTTGACATCACACATATAGTGATCAATTACATTAGGACCACAGAAAGGCAAATTAAGTATCATAAGCAGCAAGGCAAGAGAATGCCAAAATCCAAGACCCCAGGCTATGGCAATCAGCAAGTTACACCTCTTCCGGTTCATGATCACCGTGTAATGCAGTGGCTTGACAATGGCCACATAACGGTCAAAGGCCATGGACACCAAGATGAATATTTCCACACCCGCCAACCAGTGCCCAGTGAAGAGCTGCGTCATGCAGTTGTTGTAGGAAATGTCTCTTCTGGTTGCAGCCAAGTCTCTGAGCAGTCGAGGAAGCATAGTGGAGGTGAAGCAGAGGTCCATGAGGGAAAGGTGGCAGAGAAAGTAGTACATTGGTTGTTCCAGGAGATGACTGCAAGTGATTGTGAGTAAAATGACAAAGTTCCCCGTGATAACTGCCAGGTAACAAAACAAGACCAAAAAAAGGAACTGTAGCTCCAGTTGCTTATTTCCAAAAAGTCCCGTGAAGTAAAATACAGTGACATTTTTCTGTTTTTCCATGAAGTCAAGCTGAGTCTGCAATACACAGAAGAAACTTCAGGCATGGAAAGTTATGCTGACTGTAATATACACTCAAAGGCTCACTTTATGTTTTCTAGAGATTTACAAATTGAAAAAGGTTTTATAGCTAATTGCTTACAGCAATAATCTCTTTTGCTCTAAAAATGTGTTCAAATATCTAGAATAGGCAAAGAGTTCAAGAAGGAGTGAACAAATGCAATAATGGTACTCACTAGACAATGTGTTGAAAATAAATTATACAACTTATGGGGGAGGGGGTCAGGAGGGGAAAAACTGGGGGAGAAATGAGGGAAGACATGACACTGTTCAAAAAGAAATGTACTCATTACCTGACTTATGTAACCGTACCCCTCTGTATATCATCTTTAAGATAACAGTAAAATATATAAATAAAAATAAATATTTAATTTTAAAAAGAAAATAAACTCTCAAGCAGTAAAAAGTCCAATTGGCAAAAGAGCTAATTAACGACTTCACAGAAGAAGTAAAAGTGACAAACGGACACTTGAAGAAATATTGAACATCTCTGAACAGAAAGGTGATGCAAATCAAAACAACACTGAGATTCCATCTCAGCCCAGTTAGAATGGCCATCATCAAGAATGCAAACAACAACAGATGCTGGCATGGATGTAGGCCAAAGGAATCCCAGCACACTGTTGGTAAGAATGCAAGCTTCTTCAACCACTGTGGAAAGTAGTGTGGGCATTCTTCAAAAAACTAAACATACTCTATGATTCAGCAATTCTTCTCTTGGGTATTTATCTAAAGATTACAAATCAGGATACAGTAAAGCTACGTTCACAGCCATGGTTTGTTTGCTTTTTTTTATTGTAAAGATACTGTACAGAGAGGTTACAGTTAAATGAGTAAGGTAATAAGTACATTCCCTCTTGAGTATTGTTACCCCTTCCTTTGTTTTTCCTCTACTATCCCTTCCTTCCCCACCTTCCCAACTTCTTCCCCGCCCCAAGTTGTAAAGTTTATTTTCAATATAGTGTCTTGTACATCTCATTTTTACAATGGGTCAACCTGTATCCTTGTCTTACCATTTTGTTTTTTCCCTTCCCCTCCCCAAGATGCAGGGCACTGACATCAAATACAGTGAAAATGGGTTATACAATGGGGGAAGAATATGCAAAAGAAACAAAAAATCACAAAGTACATTAGAAACAACAGGGACAAAAAAAAAACCTCTTATGTCCCTATCTTGAGGTTCATGGTTTGTTCTTTTCAAGTTACCTTTAAATAGTCCTACAAATGGGCTGTGATTTAACAAAGCAGTTTATGAATGGAATGCATCTTGATCAATGTCACTGTTTTTCAACACTCGAGTCCATCCCTCCTGACCTACTTCTTCCTTCATTCTTCTTAATTTTGTAGGATATACATTGAATTCTTACTGCATTCTCCCCCTCTTCTCTTCTTCCTTCATCAAGCCCTCCCTGCTCAACCTCACCTCTTACAAATGCCCATTTCCTGGTTCTCATTTTGTACAACTGTGTTTATTGCTGCACTGTGCACCATTACTAAAGCATAAAATCAGCCCAGATGTCCCTTGATCCTTCTTGAAAGGATCAAGAAAATGTGATATATATTATATAATATATGAAGAATATTATTTTATCATTTGCAAAGAGATGGATGGACCTGGGGAGACATGTTAATGAAGTCAGTCAGGACCAGAGACACAAAGGAGGCATGCTTTTTCTCCTATATGCAAACTGACCTAGCTTGTAAATGTACAAGTAAACACACATGGGGTTGTATGCAAGTATACATGAACGTATCAACCAAAGTATGGTATTTACAGGGGAGAATTCAAATGGCGCAATTCCTTAGAAAAACGAACTCATGGTCCAAAAAATGAATACCAGGAAATTGTCACTTAAAGGTGTGTAGAGTTTGAGGAGAGAGGGCAGACAAATGAAGAGAGGAAGGTGGGGAGAATACAGTCATAATATTCAATGTGTCTCCTATGTTATGTAGAAAACAGAGGGGAGGGGATGATTGGAAAGGGAGTAAGGAGAATGATGCATTGGACTTATAAACTGACTCTTGAATGATTGTTTCTTTCTACAACTACTTAGAGATCATAAAAATATAATTTTAAAAAGGCACACTTCCCTTCACAATATTTAGTGAAAACATGTTTTATATACAAAACTTTTGTAAGTATTTTAGCGTCACTATACTCATAGAAACCTAATAGGCATTATTCTTACATTCATGTTGCATACAAAGGCAGAAAAATAGTTAAGGGTAAGTTAAATACAAGACTTTAAGATATTATGGATGCTTGGCACCTTTGAGTCATGCCCATAATCTTAGACACTCAGGAGGCTGAGATATGAGGATCACAGTTCAAAGACAGGCCAGGCAGGAGCATCCATGAAATGCTTATCTCCAATTAACCACCAAAAAGTCAGAAGTGCAGCTGTGCCTCAAATAGTAGAGAGCTAGCCTTTTGCACAATAAAACTCAGGGACAGTTCCCAGGCCCTGAGTTCAAGCCCCTGGAATGTCAAGCCCCCAAAAAGATTATGGAGAACATCTAAGATCTGAGTGTATATACAACCTGTTGCTCCTAATGCCATGCAATGTTATCCAAGCTCAAGTAGAATTCCACCTGCAAAGGGGTGGGTCAAAGGGGAATGAAGTTGCTTAATGGGGTGACACAGATCAAAATGCATTGAATTCAGATGTTGCTTTGTTAGATGACCCCTTCCTTATAAAATGAAAGATAATTATAAAAAATCCAACTATTTTTCATTCTTGCAAATAAGATTTGATGTTGGTATAATTTGTGGAAGGGAAGGGAAAAAAACAAATTGTTTAAATAGGGATACAGTTGGACCCATTGCAACAATGAGATGAACAAGACGTTATGTCGAAAAATGAACTTTACAACTTTGGCGAGGGGGTGAGGAGTGGTTGGGGGGGTGGTGGAGGGTGCCAGTGGAGGATGCAGGGGGACATTGGGTGAGGGGGCAGGGGAGATGGGAAGAGATGGGAAAGGGAAACAAAGGAGGAGGCAACAATGCTTGATAAGAAATGTACTCATTACCTTGCCCATGTAACTGTAACCCTTCTGTATGATATTTTTCACAACAAAAACAACAACAACAACAAGATTTTTCTTGCATTTCATAACCTATGTTACTAACATATTGAATGTTAAGGAATTCTGTCCCTTCAATTTTAAATAATTTATCTCTGAAATCAGTGGAAATAACATTTATTTTCTCCAGGCACTGGTAGCTCAAGCCTGTAATCCTAGCTACTCAGGAGGCTGAAATCTGAGAATTGAGGTTCAAAGCCAGCCTGCGCAGGAAAGTTCGTGAAAGTCTGATCTCCAATAAGCCACCAGAAAACCAGAAATGACACTGTGGCTCAAGTGTTAAGAGCACTAGACTTGAGCTAAAGAGCTAAGGAACAGCTGAAGAGCTAAGAAACACTGCCCAGGCCCAGAGTTCAAGCCACACTACCAATAATATATATATGTATATATATACATATATATATATTCCCTCCAAAATGACATAATTGTTAATCATAACATAAAACTAACCTAGATTATTTAATTAAACTTTCAGTGCTTCTCCAAGGCTAGCATGGTCAAGTCCAGACCTTGGAGAAGATGGAAATATGGCATTTGAAGCACCTAAGCACTTAAATTGAAATAGAAGAACACAACTTTCCATTACATGAATTTTATTTGATTTCTGTAAATTTCAAAATGCTGTTTGAGAGATAATGCCTGACATATTAGAAACCTTTCAGAGGTATTCATTGTTCTGGTGACACATTGGAGGATTTGCTACAATTCTTATCTAGTGACATGTTTATTGCATCACATATTAAGAGCGCTGAAGTCATTCTGATGCTGGGAGCCGAACGTAATTATATTTAAATAATCACCTTTTACCAATTCCTAAATGCACAAGCAGTGAAAAAATGTATGTTTCATACTAAATGGTCATTTTCAACGAATTTATGTTCTTTCAGTGGAGCTAGTCAGGAAACAATAAAATGTCCTAGACAAATCCTTGTCTAAGGAGCAGGAAGAACCCCAACGCTGTCAGCACCCATTTGTTTTAGAGCTGAATACCTCATTTCTCTCTGCTTCTTCAACTGGCAAAAGCAGTGCTGCTCATCTACTGCCCTCACTTATCCCAAAGAAAAATGAATTCATAGGAATTAATTTTTTTTTACTATTCAGAGAATGGCCCTATTCCCTTAAAATGTTTTGTCAAGGTGCAAACTCTTACAAACATATACCAGCCTCTTACCGTCTTCAGGCTCTGTGGATCTGTGTTCCTTCACAAGGGGATGGATTGGAGAACTCATTTTAAACATGCATTCAGTACACAGAAAAATTATGTTATTAGTGCATATTTGCTCCCAGTGGAAACTTTGGTGGATGAATCTGTGAGATGAGGAAGAAGAAGTATTTGAAGAAAAACTTCTCATTAAAATTGTAGAGTAGAACTGTAAGACAACTAGAATAACAATAGTATAGACATTGTAATTCCTAGCTCAAAATAGTTCCACCATATTGGTGCAAAACTCAGCATATATCCGACTCTCTTTTACTTCCAGTGATTAAATTTGGTCTAAGGAAATACAGAACCTTATGGTAAAAGGACTTCAAGGCTGTTTCCATATCTCCTTGGTATCCTTTGAGATAACCCAGGTCTCATTTCCTTCTTAGTTTTATTTCTACTTGCAGTTCTGAAATCTTCCCCTTTTCTTCCCTCTACCAATCTCATCTGAATATATTCCTTGGTACAGGAGGATTCTATTGTGAACAACATTCCTTTGCCATTTTGTTACATACCATTCACATTGTTTCTGTTATTTAAGTTCTTCCACAAAGATCTCTGTGAAAAATCATTTCGGAAGATACTTCATCTGCAATTAGTAATGATAAAAAGAAAAGGAAAAAAAACATTGAATTACATTTCTTTGAAAGTAGTTATATGACTGATACATAGATAGTGTAAAATATCCTCTTGGAGAACTTTATACTCTTGTTTCTTTTAAAAATGATCATAATTTAATAATAAAAACCGTGAAACAGGAGGATGCATGGTTAACTATGTGATACATTTAGGGTAAATATTCACTTAACCAATATGTTCTGGGCATAATGATAAATTCTTTTCACCATTTAACCCATTTCCTCTTCACCATACCCCAATGAGGTATATGATATTTGCTTTTTTTCTTCTCTTTTTTCAATTATGGATACTACAGTGCAAAATTGCACAATTTCTAAAGACAACATCTGTATCTAAATCATGTTTGCCTGTTTTCAAAGCTCATACCATTTTCACTATGCTTACTTGTAATGTCAGAAACACAAAGGAAGCATTAGAACATTTGCAGTCAAATTAATTTGTCCTCTATTTACCATTCAGATTTTCCCAAATGTCTTTAACCTATCAAATATCTATCAAAAATACAGACTACAGAAGAACTTAATTTTTATACTTATTGGTCAATAGTCCAAATTTATTCTAATTTAAGAAAAAGAACAAGTACTAGTCCTAATTTTACCTTCCTCCAGACATTCTATTTGGGGGAAATATTAAAGTGATCCTAATTTTCTGTGATAACTTGAAACAACTCATATATGTACAAAAAAATCTGTCGCTCCTATGAGTCTTCAAACAAAAAGAAGCTTTCAGGGATGGAATGCTGAGAATACTTTGAGTTAAAAGGCATAAGGGAGACCCAAGAGACAAACTCCTATGAGCATTGTATGCAGGCAATGAATGCGTAGTTAACAGCACTGCCAATGGTCAGATAGATGTCTATGAGGCTTTCTATTGCTTAGAATAGGACATAAATGAAAACAAAAGCTTTTGTAGTGTGATAACATGGATGTTTTTCCAGGATCATTATCCAAATGACCTTTATGACTAGTTCTGTGCTATTACCATACTGTTTCATTGTATAACACCGCCACTGTATTTTTATGTTCAGAATTATTTTAGCTGTTTTGGTATCTTTTTCTGTTCAATGGAATAAGCTAGACTCAGAAAGACTCAAATATTTGGGATCTACAATAAATAACATTATTATAAAATGGTGAGAGGGTGAGGCTAAGCAAAAGCAAAGACGGACTAAGAGAGAGGAGGATGGGTTAACTGGTGGAAAAGTTTCACACGTGAAGTAAAAGACAGTTGAAACCCATGTAAACGATATTCTAACTGTTATGAATTGCATAATATAAGGTTTTAATTTTTTGGTTTTACTGGATAGACAATTTTTCCGAACATACCAAGGATTGTCTAAAGGAATAATGTCATCATTACATGTCTTTGGCATCTTTCTTAAAGAGGAGCTGGTCTTATGTGAATGGGTTTATTTATGATACCTTCATTTTATTGTTATATGTGTATATTGTAATGAGAGGAGATGTAATGTTTGGTGTAGTATTTTTGTAATACATTTTAAAGACAACGAGTTTCATCCTTGAGCTTGCTTTGTTCTCATTGCTGCAGTTTCTCTGGTTTTATTATTTTTCTTTTTGCATTAAAAATCATTAGAAATTTAGTATTGAACTTTTCAGTAGATCGCTTTGAATAGTAGAAAACTTTAACAATATTAATTCTTTTAATTCATATTTTACTTGAATCTTTATTTTCTTCAAACACTATTTCATGGTTTTGAATATATAATTTCACATTCTAAAGCATTTAGAATTTCAAATAAAGTTTCACACACATATCATGTACATAAAATGTACAACTATCTATACAGATATATGAATTATATCCCTTAAAAGCAGAAATAATTTGATTTCTTCCTTTGTCACTGTGATATCTTTTATTTAGTGCCTGAAGCTCTTTACTTCTGGAGATTTGTAAGATATATAGGAGGTTATTGTAAACTCCTCATTTCACCATATGTAAAAACACTAAAAAGCGCCTGGTATGGTAGTTTAGGCCTATGATCTTAACCACTAGGAAGACTTAGATTGGAAGAACCAAATCCTGAGGCCAGTTTGAACAAAATGTCCTAATAGTCCATCTCAACAGAAGCAGCTCAGGGTATTATTATGTGATTATGTTCCAAGATATGGAAGGAAGCAAAAAAAAAAAAAAAAAAACTAGGAGAAATTACAGTCTATAAGTTGAACCCAAGGGAGCAGGGAGAAACCTGTTTCAAAATCATCAGTGCATAATGGGGCTAGAGCTGTGGTTCAGTGTAGATAGAGCATCTGCTAGGAGACATGAGGTTCTATATTCCAATTGCAACCCTGACAAAAAAGAAAAAATACAAATATTCTAGTGGCTATTATATCTAGGTATCTTTGGGCATCTTTATTCTGACTGTCTCAATCTCTTCTTCTGTTGCTTTCTCAGATAAATCTCAGTCAAACCACAATGAGCACCCTGCCATTCCAGTTAGAAGGGCTACCATCAAAAAGCCAAACAAAAGTAACAGATACTGATGAGTGTGCTACTCCATATTACCTGTCCCATTGGAAATAAACAGCTAAATTAAACGTGTGAGGCAATGTAAATGTGAAAGGAGAAATCGATAAAGTGAATGAAATCCCCCACCAAATTCCATAATCAGAGTTCTGGCAGCAAAACATTCTCTAAATCACATAAGAGGGTCTCTTGTAAGCTGCTTTGGTCTAGTGGAACCAATGGAAGACAGAATTGCATGCAGGACCTGAAGCAGTGGGTATTAAATAGAAAAAAAAGGAAGTAAAAGGAAAAGAATGAAGGAAACTATTAGTGTATATATAAGTATGGGTCTCTACTAAATAAGAAAATTATATACATAGTAGATGGAATTGAAACACAGTGGATAGTCAGAAATGATGAGGAAAGTGGAATTGAATCACTGTATTTGATTCTGGTGCCCTTTATCTTGTATATACATTTTTTTCCAATTTGAAAAGGGGAAGGGAAATAACAAAATGCGGAAATAAAGATATAGGTAGAACCATTGTAACAATGAGATGTATAAGATACTATATTGAAAATGAAATTTACAACTTCCGGGGGGGAGGGAGGGAGTAGGTGGAGAGGGGAGGATGGAAGGGATGGTAGGAAAAAAACAAAGGAGGAGGTAACAATGCTCAATAGGAAATGTGGTCATTACCTTACTCATGTAACTGTAATCCCTCTGTGCAGTATTTTTACAACCAAATATATACAAAAAAGAACATAGGATAAATTAAAAAATACAAAATAAATACATCAACAATGAGCACACAGTAACTTCAGAAACACTTACAAACAAATCTAGTTGGACATAGATGACTACCACAATGAAAATTGTGAAATACTGAAAAAAATGAAGAAATTGTCCTCTTGTATTTAATACTGGGTAGAATTAGCATTATGTAAATGACTGTATTCTCCCATAGGAATGCACAGGCTAAAAGCAATGGCTTTACAAATTTTGATACTATCTTTCACAAAACATAAAACTCTTAGAATTCACATGAAATCATGCAATACCTTATATTCATTTAAAAACAAAGCAACCCAAAAAATATCTGATCAAATATCAAAATATCTGATGTCAAATTATACTACAGAGATACAGTAACAAAAACTTTGTGGTATTTGCATAAAAAATAGATGTGTTGAAAATTGATAGAATACATGATCCAGGAATAAATCAGTGCATTAACAGACATACCCTTCTTGGAAAGATGCTGAAACATAAGATGTCTGTTTCAACAAAGTGTACTGCGAAAACTAGGTATCTACACATATATGACTGAAACTAGATCCCTGTGTCTCATCCTATACAAAAATTAATTCAAAATGTGTACAGAACTTAATGTAAAATATATTACTGAAACTACTAGAGGGAAAAATAGGAAAGCATTTCAAGATAGAATCACAGATTACTTGTTCCCCAATAGAATGCCAGTCACACTGGGAGCCAACTCATGCCTGTAATGCTAGCTACTCAGGAGGCTGAGATCTGAGGATAGCGGTTCAAAGCCAGCCAGGGCAGAAAAGTTCGTGAGACTCTTATCTTCAATAAACCACTAGAAAACTGGAAGTGGTGCTGTGGCTCAAGCGGTAGAGCGCTTGCCTTGAGCTAAAGAGTACAGGGACAGCGCCCAGGCCCAGAGTTCAAGCCCCATGACTGACCAAAAAAAAAAAAAAAAAAAAGAATGTCAGTAACTTAGGATATAAGAGAAAGAATTAATTAATTAATTAATTAATTAATTAATGGGATTACATTAGATTTATAAGATTCTACATATACCACAGAAAAGAGGAAGTCTACAAAATGAAAACAAATATATGCAAACAATTAACCAGAAATGTGAGAATTAGTATGAATTCAAAAAAGTAAAAAACAAAAGATTAATGTATGCAAATTAACTGAAGTTTCCCAAAGGTGAAGAACTAACAGTCAATAAATAAATGTTCAATCTCTTTAGTCATTAAAGAAATACAAGTCCAAATAAAATTGAAATTCTGTCCAAAAAAAATTGAAATTCTATCTTACCACAATCAGAATATCAACTAACAAGAAAAGAAATAACAAATGCTAGCCAGGCTACAAAAGAAAAATATAAAAATCACAAAGAATTAGCATCTACTATTGGAATGATTGTAATTTTGCAGTTATTCTGGAAATTTGCATAGAGGTTGCCCCAAATCTAAAATGATATAATATTATTCTTGACTGATATTTTTGTGCTTATACTCTAAAGTGTCAGTATAAAATAGAGACATCTGCACACCCATGTTTTTGAATTACAATTTACAATAGACAAGTTGTGGAATTAGTCAAGGTGCCATAAAGAAGTGAAATGAACCCCAAGATAGGGACACAAGTGGTTTTTTCTTTCTTGCTATTGTTTCTAATGTATCATGTGATTTTTTTTGTTTCTTTGTATGTTCCTTCCCTACAGTATAACCCCTGTTTTCACTGTATTTGATGTTGGTGCCCTGCATCTTGTATATTCACTTCTCTAATTTGGGGAGGGGAAGGGAAAAAAACAAAATGCTTAAATAAGGATACAGTTTGACCCATTGTAACAATGAGATGCACAAGACACTATGTTGAAAAAGCAACTTTACAATTTAGGTAAGGATTGGGGGGGGGTGTAGCTGTGGAGGTGGGAGAGAAGGGATGGTAGGGGGAAAACAGAGGAGGAGGTTACAATACTTGATAGGAAATGTACTCATTACCTTGCTCATGTAACTGTAACCCCTCTGTAAAGTATTTTTACAATAAAAAACATATTAAAAAAGATGTGGTTTGCAAGAGTGTGGATGGAGCTAAAGATTATTGTGCAAAAATAAAATGCCAGAATGAGGAAGACAAATATTAACTACTTGTTACAATATGAGGAATACAGATGTTAAAACAATAAATCAGTCATATGCAAAATAGGAATTGTTTGAGGCAAGAAGCCGTGTGATAGGGAGGGCAAAGGAGATGGCAAAAAGAACAGATCAAAATAATTTATATGCAGGTATAAATAATACAAGCCATTGAAACTGTTTTCAATAATAAGTGAATTGATTGCACCTATACATGGCCTTGCGATGCCTGCATTTAGCCTGCTATCAACTAAAGGGTATGATATACATGCCCTGTTCCCCTTTGGTTCTGCTGAAGTTTCAACACTTCCTTGCTTTCCCATTCAATGAGAAGATGGATGAAACCAACACAATCAGAAACCAAAGCAAACAGAAGTGATCAAATACTACATTCCACATTGTGGAATTTTCCAGTTTCCAGCTGTTATTCTAAAACCAATGGTAACTACTGAATAATGGTGCTCCTGGCTCCTAAAATTTTAAAGGGTATATTGAACTGCTGACAAAAAATATATTTACAATCCTCTATAATAATAATGTCATTTCAAAGGACAATATTAAGTGCTACAATAATAGCACTCTTGTAAGACTTTCTTAGCTCAACTGAAAAATAAATGAACATTATAGAAAGTATGAATTATAAAGATACCATAATTAAGGGATTTTTTTTCTGGAAACAAAAACAAAACTTTCAGATGTCACCGATGCTATAAAATTACAGAAATATTTAATCCTGATGAGAGAAATGACAGAAAGTCTTGAAACCATCTGTCTAACCACATTAGCAATATTGGCTTCACTTTCATGATTGTAACTTCACATCAATTTGGTGCAAAACAGTTCCCACAGGAGCTTTCCCTTTGGGTCTTCACATATCTTTTATTTCCTAGCAGTGAATCCTGAATAGCTTCTTTGATTTGAAGATTCATGGGAGGGACAGGTTGTGTCCACATCAAGTTGTTCTTTTACGTTTTCCAAAGTAAGAGGAAGCAGTTGGAAGGACAAATTACATATCCCCTCAAAATGTGAAATCTGGTAGAAGTAAGAATTAACATTTAATGTTTTTCATATAAAGAGGTAAAAATCTTTGGTATTTGGATTAATATTATGTAAAATTTTGAACTCTGAAAGTGGTTATTTTCAAGAGAAAGATAATTTGGGAAAATTGGCCTGGCAATCCAAGAGCCATTTAATTTGACATGACTATTTTAAATTTGTATTTTAAAACTATAACTAAATAGGGTAAAAGTACATGAGATTTGGAACATACAATTTTTTCAGCTCTGCTTTTTTAAAATTGATTTCCTTTTGGAGAAGAGAAGGATTATAATAAATCTTGTGGCTGTATTATTTCCATCAGCTGTAGCAAGAAGAACATTTGTTTTGCTGCTTTTTGCATTTTATACATTTTTTATTGTAAAAATATTATACAGAGGGGTTACAGTTACATGAGCAAGGTAAGGTGTACATTTCTTATCAAGCATTATTACCTCCTCCTTTGTTTTTTCCCTTCCATCTCTTCCCTACCACCTCCACAACTACAATCTCCCCCACCCCCTGTCTAAATTGTAAAGTTCATTTTTCAACATAGTGGTTTGTGCATCTCATTGTTACAAGGGGTCAACCTGTATCCCTATTTATGCATTTAGTTTTTTCCCTTCCCCTCCCCAAATTAGAGAAGTGTATATACAACATGCAGGGCACCGACATCAAATACAGTGAAAACAGGGGTTATATCGTAGGGGAGGAACATAAAAAGAAAAAAATCACATAGTACATTATAAATATATTAGAAGCAATAGCAAGAAAGAAAAAACCACTCGTGTCCCTAACTTGGGGTTCATTTCGCTTAACATCATCTTATCTGGTCATATGTACATAGCTTTTAAACTTGTCTGCTTGTCCCAGACATATACTAATTATTGCAAATAAGGGAAACCATGGGACCTATGTTTCTTTGGGCTTGGCTTACTTCACTTAATATAATTTTTTCCAAGTCTTTCCATTTCCTAACAAATGGGGTGATGTCATTCTTTCTGGTGGAGGCATAGAATTCCATTGTGTATATATACCACATTTTCTTGATCCATTCATCTACTGAGGGGCATCTGGGTTGGTTCCATATATTAGCTATGGTAAATAATGCTACAATAAATATAGTTGTGCTGGTAGCTTTAGTATGGTCTTGTTTGTAAACATTTGGGTAAATGACCAAAAGTGGGATTGCTGGGTCATAGGGGAGCTCTATGTGGAGTCTGTTGAGGAACCTCCATACTACTTTCCAAAGTGGTTGAACAAGTTTACACTCCCACCAGCAATGCAGTAGGGTTCCCTTCTGTCTACATCCCCTCCAGCATCTGTTGTTGTTAGAGTTCTTGATTATAGCCATTCTAACGGGTGAGGTGGAATCTCAACGTTGTTTTGATTTACATTTATTTTTATTTTGTTTATATGCAGATCTTCTTCTGAGTACTTGTGCAATCTTAGGCTGTACTGTACTTGCTGGAAGGCAAGATCAATAATTAAATGACATATGAATTTCATGACCAATGAATTGTCATGAAAATAAAGTGATAAATGAGAAGTAATTTATATTATGCCAGAAAGAATAAAATATTCCTTGAGTCTTATGTGTTCTAAAAATTTTGGTATCATTAGTCCTATGTCCACATCCATGGTATTGTGCATTGATGCTTTTCTTTCTTTCTTTCTTTCTTTCTTTCTTTTTGTCCCTTGTATGACAGAAGTTGAGATACCCTTGGGAAGAATTTGTCACTGAGATCTGAAGAAATTTAAATAGTAGAGTTTAAACCAAAGGTATGTATTCAAAAGGAGAAACTTCTTTGCCGCTAAAATCTTGTATACTTATATGCAGATAGGATGTATATGTGTAGAAAGATAAAGACAGGGTGAGGGATGAAATCGAGAGTAGGAGAGACACAGTGAGAGGCAGAGAGAGAGAGAGAGAGAGAGAGAGAGAGAGAGAGAGAGAGAGAGAGAGAGAGAGAGACAGATAGACTGTCAGACAGACAGACAGACTGTCAGATTCAAGATATCAAGAAGCGATGGAATTTGAAGAGAAAGAGGTTTGTCAACTTGGCATTTTCAGAAAATCCTTAGTAGAGACTCCAGGAACTACTGCAAAGCATCTAAGTCTACAGAGTTAGGTGTTTTCCTGGATGATATTCAAACCCTGTAAATAATACAGAACTGGATCTATGTTTTAATACAGAGGAACACTCTGATATCAGGGGTGTAATTTGGACCTAGTTTTTCCATTTTCAGAAGTTGAATCTTCTAACTTTCCCCCAGTTCTATTCTGCGAGTTTAATGTTAAGTTTACCCCTAGGTTCCTTTTTTCCCTATTCACCTTACAGATTTCTCCACAAAACTTCAAACCAGAGCAACCTTCTCCTCATAGCCGCGTTCCCCTCTGTGAACTTAGCGCGTGTAAAATATGAGTTCCTCAGTCTGCCTCTTGTGGCAGACCACAAAATCCATCTCAGCAGAAATCTTAGTCAATACGCTGGTGTATATATTTACAATGGTTTTTCTTCTTCAAAACGTTTTCAAGGCTGCTCTCTTGATTGAACAAGCCCTTTTCCACATGCATATTTTTTACATGAACTTATTTTGTTTGGGAGATTAAATAAGATGGGTAGATGAGCAGTAGTGTTCTATGTACCAGTTGAAGAAACTGCTTAGAGAGAATGCAGAGTTCAAGTAAAAAACAAAGAGACTCACAGTGCAGCTAGGTTGGCGCAATTTATGTTTCTTAGGCAGCTCTATACTTAGTATACTACATTGCTTCCTCATAGATGCCAATGAAAGGACACAAGTTCACTTAGAATAATAGGCTTTGTGTGTATATATATATATATATATATATATATTATTGTAACAATACTGTACAAAGTGGTTACAGTGACATGAGTAAGGCAATGAATACATTTCCTATCAAGCATTGTTACCCCCTCCTTTGTTTTCCCCTACTATCCCTTCCTTCCCCACCTCCCCAACCCACAAAGCTGTAAGGTTTGTTTTCAACATAGTGTCTTGTACATCTCATTGAAAATAAAGCATATGTTTACAGCAAAGACTACTTGGACAGTGGTTAAGAGTGATCATCCTCACAATGCTCTACTCCCAGATACACAGCATCGGAATAGCTTCCATGTCTTCAATCTGGTCATTGTGTAGGTCCTTTGTCATGTTTCCAATATGCCAGGAATGCTTTCTTTCTTTTTTATTAATAAGTTTTTTATTATGAAAATACCATACAGAGGGGTTATAATTACATGAGCAAGGTAATGAGTACATTTCTTATCAAGCGTTGTTGCCTCCAGGAATTATTTCAAAATGTGCCTTTTGGAGTTTTAGGAATAAAGTGAAGGTGTTATATAAGAAAACATAATGTTCTTCTATTAAGATGCTTGGCATGGACATCCCAAAGTATTTATTTCTAGTCTCTTCAAGGCCTAAATGTGACCAAATGGGCCCTGAGGAAACACTAAATAAAAAACCCAACAACTCCAGGCTGTTTCACTGCTGTTCTTAAGGAGATTGAGTGTCTTTTTGTAAAATACATATTAATTACACTAGATACATGAAATGTTAGTTGTGATATTGAAATTTTATAGATTGTTTATATGTAAAGTTGAAGAGAAGAAGGTATGACTTGAAGTATGGCTCAAAGGCTAAAGCACTTGAGAAGGAAATTGAAATCATGAGTTCAACATCAGCGCTATATATATATATATATATATATATATATATATATATATATATGCACACATAAATATTCAGAGATAGATAGATATTTAGACAGTTATGTGTATACATGTGTGAATGTCTGTACATTCTAAATTGCAAAGTGTTCACAATGTACTATCATCTTTCTTTGTTTACAGCTGTAGAAAAACACTTAAAAATCCACTTGACCTGAACAAGACAGCACACCTGTTGAGAACATGGAGCCAGACATCAGATTCGGGTTCTTAGGTCTACTATATAATGTCTTCAAATTTTGATGCAGTAAATTTACTCTTAACTTGTTGTTTCTTCACATGTAAGATGAATATAAGAATATTACCCAGTAGGATTTTTTCTGCATTTAAATATATGAAAATATATGAAATGTTTTCAGTCATACAATATTCTTTGATCAAATGCCATTAGAAATATTGATACTTTGAATATAAAAATCTTTTATAGTCATCAATTGTATGCATCTGCTTTTTTCCCAAATTTTTTTTTTGCTGTTCCTGGGGCACAGGGATTCTGTCACTGAGTCTCTCGGTGCTCAAGGCTAGAGCTCTACCACTTGACCCACAGCACCATTTCCGTCTTTTTCTGCTTATGTGATACTGAGGAAGCAAACCCAGGGCTTCATGCACGCTAGACAAGCACTCTACCACTAAGCCACATTCCCAGCCCTCCCCTCAATTTTTTATGAATATGTAATTTCAGAAGAACTAAGTTTCTGCTGCATATTATAGACTCACTTTGATTCATGGAAAAACAGAACGTCACCGAATTTGTTTTCACGGGACATTTTGGAAGTAAGCAAGCAGAGCTAGTCTTCTTTTTTTTGTTCCTGCTTTGTTACCTGGCAGTTATAATGGGGAACCTTATCATCCTACTCACCATCCTCTGCAGCCATCTCATAGAACAACCAATGTATTACTTTCTTTGCCACCTTTCCCTCATGGACCTCTGCTACACATCCACTGTCGTTCCCCGGCTTATCAAGGATTTGGCTGCAACAAGAAGAAGTATTTCTTACAACAGCTGCATGGCTCAACTCTTTATTGTCCACTGGCTGGCAGCTGTGGAAATGTTCATTTTGGTGTCTATGGCTTTTGACCGATATGTTGCTATTGTCAAACCACTCCACTACATGGTCATCGTGAACCGGAAGCGGTGTAACCTGCTGATAGCCATGGGTTGGGGACTTGGCTTCTGCCATTCTATTGCCTTGCTGCTGATGGTGCTCAATTTACCTTTCTGTGGTCCTAATCAGATAAATCACTATGTGTGTGATATCAAGCCTCTTTTGAAACTGGTTTGCAAAGATATCCATCTGGTTAGCATTTTAGTGATTGCTAATTCGGGGACAGTAGTCATTGTAATTTTCGTTGTGCTGTTTGCATCATATATAGTCATCTTATATAACCTCAGGATGAGATCCTCCGCAGGAAGACGCAAAGCTCTCTCCACCTGTAGCTCTCACATAATGGTTGTGGTTCTATTTTTTGTGCCCTGTATTTTTACCTATAGCTTCCCTGCAGGTGGTAAAAATAAGGATAAAGAAATCTCTGTGTTGTATACCGTGATTGCCCCCATGCTAAATCCTCTCATTTATACTCTGAGAAATAAGGAGATGAAAATTGCTATGGGGAAGGTCTGGGGGCGAATGTCACATTCACGATTAAGGTAAGTAAGGGGTGATTTATTTATAACCCTTTCAGTCCCATGTCCCCGTGATAGGTATCATTTGTGTTGTTACAAATATAGTGCCTAGAAGGTTTTGTGGGACTTGGGCTAAATGGACTTTCTTGTTATTTATATGAGGTAATAAATCATATTTGAATTCACATCGGAATCTCTGTGAGATGCTTCAAATAGTCCAGATGTGACCAAGTGGATTTGAATCTTTATAATTTCCTGTATATTTTCCTCTGCACATCCTTCTTCTTGGTGTAATAGCTCGGTGGTGGGAACCATGGGTAGTAATTTGCAAGCGTTGATTTTAATCTCTAGCACCAAAATAGATTGTAAATCAGGCACATTTTCAGATGGCTCAGTCCTCTCCACAAAATTTTTAAATTAAACTCTTCTCATTCAAATACAATCTAGTCTTCTCATATGTCATACCCAAAATTGGTCCACATCTAATGTGCTTATTTTATAACTCAGTACAGTGGAAGAAATAATAGTGATAAAGATAAGAATTGGGATCATGGTGATATTGACATCATACTGACACAGTTCAACAGGAATCAAATAGGTCACTACATACAAATAAGAATTGAAAAATATCTCTTTTTCTCGTCTCTTCTCTGTGCTTGTGGACCTCTGTTTTCTTGCCTTCTTCTTCGCTCCCCTCTCCTCCTCTTCTTCTCTTCCTCTCCTTTCCTCTCCTCTTCTCTTTCCACATACCTCCATCTTGTGCTTGGAAGCATTTTGCTCTTCCCCTAATAAAATTTTTTTTGTAAAAAAAACAATGAATTGAAAAATGGAATTATGTCAGGTTACAAAAAGCTTCTGTACAGGTATTTTCACAATAAAAAAGGAAAAAAAATAAAGAAAATAATTTTCAGATTGAGGAGATAGCATAGGGAATGTGAGAACATAGTTATACATCATCTGACAAGGGATTAATATTTGCAATATATACACTGCAAAATATTAAACAAAAGAAAAATTATATTGGAAATTAATTGGACAGTTTCCAAAGGAAGAACTAATATTCACTAAACACCCAAAGAAATGTTCCATAATTTTAGCTATAAAAGAAATGTAAATCAAAACAGCATTGAGATTCCACCCCTCCTGCCATGGTCATAATGGCAATTATCAAGAAAAGAAAGAACAAAAAATAAAAAAATAAAGAAATCTCATACTATGTTGACAGAAATGTAATTAGTGCAGAAATATAATTAGAAATGAGCATGACATTTCATCTAAATACTAAAAACAGAACTAAAAAACAGAACCTTGATATGTAGGATTCCTGAGGTTATAGCAAAAGTGATTTAAATTTGCAGACAATTGACCTACATGCAAACAATGATTAATTTCCCAAGACCTTAGTAACCTGCAGATGAGTTGTCCTAAACAGAGAAATGAACAGAAAAAATGTGGTACGTATAGACAATTGAGGGCTATTCAGGCATTAGTAAAAGAAAATATGTCACTTGCAGAAATGTGGATGAAACTGAGATTACTTAATCACAATACGCCAGCTAGGAAAGAAAAATATGTATTAACTTAAATAAAGTAGATTCAAGTCAAACAGTACAATCCCTTAAAAAGTCAAAATCAAAGCTCAAGAATATAAACACCAAGAAATAGGTAATACTTGAAATGCATGGGAGAAGGGAAAGAGGTAGACAAACAAAGGAAAGAAGTGGGGAGAAATCAGCCAAGAATTCAATGTATAGCCTCCAAAATTGAAAGTGAGAAAAGAGACAGGTGGAAAAGAATGGGGGAGTATGGTAAAGATGCATTATAGTCACAAACTTCTTTGTTGAATGGCAACTCCATTGTACAACTACTTAGCAATAATAATAAAAAAGAAAATTATTGTATGTTTTCTCATATAAATGATCAAAATAAGTCAAATGCAAAAAGACAAATACCACGTATTTTCTTTCCCTCATGTGGAGATACTAAATACGTAAATACAAGCAAACAACAAACAAATATGAAGATAAAAACTTCACTTGGGAAATATTTTGTGTTGGGAGGACCTGGGGAATAAGGGAAGGCAGGCAAGCAAGAAGATGGGGGGATAGGATACAAATACATTTCATGAATGTGTTTTGTACAATATAAAAAATAGAACAAGGAAATCCTGTAGAGTAGCCTTCCCTAGACCTTTGAGAATGGGCTATTATGAAGTCAGGACTATGATTTATATATTCGGTTCAGTTTAGGTTCAATTGATATGTTTTTTTTCCTTCTCTTACTCAAGGAGGAGGCTGGGACCAAACAAAGCCACACATAAACAGAAAAATTAATACAAAACTTATTTAGATATAGTGATATTTTCCAATCACTAGCCATTCATCTAATGCTAGTTAATATGTATGAACACAAAATAGTGTTCATAGCTTCTAAATTTCCAATGCTTATACTTTAATATTGAAGAATATTTGCAATCCTGTATGAAAATGGTATTAATTTGGATGATATTGTTGAATATAATAGTGATTCTCATTCTTTCTGGGCAAAATATTGCTATTAAATGATGCATGATTCAAGATTTATTAAATATTTATTTTATGAGCATCAGTGAATTCAATCTTTAAGGAGATTTTTTTCTGGGAAAGAGAAAATAATTTCTAATTTCTAATATTTCACCAATGCTATAACATTATAGACATTGTTTTTTTTGAAGTTATATCCCAAAGAGATAAATGATAGAAAGCTTCACAATCTTCTGTAATGTTATTTTATTGTTATTGAATCCACCTTTATAATTACTATTCCACATGCATTTGACTCATAACAATGCTCATAAGAATTGTCCTCTGGGGTCCCCTTAGTTTTTAATTCAGAGTATTATCAGCAATGTATCACTAGAAGCTGCTTTTAGTCTCAAGATTGATGGGAAAGACAGGATTTTTTCACATCTCCTTCATGTTTTCAACTCAGAAGAGTAAAAAGGTTGAGCATGAAGGACCATCCTAACATTCCAAAAATCTGAAATCCGAATTACTAGTATTAGCATAGATTATTTTCCTTACATTGGGGTAAAATGTTTGAAGTTTGGAACAACCTATACTATGGTAGGTGTTATATTCTTCTGATATGTATATATATATATATATATATATATATATATATATATATAATGTTTTTGTTGGTTACTTTCAAGAGAATATATAAGGCATTCAGGAAAATTGAATAGTAAAGTCAAACAAAATTGAGAGTGATTTTTTACTGTATTTGCTCAAATGCAAGTATTCATAGTAAGAATTTATGAGCACCAGAACATACAAACATGGTTTAGGTGTAGATCTACCCCTTAAGACTTTTGAATCCTTTGCCTATAACACTTCTGGAAGCCAGAGGCAATAATAAAATAATATAAAGCTGTTTGTTCATGGTGAAGGTAAGAGTGACATATGGTTGAAACTATTTAATTGCAAATATTTGGTATATAGACATTTTATTTAAATGCAGTGATAATTAAGCATGCACTCTTCTATTTCACAGTGTTCAATGTCCAGATATTAAAACTCTTTGGAAACATCAAAACATAAGACTCTTGATGGAGCTGCACACAATTTATGTGCTCTTAAGATTGCAATCCTATATTTATTTCCCCACCTTTGTACTTCAATATTCTCTTTCTTTTCTTCCCATCTGACACTAGTTGAAATATTTAGGGAAATACTATATCATTGAGATCTTTCTGGAAGAGCAGAAATGATAGGATGCATACAAGATATGCATCTGTGATGATTAAAGTTTTTCATTTCTAAAACCATGTGGGATTATGTGGAATTATGCATATATGTAGATGGGATGTGTGTGGGGGATAAAGAGGGGAAAAGAGAGGTAAGAGGGATGGAGAGCAAAGAGAGAGGCAAAGAGAGATTTCAGTGTATTACAAGATGGTAAGGGATTTGAAGAAGGTGATTAAGTTTCTAGGAGATTCTAGGCGAAGCCCTAGGTTTCATTGAACTAATTGTTTGAATCAACTCTGGCCACGATATTCTTTGCTTCATCCCAAAGCTATATGACAACTCCACATGTATATTTTAAGAGACACTGATGTTTGCACCAATATTGGGTAAAATATCTTAAAACAATCATAGGGATTTTCCCCATTTTTAAAAAGACTCTCCAGTATTTCTGAAGTTTTAATCTGTAATCTTAATGAGAAATTATCCAATGATCCCTTTTTTGTTATTAACTCACAGACTTGTCCTCATAACTTCAACCAAGTACAAAAGAATTATATTAATACCCTTTTAGTGGGTGGTTAAAGTCCTTCAACCCTTCTTGGAGCAGAACACAAATTCCACTGAAGGTGAAACCTTGCAGATATGAAGATGATGTTCTGTATTTATGATAATTTTCTTCTTTCCAGTGCATGTTCATAAGTTAGGACTGTTCTGTAAACTTGCTAGCCTTTTTAATTATGCAAACTTATTTTATTGTAGAATAAATAAGGGAAGTAGATTATCAGAGTTCTTTCTAATTACCAGTTAGAAAGTCTCAGAAAAAATGAGAATTTATTCTCTTTGTTTATTATTTATTCTCCAAGAATAAAGAAGTTCACAGAGTCTCTTCCTCCTCCTCCTCCACCTGATTTTTTACTCAGGGATCTGTCTAAGACATCAATCACATTGTTCTCCCACAGAGTTCAGTGAGAAAACACAAATACATTAAAGTCAACAGTCTTTTGTATGAAGGGAGATATTTAATTATTGGCAACAGATTATGTTTTCAACACAGGGACCCTCTGCTCTAGACACATAGCTTAAGATGTCTAAAATACTCTATGCCCTGCCCAGTGTCACTAGAAAATGAATAGCTCTCTAAAATGTTTCTGATAGAGTTTGTGGGAGTGAGTGAAAGCTTTTTACAAAATTAAAAGCAATGTGTTCCTCTATTTAGATGACTGAAATTAGATACCTCAGTATCCTGATTGCTAGTCTATCCAAATCTGGAACGTGACCAAAGATGCCATGGAGAAATACCGAAAATTTTATCACCTAACCCAAGCTATTCCTCTATCATTAAGAGCAATTGCAATATTTATTTATTTATTATTTGTCAATAATAAATATTGTTTACATATAAATGACATTTTAGGAGGCAAAATTGGGATTTTATAAATAAATTACATGTATAATTTTCAAGGAATATAGAATTTGTGAATATTATATACCTAACAATGAAAGATCACTTAGCATAATATTCTATTTATTTAGAGCACTAGAGAATAGTTAGAATTTTACTTGACCATAGATAATGTGAAACAGCTTATGGAAACAGGGAATGTATTCCATCAGATGTATGTTCATATATTAGATGATATATAATATCTCAATTATTTCATGTGCTTTCTAATACCTCCTCTTCACTATTTTTTAAAAAAATAACAAATATAAGAACAGTGACTATTAGGTTTCCATGAGAGTCAAATTGTATTTTTCTGAAAAAGTTTTATAAAAGTTTTTTTTCAAAAATTATGTTTTCCTTAAATACTATTTGGAATAAAATGATGCCTTTTCATGTAAAAAGGTTAAGATATGAATCTTGTAATAAATTTGTTCTGTGGAGTTCTTCTTAGTTATAAATATCTACAAAACAAAAAATTACTTTAAAGATGCATTGTATTCTAAGCCAGATGCCAGTGACTCATAACTGCAATCCTAGCTACACAGGAATTCAAGACCTGGTGAATCACCATTAAAGGCCAGCCCTGGCAAAAAATTTGCTAGACCCCAGCTCCCCAAAATTCAGCAAAAGCAGAAATGGGGATGTAGCTCAAGTTGTAAAACACTACACTAGAAAAAAGATAATCTGAGTTTGAATCCAATTAACACACACACACACACACACACACACACACACACATCAATCAAAATGTATTGTACTCTGTATAATATAAGATGAATTGAGTTCTATGGTGAATGGCAGAATCAACTTGACTTCATGGAAAAGCATAATGTTACTGAATTTGTTTTGATGGGACTTTTTGGAAATAAGCAAACAGAACTAGTGTTTCTGTTCTTGTTCCTGCTCTGCTACCTGACACTCATAATGGGAAACTCTGTCATCATCCTCACTGTCACCTGTAGTCATCTGATAGAGCAACCAATGTACTACTTTCTCTGCCACCTTTCCCTCATGGACCTCTGCTACACCTCCACTGTGGCTCCCCGACTTATCAGCGACTTGGTTGCAACCAGAAGAGACATTTCCTACAACAACTGCATGACGCAGCTCTTCACTGGGCACTGGTTGGCGGGTGTGGAAATATTCATCTTGGTGGCCATGGCCTTTGACCGTTATGTGGCCATTGTCAAGCCACTGCATTACATGGTGATCATGAACCGGAAGAGGTGTAACTTGCTCATCGCCATGGCCTGGGGTCTTGGTTTTGGGCATTCTCTTGCATTGCTGCTCATGGTACTGAATTTACCGTTCTGTGGTCCGAACGTGATAAACCATTACATGTGTGATATCAAGCCTCTTTTGAAACTTGTTTGCAAAGATATCCATGTGGCTAGCATCTTAGCGATTGTCAATTCGGGGACAGTATTAGTTGTAATTTTTATTGTGCTGTTAACTTCATACATACTCATTTTATGTCATCTTAGGACAAGATCCTCTGCAGGGCGGCACAAAGCTCTCTCTACCTGTAGCTCTCACATAATGGTGGTTGTTCTATTTTTTGTGCCTTGCATTTATACCTATAGCCTACCTGTGGAAAGTGCTAATGAGGATAAACAAATCTCTGTGTTCTACACAATGATAACTCCCATGCTAAATCCTCTCATATATACTCTGAGAAACATGGAGATGAAAATGGCTATGCGGAAGATATGGTGTCAAATGTCACATTCTGAATTAATGTAATTGGGGAATGGTCATTATGCTTTGAGTTCTACTTTCCCAGGACAGTTACTACTTAAATGGTCATGTAAGCATCATGAATTTTCATTGTGGGGATGGACTAAATGACCTACTATGTTTACTCCATTGGGAAAAAATCCCTACAATACAATAACCTACTGTTATTGAGATGTAATCTGTATGTTAAATGGTCCTTTTAGCCAAGATAGAAATGGGAAGATTTGAAGATTTCAAGAAATGTTCTTGTAAAACACATCCTTCTGCTTTGGGTTATAGCTCAATGGTGAAAAGAATGCTTAGCATGTGAAAGATAGGGGCTAATTCAGAGCAACAAAAAGGAATAAAAACATGTGAGTTATTTCCATTCTTATTCAGACTATTGCATTAAATTCTATTTTCTGTGAAATACAACTTAATGCTCTGAAACAAAGGAGGAGGCAACAACACTTGATAAATGTACTCATTACCTTGCCTGTGTAATTGTAACTCCTCTGTATGTTATTTTCACAATAAAAAATAAAATAAAAATAAAGAAGCCTTCCAAAACTGACATGTTCTCATCTGCTGGTCTCAGAACTTACCACACTGTAAGAAAGTGTGGTATGGAGTCTTCGAGCTAATGTCAATCCCCAAAACACATTGACAGGTTTTTATCTCTATATTGGCAATTTGTCAGAGATTCATTTTATAATAATTGTGAAATCAGTAATAATTGCATTGTTATATTTTTAATTCCTTTTCATGCTTTTTCTGTGTGTGTGTGTGTGTGTGTGTGTGTGTGTGTGTGTGTGTGTGTGTGTGGCGGGGGCAGGACGGGCTCATGCCTGGGCCTAGAGATTGAACTCAGGTACTAGCACTATCCCTAGGTTGTTTTGATCAAGTTTGCCACTGCTCCATTTCTGGCTTTTTTTCTTTTAGGAGACAGGGTGGTTAATCAGAGATAAGTATCTCATGGATGTTCATGAAATTCATTTCTCCTTACTCCATATTTATCAGTCTTGCATTAGGTTTTCTTTTGAGTCTCTTTCTCTCTCCATATATATGTGTGTGTGTGTGTGTGTGTGTGTGTGTGTGTGTGTGTATACATATATATATATGAGTACATTTCTTTTTGAAGAGTTTTACCTTCTCCCTCATTGCTCCCATTTCCACCTCAACTTCCCTTTTTATAAAGTTCAAATGGTGTCTAGTGAATATCATTGTTGCGTTGGTTCATGCTTTGTTTCAACATTTCTGTGATTCCCTTCCCTTCCCCAAATCAAATCAACCTATATACAAGACAAAGATTATAAAACCTCTTATTTTCATATCTTGGAGTTCATTTCATTTAGCATCATTTTATATGGTCGTATGTACAAAGCTATTGAGCTATTGTGATCCTCTGTTAGAACTATTCTAGAGATATTCTAGTTATTACAAATGAGGGAAACAATACAGCCTATGTTTCTTTGGGCCTGGCTTGCTTCACTTAATGTAATTTTTCCAAGTGTTTCCATTTCCTTACAAACGGTGCAATGTCATTCTCTCTACTGGAAGCATCTGTCTTCAATCTGAGACTGTGTCTTCTACATCATCTATTTTGTTGTCAACTTTCTACTTTTTTAAATTTCTCTGCCTTCTAATTGGTCATTGTTGATGGCTTCTGTCTTTTTACTGACATTTTATTTTAAGTCTAGTATGGACTTCTTTACGTCCTTGATTTATCATATCAGTGTCTTCTCTCATATCTTTTAGTTGGGTGACTATTTTTTCACTGGACTCCCTTATATTCTGCTGGAATTCATTTAGCTTTCTGTTAGTAAACTCCATGAAATCTTCCACTAATCTTTGCTTAGTCTCCTCACATGCATGAATTACCTTGTGTAGGCTTTCTATCTTTTCATCAATCATATTTATCAGTAGCATTTTCTAAAGCATTTTGAGAACTCTTTTCTAGGCCCTTGATTGTCTGCTCTATTGTCTGGCTATTATCTATGAGAATTAAACTTCCTTGACTTGCCATTTTTCTTGTTTCCCTGTGAGTTGTTTTGCCTATTTGGAAATCCTTTAAATTTAAATTTTGGGAAACTGTGGTCTTCCTAATAGGCTGTTATCTATGTTCTTGGTTGATCATAAAGTCAATGAGTTGATATTCTGCTGTGATTTACTCATCTGGGGTCAGATTTGTTGAGACTGTTAAGTGGAGGGTTGAGATATAGTTGTGTTGAGATGCTGTGATGCTAACAATTGTCTATCAATTTAAAAAATGAGATTATTGTGCAACCAGGAATGGAAAGGCATAGTTTTTCAGAGAGATCTATTGGTGAGAGAAGCCTAATGTTATGGAGGAGTTATATAGAGGAAATAAAAGAGGGCAAGTAATGGTTACCAAAGAGGACACAGATGAGGGAGATAGACCTTGTAGTCTACACCACTGAAGAAAATCAAGTTGACCAATCAAGCCACAGGACCTCAAGCTGACCAGAGACTCCAACCAGACTCTGGTTACAGACAAAAGGGAGATACAGAACTCTTCCCACCCCTCCCCCCCCAAAAAAAAATCAAAGAACTATTTTTTTCTTTTTCTTCTTCTTCTTTTCTTTTTTTCTTTTTTTTGTTTTGTTTTTTTTTTTCATTTTTTGTTACCTTATATATATAAAAAAATTTTCCATTTCTAAAACTTTTATTAATCTTTAATTTTTGCCTCTTTTGAAAAAATAATTGTTTCCAGTAACTTTTTTTTTTCTCCTCTTATAATTTTTATTTTAGGAATACGTGAATGTGTGTTTTGCTTTCTTTTCTTGTCTTCTTTCTCTTTTTCTTTCATTCTTAATTATCTTTTTGTTTTTTGTCTAGCTCTACTGAACTTCTGATCTTTTCTTCTCACTTTCCTATCCTTTCCACCTTTGCCTCTTTTGTTCTTCTTTATGTGACTTAACTCTTGTCCTGCACATCCTCAGATAAACCCGTAGTTAACTAGTAGACCCTATCCTCCATTGTGTACACACTTAATCCACAAACTTATTACTCAATTCAAAACCTCTGAGACTTAAATTCTTTAATAGCAGTACTACCTCTTTATACCTATATAATATTTTAAGCATTTTTTTAAAGTTTTTCACATCTCCTCTATGTCCCTCCCTTTCTCTGAACATATTCACATTCCTCTCTAAATAGATGGTCTTTTAATCTCTATAATAACATTAATTTTTACGTTTCTATTTTTTTTCTGGTCTCTTTAAATTCCCCTTTCCCTTTCTTCTTTTTTTTCTCTCTCTACTTGCATCCTACCCGACCTATTTCCTGCATTGTGATTAGGACATTGTTAACTCTCCCTGTGCCTCCCCACACCAATCTATTCCTATTTTTTACCCACATCTCTCCCTAACCCTAATAATTTCTGGTTTTCCAAATTCTTCTCTGCGGTTCCAAGTCCTTTAACATATAGTTGTTTGATGTTGAATAGATGTATCTGTTGAACTAGATTGTATCTGTAGACTATTGACTGTACAAATGCAAACTTTGGTTGATGGTTGCCTTAAGATAGTGTTCTAGCACAAAACTGGTGCTATTTTCATCTCAAATGGACAGAGTAAGCTGGAAAAACACAAGAAAAATGGCAAATTCGGGTATCTCAATTCCCAATCTTGATAATCAGGGGTTAGAACAGATAATGAATAATCCAGAGGAGAGTTCCCAAATAGCTCTACAAACACTGCTGGCAAACATGATAAATGAGAAGTTTGACAACGTACAAAGGACTCTGTATGAGCGTGATAGGGAGAGAGAGGAGGCATCCCAGAAGTTTATACAGGAATATCATAAGCGTGAGGAAGCTACTCAAAAACTGATACAGGATTTGCGTGAACAACTTGAGAATACTCAAAGAGAAAGGGAGGAATGGCGTGAGCAGGCTGAGAACACTCAAATAGATCTGCAGGAATCTCACGAACGGGAGGAAGCTAATCAAAGAGTAATTCAGGAATTGAGAGACCAGGTAGAGAACACACAAAGATCACTAAAGGCATTCATGGAATCCATTAACAAAGAGCTGAAGGAAGTCAGGGAGACCACAAAGGGAATGCTGAATGGAACCCAACAGAAGGAACGGGAGCAAAAGAAACCATAGCCAATCAACTAAGTGATTTGAGGACAAACACTGAACACCAAATTAAGGAAGTAAAGAAATTCGTACAAGACCTAAAACACAGCTTCAACAAAGAACTTGAAGCCATCAAAGCTGACCAATTAGAAGGAAAAGAGATAAAAAACAAAGTAGAGAGTCTTGACAGCAGGTTAGACCATGCAGAAGATCGAATCTCAGGGATTGAAGAGAGCCTAGATATTATAGATAAAGAACATACAACCATTCAAGACAAGTCCAAGAAATATGATAGATCTATCCAACACCTGGAAGACACCATCAGAAGGCCTAATCTAAGGATAATGGGTATAGAGGAGCACCTAGAAACAGAAGTTAATGGTCTAGGAAATTTGTTTAACAGGATCCTAGCAGAGAACTACCCAAACATGCAAAAAGATAGGCCTATTCAGATACAAGAAGCCTTTAGAACCCCAAATAGACCAGACCAGAATAGGACATCCCACCACCACATTATAATCCACACAGGATCAACTCAGAACAAGGAAAAGATCCTTAAAGCTGTCAAGGAGAAAAAGGTAATCACCTATAAAGGGAAACCAATTAGAATCACCTCAGATTACTCAGCAGAGACAATCAAAGCAAGAAGAGCCTGGAATGATGTATGCCATGCCCTAAAAACAAAAAACTATCAACCAAGAATACTGTACCCAGCTAAACTCTCCTTCATAACTGAAGGCCAAATAAAAACCTTCCATAGCAAAGAAAAATTGAAACAATACATCTCCACCAAACCAGCCCTACAAAAGATTCTTAAAGATGTCCTACACATAGAAAACCAACAAGACCACAATAAAAGCCAAGAAACTGCACCCAAACTGAGAATCCAAGAACCATAGGAAGAACCCAGTTTTCGCAGCCCCCAAGAAGGTAGATAACTCCCAAATACCTCTCAGTCCTATCTCTTAATGTTAACAGACTGAACTCTCCAATTAAGCGGCATAGACTGTCTAGTTGGATTAAAAAACAAGACCCTTCTATCTGCTGCCTGCAGGAGTCACATCTTGCCCATAAAAACAAACACATTTTCAATGTTAAAGGCTGGAACAAAATCTACCAAGAAAACGGACCCCATAAACAGGCAGAAGTTGCAATCTTAATATCAGATAAAATAGACTTCAAATTAAAATTCGTGAGAAGAGATAAAGAAAGGTCGCTACATACTAATTAAAGGATCTCTCCTTCAGGAGGATATTACAATTCTAAATATCTATTCGCCAAACAATGGAGCACCCAAATTTATCAAAGAAACACTACTTTCCCTCAAATCCCATATAGATCCAAAGACACTAATTGTTGGGGATTTTAACACACCACTCTCCCCACTAGATAGATCAACTCGGCAAAAACTCAACAGAGAAACCGCAGATCTAAACAGCTGCATAGATCAACTAGACTTAACAGACATCTACCGAACATTTCACCCAGCAGCATCAGAATACACGTTTTTCTCAGCAGCACATGGAACGTTTTCTAAAATAGACCATATTTTAGGCCACAAAGCAAACTTGTCTAAATTCAGAAACATTGAAGTTATACCTTGCATTCTCTCTGACCACAAGGGAATAAAATTAGAACTCAACACCAAAAGCCACCAAAGAAAGTCCGGTATCACATGGAGGTTGAACAACACACTGCTGAATCATGAGTGGGTCATGGAAGAGATTAGAAAGGAAATTCAAATGTTCATGCTATTCAACAAAAATGAATACACAAAATACCAGCTCCTCTGGGACACAGCAAAGGCAGTACTCAGAGGCAAGTTTACAGCTCTGAGCTCCTACATCAACAAATTGGAGAGATCTGAAACTAGCAATTTAATGAGACATCTAAACCTCCTTGAAAAAGAGCAGCAAGATAAACACCAATCCAGTAGATGGAAAGAAATAATCAAAATTAAATCAGAATTAAATGAATTAGAATCCAAAAAAACTATAGAACGAATCAACAAAACAAAGAGTTGGTTCTTCGAAAAACTTAACAAAATTGACAGACCCTTAGCAAATCTTATCAGAAAAAGAAGAGAACACACCCAAATTAATAAACTCAGAGATGAGAATGGAAACATCACCATGGAAACAACCAAGATTCAGAACATTATAAGGGAATACTTCTCAAAACTTTATGCTAATAAGTTTGAGAATGTGACAGAAATGGACCTCTTCCTGGCAAATATTGACATGCCAAAACTAAACCAAGATGAGTTAAACTATCTTAACAGGCCCATATCAAGCATTGAAATAGAAACAGCAATAAGAGACCTCCCAGCTAAGAAAAGTCCAGGACCAGATGGTTTTACAGCGGAATTTTACAAGGCCTTCAAAGCAGAGCTCACACCAATTCTCCTCCAACTCTTCAATGAAATTGAAAGAGAAAGCTCACTACCGAACACATTCTATGAAGCCATCATAACCCTCATCCCAAAACCAGGCAGGGACTCATCAAAGAAAGAGAACTATAGACCCATTTCTTTGATGAACATTGATGCAAAACTTCTCAACAAAATTTTGGCCAACCACTTCAACAATTCATCCAAAAAATCACACCACGATCAAACAGGATTCATTTCAGGGATGCAAAGCTGGTTCAATATACGCAAATCAATTAATATTATTCATCACATCAACAGGAGCAAGAATAAGAACCACATGGTTATCTCAATAGACAAGAAAAAGCATTCGACCAGATCCAACACCCCTTTATGATGAAGGTTTTGGAAAAATTAGGAATCCATGGAACATTCCTCAGTACAATAAAGGCTGTATATGACAAACCTACAGCCAGCATTATACTCAATGGTGAAAAACTAAAGCCATTTCCTCTTAACTCAGGAACAAGACAAGGATGCCCACTCTCTCCACTTCTCTTCAATCTAGTATTAGAATGCTTAGCTACAGCAATAAGACAAGATGCAGACATAAAGGGAATCCAAATAGGGAAAGAAGAAATAAAACTCTCCCTCTTTGCAGATGACATGATCTTGTATTTAAAGAATCCCATAGACTCCACTCCCAAATTACTCAAGCTGATTCAAAACTTTGGCATAGTAGCAGGTTATAAAATTAACCCCCCAAAATCAATGGCTTTTCTGTATGCCAACAATGAGAAAAGTGTGGCTGAAATTAGGAAAGCAACTCCATTTGTAATAGCCCCAGAAAAAATAAAATACCTAGGAATTAACTTAACTAAAGAAGTGAAAGACCTCTATGATGAAAACTTTAAAATCTTGAAAAAGGAAATCAACACAGAACTTAAAAAATGGCAAAACCTCCCATGCTCCTGGATTGGAAAGATTAACATCGTGAAAATGGCAATACTTCCCAAGGCTATCTACAAATTCAACGCAATACCCATCAAAATTCCACCCTCATTCTTCAAGGAAATAGAAGAGGCAATCCAAAAATTCATATGGAACAATAAAAGACCCCGAATAGCAAAAACACTCCTCAACGGAAAGAACACTGCTGGAGGAATATCAATACCAAATTTCAAACTCTACTATAAAGCCATAGTAATCAAAACAGCTTGGTATTGGCATAAGAACAGACCTCAGGACCAATGGAATAGAATTGAAAACCCAGAAATGAACCTACAGACCTATAGCCATCTAATCTTCGATAAGGGAGCTAAAACAATAGAATGGAAGAAAGACAGCCTCTGCAGTAAATGGTGCTGGCAAAATTGGTTAACTACATGTAGAAAACTAAAGCTAGATCCTTATATATCATCCTGCACCAGAATCAACTCCAAATAGATCAAAGACCTTGAACTCAAAACAGACACTCTGAAAACATTACAGGATGGAATAGGAGAAACCCTGGGTCTCCTTGGCTCAGGCCGAAATTTTCTGAATAGAGACCCGGAAACACAACAAATCAAAGAAAGGTTGGACAAATGGGATTGCATAAGGTTGCAGAGCTTCTGCAGGGCAAATGACATAGCTAGCAAGATCAATAGAAAGCCCACGGATTGGGAGAAGATCTTTACTAGCCATACAACGCACAAGGGTCTCATATCTAAAATATACTTGGAACTCAAAAAATTAAACCCTCCAACAACAAATCCTCAAAGAAACAACTGCTCAATAAGTAAGTGGGCGAAAGACTTAAAGAGAAGCTTCTCTGAAGAAGCAAGAAGGATGGCCAATAGACACATGAAGAAATGTTCAACATCCCTAGCCATAAAAGAAATGCAAATCAAAACAACATTGAGATATCACCTCACTCCAGTTAGAACAGCAAAAATCAAGAACTCTAACAACAACAGATGCTGGAGGGGATGTGGACAGAAAGGAACCTTACTTCATTGTTGGTGGGAATGTAAACTTGTTCAACCACTTTGGAAAGCAGTATGGAGGTTCCTCAAAAGACTTCACATAGAACTCCCCTATGACCCCGCAATCCCATTTTTGGGCATTTACCCAAATGTTTACAAAAAAGACCACACTAAAGCTACCAGCACAACTATGTTTACGGCAGCATTATTTACCATAGCTAAGATATGGAACCAACCCAGATGCCCCTCAGTAGATGAATGGATCAAGAAAATGTGGTATATATATATATACAATGGAATTCTATGCCTCCATCAGAAAGAATGACATTTCCCCATTGTTAGGAAATGGAAAGGCTTGGAAAAAATTATATTAAGTGAAGTAAGCCAGGCCCAAAGAAACATAGGTCCCATGGTTTCCCTTATTTGCAATATCTAGTATAGGTATGAGTCAAGCGGAAAAAGTCAGATAATGTGATGTTAGGAAAACGATCCCTCAAATATGTATTTTAATGTTTTTGTTTCTTTCATGCATGTGTTTCTAACACATTTATAAGATTATTTCTTTGTTGCTTTGTATGTCCCTCCCCCCACAGTGTAACCCCCGCTTTCACTGTATTTGATGTCAGTATAACATGTGGAGGAGACAGGGACAAACAAGTCGTTCAAGGATTCAGGTGGACCTGTTGCAACAATGAGAAGTACAAAATGTCATGTCAAAACCAGCTTTACAATGTCGGTGTGGGGGGGGTATGATTGGGTGGGGGGGAGGGGGGTGGCTGGGAAGGGAGGTGAAGGATAAACAAAGGAGGAGGCTGCAATGCTTGGTAAGAAATGTATGCATTATCCTGCCCATGTAATTGTAACCCCTCTGAACAGTATGTTCTCAAATAAAATTAAATTAAATTAAAAAAAAAAAAAGAAAACCAAGTTGATAGCCAAAATATCAGATCACTTAAAAACTGAAAAGCCTAAGTCAGTTGAAGGTATCCCCCCATCTAAATACACCTTTATTTTTGTGTGGAGAAGTATTTTGCAGTGAATAAAAGGAGATTGTGTCATATATATATTTCTTTTTTAATAAGTTTTTATTGTGAAAATACTATACAGAGGGGTTACAGTTACATGACCAAGGTAATGAGTACATTTCTCAAGCATTGTTGCATCCTCCTTTGTTTTTCCCCTACCATCCCTTCCCTCCCACCTCTACAACTACACTCCCCCCACCCACAGCCACCTAATTATAAAGTTTTTCAACTTAGTGGTTTTTTTTCCAAACATGGTAGTGTTTTTTTTATTGTGAGAATACTGTACAGAGGAGTTACAATTACATGGGCAAGATAACGAGTACATTTCTTATCAAGCATTGTTGCCTCCTCGTTTTAACCTAATGTCTTGTATATCATTGTTACAATGAGTCAACCTGTATCCCTATTTAAACATTTTGTTTTTTCCCTTCCCCTCCACAAATCATACCAACATCAAATACAGTGAAAATGGGTTATTACATGGGGGGAGGGACATATAACGCATCAAAAAAATCACATGGTACCTTATAAATATGTTAGAAACAATAGCAATAAATAAAAAAAACACTTGTGTCCCTATCTTGAGGTTCATTTTGCTTAACTTCATCTTATCTGGTCATATGTACTTTTCTACTTTTTCCAGACATATAGTAGGTATTGCAAATAAGGGAAACCATGGGACCTATGTTTCTTTGGGCCTGGCTTACTTCACTTAATATAATTTTTTCCAAGTTTTTCCATTTACTAACAAATGGGGTGATGTCATTTTTTCTGATGGAAGCATAGAATTCCACTGTGCATACACACACACACACACACACACACACACACACACACACACACACACACACACATTTCTAAGAGTCAACATGACCAATACAAGATAAAACTGCATCTAAGGTATTTCAAATTCCTTCCCTCCTTGTATATTGCTATTCCTCTGTATACTTACTCCCCTTCAAAACTTTTAAATAACACATCATGCTTTTTCTTATGAACTATGTCTTTACAATTTGCATGAAGTACACAATTATGTACTATATTTTTTATTTTTCATTTTCCTGGCAATGACTCTGATTCAAATGAATGGGAAACCAAACCATCTTGGAATTGCACTCATTATTTCTCTTTTTTATTTGAATGTATGTGATATTTATAAATGTTGAGAATATCACTTTATCATTTACAGTCATTTGCTAATAATAGTAGTATGCAAAAACCAAAATATAAAATGAAAACTATTCACATGTACTAATCAGGAAGTGAATAAAATAAAGCTTACTAAAAGCCTCTGAAACTATCTCTTTTAATTATACTTTTTATTAGGGAGGTATTACAATTCCATTTATTATTTTCTCTGATTTATATTTTTTGTGCTGTTGAATTTGGGGCCTGTGATTACTATCCCCTAACTTTCTCAATCAAGCTTGGTGATCTACCATTTCACTCACAGCTTTCCTTTTGGCTTTTTTCGTGGCAATTGGAGAGATTTTCAGACTTTTCCTGTTCAGGCTGGCTTTGAACCATAGTCTTAAGATCTCAGTATATGGAATAGCTGGGATTACAGGCATGAACTACTAGTTCTTAACTATTTCTCCCATATTTATAGATAGCATGATTCAATCTTAGCTGTGTGCCTAGACATCCTTGGCCTACATGTTTTATTTTTTTCAGGAGAATATTGGAAAAATTTCATATAGGATTCTTTGAATGAGTTTGATTTTTATAGTCATGTGAATATAAAGGAAAACACAAAAGGCAACTTGCTTGGTCTTAGTGCCAGGAGCTGCTCCTATCATGTTTAAATTCTTAGGACTTTAAGTTACTACTTATATTTCTCCATGAGCTATGCAAATCTGTAGAATATCATAGCAAAAAATGTTTTCCAAAAGAAATTGACCCTTGATTCTTTATTTTATTTCACATAATGTGTCCCCAATATAGTATGCAGAAGTGTTCTTGTGTATGTATATGAAAAGTGTGACTGTATTTATTGTGTACAGTCCTTCTGGATGTGTAGAATGTGTCAGAGCAAGTCTATACCATTACACACTACTATAAAAAATAAATAAAATTGTATTATCAGTTATTTTCATTTTCAAATATTTACAACATTTAAATGGAAAAAATTATAATACAGTCCTACAAACTATATTGATTTGAGATTAATATTTAGCTTGCTTGATTATTTTTCTACATTTCACTTTGTGAAATATTCATAATACATCTACAGAAAACTGGCAATAGATGTGAAATTAATAAATTATTTTAATCTGCCTATAATTCTTACATATCTAAGCAATTTTATTGTCAGTGACTTATTTTAGAAAGAATGTATATTTACCTAGGAATTTCTTTGTAATTTAAATATCAGATCTTACTAAACTTTATTACAGGAAAACTTAACTCATTTCCAGAAGCACATTACATTAGCTCTTAGACAACCAATTACCTTGGACTGAAAGTAGTTTAGAATTCGAAGTGAGACTCAACATTTAGAGAATCAAATTCGTTTTAAATTCCTGCCTCTAATGCATCTTCTTTACTATCTTATCCAACCTCATCAGATATGCCTCTAGATATAACTTATGTGACTTATTAAACCATTTAAACACTATTTTCCTGTACTTTTAAAGAAAACAGTGTCCTTTTGCTGGTACCTTCACCAGCATTTGCTGTTTGTATTTTTGGTGATGGATATCTTGACTGGAGTGAGATAAAGTCTTGGTGTATTGATCTGCATATCTTATACCCAAAAATATTGGCTGTTAACAAGGTCTTTTTCCATCCCTAATTTTATTTATTTGGATGACTTCTCAAATGGTTAGATTGGCTAAGGGTTTAACAATTATTTTATTTGTTTAAAGACCAACATTTTATCTTGTTCACAACTTATATAGGTTTTTTAAAAATTCTACACTTCATTGATTTCTTCTCTAATGTTTTTTTCCACCTTCTGATTTGGTTTTTTTTTTGTTGTTCTTTTTTTGTTTTTCATGTTTTTGTTGTTCTTGTTTATCATGCTTTTAAACTCGGTTTTCTGTATTTTCTTCTAATACGACAAATCCACCTGGAATTCTGTCTTCCTGGTTGTCCAATTTTTATATCCAGAATTTAACTTTCATTTTTTCCTCTAATTTCTCTTTATATACAACATTTTCCCGTTTTACACTTGCTACTTTATTTCACTTAATTGTTTATGTGAGTCTTTAAACTCTCTTAGATGGTTAGTTATATAATATTTGAACTCATTTCGATGTTTATTTGTATTTTCTTGGAATTCACTTCCTTTGTCTATATTCACATTGTTTTCCTTGTTTGTTTGTGATGGCTGTTTTCATATATGTTCTCTTTCAGTTCATTGAACATTATCCTATTTTTGAGTGTGTAGAGTTCCTTTGAATTTAATGAAACTCTGATTCTTTGTTGTTATGTTGATGTTGTTTAGAAGCAATATTTTAAATAGTTTTCTATTTCTCTTCTTTCTGAGTTAAGAATTACTGATTTGAAGAAACTCTGTGTGTTAGGCCTTGGTGATTGAAAGTCTTCCCTTCGGGTTAATCTCTATATTTTTATAGAATTGAGAGTGGGCTAGGTTGATATAGCTGACGTGCTACTTCTCCACCTCACCTCCAACCCACTTTAACAGATAGCAAATCTCTATTAGATTTACCAAAGTAAACTCTAACCTGCTTTTTACAAATAATATGGAATGATTGCTAATGATACATACACAGCCAATCTTGTTATATGTGTAGGGGCTTAAGGTTTTTATATTGTATCATTCGGAGGCTAGGAGAACAAGAGTACTGGGAAAAAAGAGTACTGGAGAAAAAGGAGAGTTAAAGGAGAGGTATAAAGCGTGGAAGATGGAGAAAAAGGAAGTGAAAGGGATGAATTATATTTCGCTTTCAATGCAGAACATTTCCGTTGATGTACCCCATCTGACTATTGTTCTATTTGTTGCTTGCTTATTCTTTTATGGTGCAAATCTAAATAATCATCTTCTAGGCCCAGGAGGGAGGACTATTGTCCCATGGTCCTTATATGGCCCTCAAAATAGTTAGACCTTACTCTGCCAAGGTACCTACAGGTAGATCAATCATTCTAGGAGCTTTATTCATAGCAAAAGAAATTTAGATTAAATGTTTCAAAATAGTAACATATTTTGTGTGACAAGGAAGACATATCTAGTAACAAGGCTCCTCACCCAAATCCTATCAATTTGCTCATATCTGCTACTTTTCTTTTACTAAAATAAGTTGATGTTTGTGAGTGGAATTCATGGAGTAAAATAGAAACAAATGATAGCTGGGAGCCCAGATGCACACAAAGTTTATTTTAAATGACATAAAACTGTGAAAAAATGAAAAATTATTCAACTTCACTATTGACATTTAGTTATTTTATAAGCATAAAATGATCAGAAATAAAAATCTACGCATCTGTAAATTCCTTTTTTCTGTTTTTGTTTTTGTCAGTCATGGGGCCGGATCTCTGGCCTTGGGCACTGTCCCTCAGCTCTTCAACTCAAGGCTAGTGCTCTAACACTTGAGCCACAACGCCACTTCTGGCTTTTTCTGCGTAGGTGGTACTGAGGAATTGAACTCAGGGCCTCATGCATGCAAAGCAAGCACTCTACCACTGAGCCACCTTTCCAGCCCACCTAGAAAATTCTTGATGAATACAAATACCTTAAACTGTACCCATGAGGCGGAGGTGAACTGTAGCTTCAGGTGTTTAAGCACTTGCTTAGCCTAGATTACTTTTCAGGACTGCAACAATAAATAAATGAAGCATACCAGAATACATGTTTCTTCCCTTGAGAACATAATAAAAACACTATGTGGGAGTTGGTGGTGATCATTTCTGTGTCCAAGGACTCAAAGTATTACTTTCTCCAAAGAATACTGGAGGTAGGTAAAAGAAACTCAAAATTGCATAAGCATCATACACCAATCAAAAGTATGTCTGCAATGGATGGGATTTAAGAAACAGGCTCCAAAGACATCTCCTTTGCTGGATAATTATAATCCATTTGTAGAACTGCGGTGGCAATGAGGATCTAAAAGGATGTTAAGAGGTGAGTGTTTACATGGGTGTGCATACATGACTTTTAGGAAACAGTCAATGCCTTGGGAAGAAATAAAAAATACAGCTGGAGGATATGTACCTAAAATTTTACTTAGCAATGGAGCCTGAACATGGTCAGAAATAATTTGACTCTGTTCAGACCTTGGTGTAGCTAGTTTTGAAAACAAACTATTTCTGCCTCAGATTTCTTCTCTGCAGTTTTGTGAGATAGCTTCCTTTCTTTTTTTCTTATGTATTTTTATTTTTACTATTGAAGAAATATTCAGAGGCTTTTCAGTACTATATAAGTCAGATAAAGAATACATTTCTTTTTTAACAATGTAAGCCCTTCCCTCTGTGTCTCCTAGTTTTTCCTTCCTGTCTCGACTTACAAGTTTTATGGTTCAATTTAACATGGTGTTGAGAGTACCACTGCTGCATTTCTTCACTCTTTCTCCCACCCTTTCTGTACTCCCCATTACTTGCAAATATTTGGTAATGCGACAGGTAACAGTTGTTGCTAGAATGTTATGAATTTTATATCTGTTTATTTTTAAATTAGGGAAAGGTAAAAAGTGAGATATCAGTGTCACTCACAGTGCTGAAGAACATGTAAAGTCAGAAGCTGAGAGGAAAAATCAACTTACATAGTTAAGGTATGGCTGTAATATCAATGAAGAGAAATAGAAAAGATTATGAAATAAAGCCTTCAAAATGGTGTAGAACTTAACGTGAGCAAATAATTTCTTTGGACACACAATACCTCTGTTCATATGGACTTTTTATTGAAAATATCTTACTTGTATTTATAAAAATATTAACAAAAAAGCAAGTTTTAAAGAGAAGCTACTGTAAATTCTATAGACTAAGATGTCTTTAGACTAAGTTCAAGAAGAATTGAATATTTACTGAGGGGCAGATGATATTTTCTAGGAAAATAAGACCAGATTTAAAATATTGCTGCCTAATATATTGGAAAAAGAGACATAGTATTGCAAACTTTGGGAGTTTGTCCATAAAATTTGACTAAGAAAGACACAATTTGAATTCTCTTTGGAAAAATTTTTATTGGTACCATTCAGTAGCTGTACCAAAGAATTGCCACTTAACAAAGCAGTTTATGAAACAAATATATCTTGATCAGTGTCACTTCATTCAACATTTTCACCCATCTCTACCCTAGCAGTCCCTTCTCTCCCTCTTCTTAATTTTGTAGGATATACATTGGATTTTTGTCCATATTTTCTAAAGGCCATAACTTGAGAGCAATTGTCAGAGAGAATTCTCAATTGCAGAAGAAGAAATTTGAAGTCTCATAAATTCAGATCACAATGCTAAGGGTAAAGGTGTTAGAAATTGCACTCAAATCTCTATTTTATGACTTAACTTGTTTATATGACCGATAACTGCGAGTGTATTATCCACATTCAAGATTGAAAGATTAAAGCATACATTGATCCCTACACAAATTTGTAGGCAGTGCAGGTCAGCTCTTATTTTCTAGAGCTGCTTTACCTATTAAAAAGTCTTGAACTGATTTGATTTGCAGTTTTTATAGAGGAATACTTTCCTTTTCTATTTCCTATTCTATTGTCTTATTTTTCCACTTAAAGTTTGGAAGGCTAAAATAAGGCAGTATTGGAATGGGAAAGCTGTCTTGGGTTTGACTGATGGTTTTAGAGTTGTAAACAAATTTCAAAATTGGAAGGGGTTCATTTTCTGTTTATACCATTACTTTAGTTTTCTTTTTTAAACAAACTTTTATAGGACATATGGCAATAGTCATGAATTTAAGTTTGGGGGTCAGAAAACTCAGGTTTTTACATCTGGTCTGCTCCCTACAAGCTTATTACACTATATGTTCTTCTTTTCACTTGTACACATCTCAAGTACTTTCATTTATTTTTCTTCATGGTGCATTAGTATTAGCATAATGGCATTGTCAATCATCCACTGTTTAATTCTGTGTCAGCTTTTCAGCAGCCTCTGTGATTCTAAGGGGTCAACATCAGATCTGGTTAGAACCTCCTATAATGGTTTTAGTTTATGTGTTCAGAGTTGATTTGATATCGTATTCATTGAATGATTATTAGGCTCATGGTACTTGTGTTTTTTGAGTTGAAACTTAAGCTTCCTACTGGTGAAAGGAAGAAAATTGAGAGATTATTTGACAAACATTAAACTCTGAATATTTGAACATATGGCTATGTGACTGTACTAGCTCAAAATCAAGGTTACTGCTTTGTTTTCTCCATTATCGAAAGAATAATATCTAAAGTAACTTCTCCGGAATTTAGACAGAAATTTCCTATTCCATTGTTCTCTGAGTTCTACAAGCTTATGTATTGAAAGTAAGGAATATTCTTCTAATTTATTTATTTATACAAAGAAAGATAGGTTTGCCTCTACCTTAGCTGTTAATAAAATAAACAAATAGTACTATATAATGCAAAAGTGCCAGCCTCCATTCCAGTTTGTTTTCCTGAAAACTATATTTTTTTCCCTCTGAATTTACCAGTCTCTCGATTTCATGGGTTTGGCCAAAAGTATTATGAGACAAATATGGAAAAATTGCCTACTCTCTCAGCACAGATTCAAAGGAATTTGACTTGCCAAATAAAATTGTCTGTTCCAAGAACAGAATTTTTGGATAATATCTCTTTTTGCACAGTATTAGGTGGTTTCTTCTAAGGTTTATTGGGTTTTTCATTAAAATGTGTTGTGTACATTGATGTGATCACAAGACAAGTTACTTTTTGTTTTATAATGTCAGCAATGTAATTTTCACTAGATCACTAAGACAACAGTAAAACAAGAAACAAAATTCCACATAAAACCTATTTCAAAATATTTGAGTCATCTTCTTAAAAGAGATTCTTCCATCTTAAAATGTAGATTTGCTTATTTGATATTTTCTAATTCAAAAATGGAATTTTGGTAGTTCATATTCAGTGAAATCATGTGAAAATTAGTATGTTTTTGCAAAATGAAAATATAACAGCTATGTTTCTTAATAACACATGCAACAAACTATTGTGTTTGAAACTGTATTACATTAGAAATAGGTATTCATCAAAATAAGTTACTATTATTCATCAAAAGTTATTATTATTCATCAAAATAAAATGTTATTGTTTGAACAAAGGCACAAGAAATACCACCTGAAAGATATTTCCTGAATGAATTGAACCCCAGTTTTTAATTCCTGAGATTTTTATTCCTGACATACTTCAATAAATCAAATCCAGTTAGGTCTCAAAAATAATGTAATTGCCTGGTGCTGGTGGCACCTTGCTACATAAGAGACTGAGATTTGAGGACGGCGCTTAGAAGCCAGACCCCAGCAGGAAAGTCCATGAGACTCATATCTCCAATTTACAACTAAAAGGGCACAGGGGTTCTGTGCCTCAAGTAGCAGGGTACTAGTTTTGAACACAAAAGCTCCGGGACAGTGCCTAGGTCTTGGGTTCAAGTACCAGGACTGACACACCTCCCACAACACACATATGTAACTGTCATAATTTTCACTGAACACGGGTAAATATATGCTCACAAATTATGTCTTTCCAGGTGGTTGTAAAGTACTTTCTCAAGGCTGGACCATGGGAAATAGGAATAATGTCACCTTCTTTATTCTCCTGGGACTTTCTCAAAACAAGAACATCGAGGTCTTCTGCTTTGTGTTATTTCTATTTTGCTATCTAGCGATTTGGGTGGGAAATGTGCTCATCGTGATTTCCATCACGTGCACTCATCTCATTGACCAACCCATGTATTTCTTCCTCAATTACCTCTCCCTCTCTGATCTGTGCTACACCTCCACCGTGACACCCAAACTAATGACTGATTTACTGGCAGAAAGGAGGGTCATATCCTATCATCACTGTTTGACACAGCTCTTTTCTACCCACTTATTCGGAGGCGTCGAGATCCTCATCCTCACCGGAATGGCCTATGACCGCTATGTGGCCATCTGTAAACCCCTGCACTACACGGTCATCATGAACAGGCAGAGGTGCCATGCCATCATTCTCGCCTGTTGTGCTGGAGGATTCGTGCACTCAGCCAGTCAGTTTCTTCTCACCATCTTCCTACCCTTCTGCGGCCCCAATGAGATAGATCACTACTTCTGTGACGTGTACCCTTTGCTGAAATTAGCCTGTGCTAACACACATTGGATAGGTCTCTTAGTCATCGCTAATTCAGGCTTGATTGCTTTGGTGACGTTTGTGGTGTTGATGTTGTCTTACTTTTTCATACTGTACACCATCAGGGCGTACTCTGTGGAGAGCCGCCACAAGGCCCTTTCCACCTGCAGCTCCCACATAACTGTGGTGGTCCTGTTTTTCGCACCGGCTTTGTTCATTTACATTAGACCCAACGTCACTTTCCCGGAGGACAAAGTGTTTGCTCTCTTCTACACCATCCTTGCCCCCATGTTCAACCCTCTGATCTACACGCTGAGGAACGCGGAGATGAAGAATGCCATGAGGAAGGTTTGTTGCCCTCAAAGGCTCCTGAGTGGAAAATAAACGCCCGAATTATTTCTGCTAAAACGGACTCTGGTTCCCGGAAGTCTCAACTTTGAGAACCATGCTTTCTTCTCGTTGTTTGGAGAGTTTGTGGAGCAGCAAGCATACCAATGCCATCTGTTACTTCATGCTTCTAAACTACCAACTCATGAGCATTATTTACTCCTTTTCCTTTACTGGGATAGAACTCAGGTCTCTGCACTAAGAAACATCCTACTTTATGAATCACACTCCATCCTTTTGATTTGGTTTTTTTGTTTTTATTTTCAGACAGGTGTTCTTGTCTGGCAAACATCAAGCCAAATCGAACTACTTATCTCCTGTGTCATTGAGACTATGCATGCATACTACCATGCTCAGCTTTTTTTTTTTTTTTTGAAAAGGTCAAACTTTTGGCCCAGGCTAGCCTCAAACTGTGATCCTCTTACTACTACCATCCCAGTAGCTGGAATGACAGGCTTATGCCAACACACTTGCTCCAAACATGATTCCTATTCATTCTCTCTTCCTCCTTACTTAATCAGAAAGGTTACACTCATTTATACAAAATAATGACTTTCTTAAAAATGGAGGATTATATAATGCTGAATTAAAAATTAAAGTAAATATACATTTTCATAAACAGCCACAGAAAAGCTGACTAAAATATTGATTTTCAATTTAAACCATTATGCTGACTATATGAAATCACAGAATATTGCACATATGGCAATATTTAGCTCATGAATTTTTACACACTGAGCACATTATCTGATCAGCAAACAAATTAAGAGGTAGGGTGCTAGTACAAAAGAATTCCATCATAGTCCTTTCCATCAATCCTGTATTTCAAAGGTAATCGGTATCAGCATCTCTAAAATCAATTGTTTACTGTCCCTTTACAGAATAAGAAAGTCTTCTTATTGTTACATTTGTAAGTCATTTCTCATATTTATGACTTACCTGGTTGTTTCACTGATATACAATATCTCATTTCTGGAGTACACACATGGTAAGTTTCTCCATGGTCTCTTTATGTAGTTTTCTTTTAGGGATATCATATATAGTGATGATTTGCTACCTTACAACATATCATGTTCAATTGTGCATTATTTATTGCTTCTTAATTGTAGTGTGTTTTATACTCAAGACTAATTTTAAGTAAGTATGCATTTATTTTGATACTTTCTCTTAATATATCATTAATCTAAGATGAAACACATTAAATCAGATTTTAAAAAAATTATCCATAGAAGAATACTAAAGTGAGCAGAATAAAAGAAATGGAATTTGTGAAAATTCAGGCTCCTCTAAAATCAAGTTGATAGATACGGCATATCAATATGGCTATTAGTCTACTTGCCTATATGTCGTGGGTAAGGAGAAGAAATCACAGAGAACATTGGCTTATTCAGTGGAACAGGACAATAGCAATAAGAAAAATAAAAAATAACAGCCAGACACTCAGGAACGTTTCATCAGTTTATTGCAGCAAGATTTATATACAGAAAACTACCAGTGGGAAACTTTATCAAAATTTATCAAATGGGATCCTCTCTATAACGGATGGGGTTGTTATATACTAAGCAAAATGGAGTAAATTCTATATTCAGGTTCTAAAATACTGTCCGAAGCTCTTAGTAAGATAAAGATGGCACCTCATACAGGCATACACAGCATTCAAGAAAAAAGTAAATTCCAACGAACGCTCTCATTCCTCTGCCCTCCAGTATACTGACATTATCTAGAAAATGACATCTTTCCATGGGCTTAAATTTCTAGCATACCTGGGAAAGATTTATTCAGAAGAAAAACTAAAAGAGGAAATGTTTAATTTTTGTCCAAAAATGTAATAAGCCAATGAAAACGTATGGAATATAAGAAGAGCTTGAATTAGAAGTAGATATTTCAGAGTAAGCTATCACCAAAATATACCATTTATTATTCTCACTCTCTCTCTGTTACTTGCTTAGCCTTACTTACATGATTAGTCTCGTGCAAATTCTCTTGTTCACCTGTGTCCCCAACAATGTACTCTCATGAAACAATCCAACTAGTCCTCTTAGTATTCCAATTCCCTTTTGTAGAATGGTGTCCTGTCCTACAATCAGTAAATTCAATCATCATATCTTCTTCTAGGAGACCCCTGATGACCTTGGTCTAGGCTTCACTTCAAAACTCTTTTTTTTTTTTTTAAATTTTATTTTATTTTATTTGAGAACATACTGTACAGAGGGGTTACAATTACATGGGCAGGATAATGCATGCATTTCTTAACAAGCATTGCAGGATCCTCCTTTGTTTACCCTTCACCTCCCTTCCCAGCCTCCCCCCTCCCCCCCCCACCCAATCATACCCCCCTCCCCCTCCACACCAACATTGTAAAGCTGGTTTTGACATGACATTTTGTACTTCTCATTGTTGCAACAGGTCCACCTGAATCCTTAAACAATTTGTTTGTCCCCATCTCCTCCACATGTTATACTGACATCAAATATAGTGAAAGCGGGGGTTACATTGTGGGGGAGGGACATACAAAGCAACAAAGAAATAATCGTATAAATGTGTTAGAAACACATGCATGAAAGAAACGAAAACATTAAAATACATATTTAAGGGTTCGTTTTCCTAGCATCACATTATCTGACCTTTTCCGCTTGACTCATACCTATACTAGATATTGCAAATAAGGGAAACCATGGGACCTATGTTTCTTTGGGCCTGGCTTACTTCACTTAATATAATTTTTTCCAAGCCTTTCCATTTCCTAACAAATGGGGAAATGTCATTCTTTCTGATGGAGGCATAGAATTCCATTGTGTATATATACCACATTTTCTTGATCCATTCATCTACTGAGGGGCATCTGGGTTGGTTCCAGATCTTAGCTATGGTAAATAATGCTGCAATAAACATAGTTGTGCCGGTAGCTTTAGTGTGGTCTTTTTTGTAAACATTAGGGTAAATGCCCAAAAGTGGGATTGCTGGGTCATAGGGGAGTTCTATGTGAAGTCTTTTGAGGAACCTCCATACTGCTTTCCAAAGTGGTTGAACAAGTTTATATTCCCACCAAGAATGAAGTTAGGTTCCTTTCTGTCCACATCCCCTCCAGCATCTGTTGTTGTTAGAGTTCTTGATTTTTGCTGTTCTAACTGGAGTGAGGTGATATCTCAATGTTGTTTTGATTTGCATTTCTTTTATGGTTAGGGATGTTGAACATTTCTTCATGTGTCTATTGGCCATCCTTCTTGCTTCTTCAGAGAAGCTTCTCTTTAAGTCTTTCGCCCACTTATTTATTGGGCAGTTGTTTCTTTGAGGATTTGTTGTTGGGGGGTTAAATTTTTTGAGTTCCAAGTATATTTTAGATATGAGACCCTTGTGCGTTGTATGGCTAGTAAAGATCTTCTCCCAATCCGTGGGCTTTCTATTGATCTTGCTAGCTATGTCATTTGCCCTGCAGAAGCTCTGCAACCTTATGCAATCCCATTTGTCCAACCTTTCTTTGATTTGATGTGTTTCCAGGTCTCTATTCAGAAAGTTTCGGCCTGAGCCAAGGAAACCTAGGGTTTCTCCTATTCCATCCTGTAATGTTTTCAGAGTGTCTGCTTTGAGTTCAAGGTCTTTGATCCATTTGGAGTTGATTCTGGTGCAGGGTGATATATAAGGATCTAGCTTTAGTTTTCTACATATAGTTAACCAATTTTGCCAGCACCATTTACTGAAGAGGCTGTCTGTCTTCCATTCTATTGTTTTAGCTCCCTTATCGAAGATTAGATGGCTATAGGTCTGTAGGTTCATTTCTGGGTTTTCAATTCTATTCCATTGGTCCTGAGGTCTGTTCTTATGCCAATACCAAGCTGTTTTGATTACTATGGCTTTATAGTAGAGTTTGAAATTTGGTATTGATATTCCTCGAGCAGTGTTCTTTCCATTGAGGAGCGTTTTTGCTATTCAGTGTCTTTTATTGTTCCATATGAATTTTTGGATTGCCTCTTCTATTTCCTTGAAGAATGAGGGTGGAATTTTGATAGGTATTGCGTTGAATTTGTAGATAGCCTTGGGAAGTATTGCCATTTTCACGATGTTAATCTTTCCAATCCAGGAGCATGGGAGGTTTTGCAATTTTTTAAGTTCTGTGTTGATTTCCTTTCTCAAGATTTTAAAGTTTTCATCATAGAGGTCCTTCACTTCTTTAGTTAAGTTAATTCCTAGGTATTTTATTTTTTGTGGGGCTATTACAAATGGAGTTGCTTTCCTAATTTCAGCCACACTTTTCTCATTGTTGGCATACAGAAAAGCCATTGATTTTTTGGGGTTAATTTTTTTCTTTTGGTCTTTTCTTTTTTGGTACTGGGGATCGAACCCAGGACGTTTCACTTGCTAGGCAAGCGCTTTGCCACTGAGCTACATCCCAACCCAGGGGGTTAATTTTATACGCTGCTACATTGGCAAAGTTTTGAATCAGCTTGAGTAATTTAGGAGTGGAGTCTATGGGATTCTATAAATACAAGATCATGTCATCTGCAAAGAGGGAGAGTTTTATTTCTTCTTTACCTATTTGGATTCCTTTATGTCTGCATCTTGTCTTATTGCTGTAGATAGGCATTCTAATACTATGTTGAAGAGAATTGGAGAGAGTGGGCATCCTTGTGTTGTTCCTCAGTTAAGAGGAAATGGCTTTAGTTTTTCACCATTGAGTATAATGCTGGCTGTAGGTTTGTCATATACAGCCTTTATTGTATTGAGGAATGTTCCATGGATTCCTAATTTTTCCAAAACCTTCATCATAAAGGGGTGTTGGATCTTGTCGAATGCTTTTTCTGCATCTATTGAGATAACCATGTGGTTCTTATTCTTGCTCCTGTTGATGTGATGAATAATATTAATTGATTTGCGTATATTGAACCAGCTTTGCATCCCTGAAATGAATCCTGTTTGATCGTGGTGTATGATTTTTTGGATGAATTGTTGAAGTGGTTGGCCAAAATTTTGTTGAGAAGTTTTGCATCAATGTTCATCAAAGAAATGGGTCTATAGTTCTCTTTCTTTGATGAGTCCCTGCCTGGTTTTGGGATGAGGGTTATGATGGCTTCATAGAATGTGTTCGGTAGTGAGCTTTCTCTTTCAATTTCATTGAAGAGTTGGAGGAGAATTGGTGTGAGCTCTGTTTCAAGGCCTTGTAAAATTTCTCTGTAAAACCATCTGGTCCTGGACTTTTCTTAGCTGGGAGGTCTCTTTTTGCTGTTTCTATTTCAATGTTTGTTATGGGTCTGTTAAGAAAGTTTAACTCATCTTGGTTTAGTTTTGGCATGTCAATATTTGCCAGGAAGAGGTCCATTTCTGTCACATTCTCAAACTTATTAGCATAAAGTTTTGAGAAGTATTCCCTTATAATGTTCTGAATCTTGGTTGTTTCCATGGTGATGTTTCCATTCTCATCTCTGAGTTTATTAATTTGGGTGTGTTCTCTTCTTTTTCTGATAAGATTTGCTAAGGGTCTGTCAATTTTGTTAAGTTTTTCGAAGAACCAACTCTTTGTTTTGTTGATTCGTTCTATAGTTTTTTTGGATTCTAATTCATTTAATTCTGATTTAATTTTGATTATTTCTTTCCATCTACTGGATTGGGGTTTATCTTGCTGCTCTTTTTCAAGGAGGTTTAGATGTCTCATTAAATTGTTAGTTTCAGATCTCTCCAATTTGTTGATGTAGGAGCTCAGAACTATAAACTTGCCTCTGAGTACTGCCTTTGCTGTGTCCCAGAGGAGCTGGTAATTTGTGTGTTCATTTTTGTTGAATAGCATGAACATTTGAATTTCCTTTCTAATCTCTTCCATGACCCACTCCTGATTCAGCAGTGTGTTGTTCAGCCTCCATGTGATGCCGGACTTTCTTTGGTGGTTTTTGGTGTTGAGTTCTAATTTTATTCCCTTGTGGTCAGAGAGGATGCAAGGTATAACTTCAATGTTTCTGAATTTAGAAAAGTTTGCTTTGTGGCCTAAAATGTGGTCTATTTTAGAAAACATTCCATGTGCTACTGAGAAAAACCTGTATTCTGATGCTGCTGGGTGAAATGTTCGGTAGATGTCTGTTAAGTCTAGTTGTTCTATGCAGCTGTTTAGATCTGCGGTTTCTCTGTTGAGTTTTTGCCGAGTTGATCTATCTAGTGGAGAGAGTGGTGTGTTAAAATCCCCAACAATTAATGTCTTTGGATCTATATGGGATTTGAGGGAAAGTAGTGTTTCTTTGATAAATTTGGGTGCTCCATTGTTTGGCGAATAGATATTTAGAATTGTAATATCCTCCTGAAGGAGAGATCCTTTAATTAGTATGTAGCGACCTTCTTTATCTCTTCTCACGAATTTTAATTTGAAGTCTATTTTATCTGATATTAGGATTGTAACTCCCGCCTGTTTATGGGGTCCGTTTGCTTGGTAGATTTTGTTCCAGCCTTTAACATTGAAAATGTGTTTGTTTTTACGGGCAAGATGTGACTCCTGCAGGCAGCAGATAGAAGGGTCTTGTTTTTTAATCCAACTAGACAGTCTATGTCTCTTAATTGGAGAGTTCAGTCCACTAATGTTAAGAGATAGGACTGAGAGGTATTTGGGAGTTCCTGCAATGTTATCTACCTTCTTGGGGGCTGTGAAAACTGGGTTCATCCTATGGTTCCTGGATTCTCAGTTTGGGTGTAGTTTCTTGGCTTTTATTGCAGTCTTGCTGGTTTTCTATGTGTAAGACATCTTTAAGAATCTTTTGTAGGGCTGGTTTGGTGGAGATGTATTGTTTCCATTTTTCTTTGCTATGGAAGATTTTTATTTGGCCTTCAGTTATGAAGGAGAGTTTAGCTGGGTACAGTATTCTTGGTTGATAGTTGTTTGTTTTAGGGCATGGCATACATCATTCCAGGCTCTTCTTGCTTTGATTGTCTCTGCTGAGAAATCTGAGGTGATTCTACTTGGTTTCCCTTTATAGGTGATTACCCTTTTCTCCTTGACAGCTTTAAGGATCTTTTCCTTGGTCTGAGTTGATCCTGTGTGGATTATAATGTGACGGTGGAATGTCCTATTCTGGTCTGGTCTATTTGGGGTTCTAAAGGCTTCTTGTATCTGAATAGGCCTGTCTTTTTGCATGTTTGGGAAGTTCTCTGCTAGGATCCTGTTAAACAAATTTCCTAGACCATTAACTTCTGTTTCCAGGTGCTCCTCTACACCCATTATCCTTAGATTAGGCCTTCTGATGGTGTCTTCCAGGTGTTGGATAGATCTATCATATTTCTTAGACTTGTCTTGGATGTTTGTATGTTCTTTTTCTATAATATCTAGGCTGTCTTCAGTCCCTGAGATTCGATCTTCTGCTTGGTCTAACCTGCTGTCAAGACTCTCTACTTTGTTTTTTATCTCTTTTCCTTCTAATTGGTCAGCTTTGATGGCTTCAAGTTCTTTGTTGAAGCTCTGTTTTAGGTCTTGTATGAATTTCTTTACTTCCTTAATTTGGTGTTCAGTGTTTGTCCTCAAATCACTTAGTTGATTGGTTATGGTTTCTTTGGACTTCCATTCCTTCTGTTGGGTTCCATTCAGCATTCCCTTTGTGGTCTCCCTGACTTCCTTCAGCTCTTTGTTAATGGATTCCATGAATGCCTTTAGTGATCTTTGTGTGTTCTCTACCTGGTCTCTCAATTCCTGTATTGCTCTCTGATTAGCTTCCTCCCATTCGTGGGATTCCTGCAGTTCTCTTTGAGTTTTCTCAGCCTGCTCACGCCATTCCTCCCTTTCTCTTTGAGTATTCTCAAGTTGTTCACTCAAATCCTGTATCAGTTTTTGAGTAGCTTCCTCACGCTTATGATATTCCTGTATAAACTTCTGGGATGCCTCCTCTCTCTCCCTATCACGCTCATACAGAGTCCTTTGTACGTTGTCAAACTTCTCATTTATCATGTTTGCCAGTAGTGTTTGTAGAGCTATTTGGGAACTCTCCTCTGGATTATTCATTATCTGTTCTAACCCCTGATTATCAAGATTGGGAATTGAGATACCCAAATTTGCCATTTTTCTTGTGTTTTTCCTGCTTACTCTGCCCATTTGAGATGAAGATAGCACCAGTTTTGTGCTAGAACACTATCTTAAGGCAACCATCAACCAAAATTTGCATTTGTACAGTCATTAGTCTACAGATACAATCTAGTTCAACAGATACATCTATTCAACATCAAACAACTATATGTTAAAGGACTTCGAACCGTGGAGAAGAATTTGGAAAACCAGAAATTATTAGGGTTAGGGAGAGATGTGGGTAAAAAAATAGGAATAGATTAGTGTGGGGAGGTACAGGGAGAGTTAACTATGTCCTAATCACAATGCAGGAAATAGGATGGGTAGGATGCAAGTAGAGAGAGAGAGAAAAAGAAGAAAGGGAAAGGGGAATGAAAAGAGACCAGAAAAAAAATAGAAACGTAAAAATTAATGTTATTATAGAGAATAAAAGACCATCTATTTAGAGAGGAATGTGAATATGTTGAGAGAAAGGGAGGGACATAAAGGAGATGTGAAAAACTTTAAAAAAATGCTTAAAATATTATATAGGTATAAAGAGGTAGTACTGCTATCAATGAATTTATGTCTCAGAGGTTTTGAATTGAGTAATAAATTTGTGGATTAAGTGTGTACACTATGGGGGATAGGGTCTACTAGTTTACTAAGTGTTTATCTGAGGATGTGCAGGACAAGAGTTAAGTCACATAAAGAAGAACAAAAGAGAGGAAAAGGTGGAAAGGATAGGAAAGGGAGAAGAAAAGATCAGAAGTTCAGTAGAGCTAGACAAAAAACAAAAAGATAATTAAGAAAGAAAGAAAAAGGGAAAGAAGATAAGAAAAGAAAGGAAAATGCACATTCACGTATTCCTAAAATAAAAATTATAAGAGGAGAAAAAAAATTACTGGAAAACAATTATTTTTTCAGAAGAGGCAAAAATTAAAGATTAATAAAAGTTTTAGAAAAGGAAAAAATTATATATATATATATATATATATATATATATATGGTAACAAAAAACAAAAAACAAAAAAAAAAAAGAAAACAAGAAGAAGAAGAAAAAAGTTCTTTGATTTTTTTTTTTTGGGAGGGTTGGGAAGAATCCTCTATCTCCCTTTTGTCTGTAACCAGCCTCTTGTTGGAGTCTCTGGTCAGCTTGAGGTCCTGTGGCTTGATTGGTTTCTTAAGTCAGCTTGTTGGAACAGGCAGAAAAATGCTCTGCTTTACCCAAGATTTTGAGATCCCCCTCCTAGGTTAGTTTACTGGGAGGGTGATCTGCTTTGAGAATCACAAAAGAGGGGGATGCAGTGATGAGGCTAGGTTCTGGGTAGAGTTGAGGCCTTTCAACAAACAGTAGCTTTTCCCTGGGGCTATTTTGTGAAAAAACTCACAGCGCCCAGCCTGGAGCCATTCTCAGGGTTTCTGTTTTTCAATTGATTGTGGTGGCTGCTACAGGGAGGGGAAGCCTCTGGCTCTGGTTACCTGGTGAGGAGAGCCACTCCAATGGCTGGCGCCTGAGCTGGGTGACTTTTCCCTGGATGGAGCTGAGTCTGGCAGGTCACTTCGCCGTTAAGTTCTTGTGACCTGCTAAATGACTTGTTTTATTCCAAGGCCTGAGCTGGAGCTAGCAGCTCCTCTGAGCTTTGTCAGTATCTAAGATGGAGATCACCGGTGCTGGGGGGGGGTGGGAGGGAGGGGTGGCCTTCCCTCCTCTGCTCCCTGAGAAGGAATGAGGACGTCGGGCTTCTACTCACGCCGAGTCTTGGATCCTGGGTTGTCTCTGGTCTGCAAACTGCAGGAAGAAGATGTCCGCTCCTTGTCGGTTCTTGCTGGTGTTGAGTAGAATCCGCTCGTCCGCTGCGTCTGGCTCCTTCGTCCCGGACTCTCTGTGTCTCAGGTATGACCCCGCGGTGGTGGTCGCTGCCGCGACCCTGCCGCCAAAGCGGCAGCTGCTGGCAAGCGCTCAGATGTGTCTCCTTGGCTTCCCCTCTCTTGACTAACTCTCTGTCCTGTGATGGCACACTTGGTGTGATTCTCTGTCTTAGGACTGTTCACTGGAACTCTAAAACTGCTTTCTATGCAAGAGCTTGTTCAGATTCCAGCTTCTCCTCCACCATCTTCCCAGAACTCTTCAAAACTCTTTTCTTACCCTTCTTCAAATTCATTTTGCTCTGTTGTTTTTGATTTTCCTCAAATATGCAATTTTCTACCTCCTTACTTTCACATGTGTTTTTGTATTGTTCACTTCAAAGATCAACAAGCTATTTACCTCTTAATATAACTATGTGGAAAGCTATATATTTTCAGTTGAATCTTCATGCATGTTCATTAATCGAAGATAGTCACAAAGATAGGTGGTACAAAGTCTGTGCCACCACACTGGTAATCCTTGCACTAGGGATGTAGAAACAGATAGATTCTGAGTCTGAGGCCAGGTTGAGTTGCCTCAATAACACACAAACAATAACATGATGTATATATATTATGCTGCAATGTTCGTATGGATTTTACTAGGCCACAGATTGTGTAATAATGTATGAGAGAGGTCTGATGAACAGAAGATGAGATTATTTCTCCTGTACTCATCCAGATAGAAAGCCACAGCTTCGAGGTTCTAGAACGGTCATGCACTTCCTTTGAACATGTCTTAGATGTCTCTGTGACATTTCGTACTTGCAACTTGCTTGATTCTCTTCTTAATTTTCTAAGATAGAGAACCTCTCCCAGGAAAGTCTCTAAATGGCTACGTTAACATGACATACACTTGTAAATGCCTCACACCTAAATCAAGAGACTTTATTAAAAAAAAAACCTGAAGCTAAAATAATGTATTTGCTTGGTGTTACACTACAATGTAATTAATATGGTTTCAGAAGCAAATGTAGTATGTGGGTAGAAAAGACTCAGTGACTAGGAAAGATTGTTGCTAGGTGTCTGGGATTTGACGATCTTGTATGACTTGATGGAAGATTTCTAGGGGTCACATTCTATAACTCATGACAGTGCATTTATGTGTATGTGGAATGTTTTGCCTATGTGTGGTGCTTGACAATAATTTTATTAATTTACTTTGACTCCATGGTGATATGGCATCTCTCATTCCATCCAGGAGATTCTGGTCATCTAGTATCATTGTCTTGCTTATATTTATTATGTAAGGTCTGGATGCTAATATATTATTAGCAATATACAAAAATTACCATTTTGTTCAAAACTTATTTTCAAATAGTGCTTAGATCTTAAAGTGAATTTTGGTAAGCAGAATGAATTGGCTGGCTTTCTTAATCACTCAACTAAAAGAATGACTAGCTGTGATGAAAAGAAGAAGAACCCTTCTCCAAAGCTATTTATGACCTAATCATAAAATCCGTGAATGCGTTTAATTTACACAATAAAAACAGATTGAGATTATGATGGAATCAAGTTTGCTAATCAGGTGAGCACAATACCAACATGTGTCCCAGCATGATCCAGCTGTGCAAAAGGAATTAGCCTGGAAGATGGAGGCGACAGATTCATAGAGAGATTTGTGGCTTTGAAGATAGAGGAAAATAGCCACAGGAAATGGGCAGCCTTGAAAATGTGAAAGAATCAAGGAAACAAGTTTATCCCTGGGGAACTGCAGTGATGCAGTGTTCTAGTGACATTTTTGGTGTTGTATGGGACAGAAAGACAATGGATAAAGATAGATAGGAAAAAGTTGAAAAGGAGAAAAAAGGAAAAGAAAGGAGGTAATAGAACTAGAAAAGGAAAAAGCTCAGAACATGTCAGCTATTTATAGTACAAATGTAAGTATATTAGGGACAACATAATTAATTTTAAAAATATGGGTCATCAATAAACCTCACTCCTCTTGGCAGAAATCAACACACACACTCAGTTAAGGAAGGCAGATTTCCAATAGAAATGTTGAATGGACCCTTTCTGCTCAAACAGAATTTTTAAGAGTAAAACAATTAAAATAGAACAAATACAATTAATAGTAAGTAAGCAGATATTGTCATATAAACATATATTGTTTAATATGCATATGAGCAACACATTAATATAAGGATCTAAGAATATAATCATGAAATAATTTCTCAAAATTGGAAAAAATCATTTTAGGTTAGGGTTATGAAATGCTTGTTGTTTCAGTTTTCCTAGTAAACTTCTATTCATTTATTTATTTATTTTTAAATTCAACAAACACTGGAAATTAAAGCCCATTGTTAGGCTTGCAATTTGGTTTAGACTATGAACAAAGACTTTGGGGAAAAAGCTATCCCTAAGGTCATTACCAGTTTGCTTGGTTTTCTTTAAGTAGATGTATACGAAAGAGGAAAATGGGCATTTATTGTCAAAGGTACACTGAAATTGTGCATTACAGGAGGTTAGACAAAACAAAAAAAAGTCTGTGTACTAGCTGTCTATGAGTTGAGCTTACCAGAGATTGTGTGGGGCTAAATTATTCACACAATTCCTCAGGCATCATTCTAACTTCATTTTAGACAGCTGTTCTCACATTATCCAAGGAAGAAGAAAAAATAAAATTCAAGCCCTGGAAAATAATGGTGAGAATGTTTATTTTTCTAAAAGTAATCCTGCATATTTGTGGGAAAGTGAATGCAATCAAGTTGCTAAATGTTGTATACTTGTAAAACAATTGCAATGCAATCATTTTTTGAAGACAGGAGAAAATGAGATTATTAAGAAGATAGAATAGCCAAGCTTGGTGGTTCATAGTTTTAATCCTAGGTACTAGGATGGTGGTAGAGTGTTGTCCTTGAGCAAAAAAGCTCAGAGATAGTGTCCAGGTTCTTGAGTTAAAGACTTAGGATCAGCACACAAGAAAAAGATAACAAAGATATAGATATAGATATAGATAGATAGATAGATAGATAGATAGATAGATAGATAGATAGATAGACAGATAGATAGATCATAAGATAGGGTAGCGTGAAGTTCAAGAAGAAAATGGCTATGTTTTAAAGTACAGCTTTTTATGATCACATGTGAAATGGTGAGAATGTGGAAGAAGAAATCATTGTGACAGGTCTTGATTTAAGGAAATGAATTTTCCTGTAGGTCATTGTGCTTTAGAAAATAATGGAAAAAGTGCCTATTTTGACTTAATGCTTTGTTCTGGAGGAGAATCAAACAAATAATGATTGCTGAATAAAATTGTTATGAATAAACCTTCCTTAAATTAAAGGGTTTCTCCAATTGAAATTGCAATTCTCCAATTACTAATTTTTTTAATAGGTAAGAAAAAGGATCCTGTGAATGTTAAAATAGAAATATGCATGATTCTAACCCAGAATTACAGATTTTTATTACCATCATAGCCATTATTATTTTCATGGGTTTGTAATACACCAGAAAAAGCAGATGTGGGTGACCTCTCTACCAACTGTTATTTGTAGACTAAATAAAAATACAGACCTTTACTTCCCTAGATTCTAGATGTCTGAGACACATAGTTGCTGCAAATGACTAAACCTGAAAGCCAAGGGTACAGCTTTAAAATCAATGGATCCTCAAGCGATATGTTTTCAAGAGGGCAATGTACAATAAAACCATTTACACTCATAGCTTGTTTTGATGAGGAACTCAAAAAGACCCTTTAATTATAGCTATTCCAAATGAACTTTCCTCTAAAGTATATAGCAATCTAGAGTGTCCTAAATTTCACCAGGGAATATTCAGGCATTTAAATCAAACATTTTTATTCCTAAAATCTTTCTAGCTGTAATTTAATGGCCATTCTCCTTCCCCTTTCCCGAAATATCATCCAGCCAAATCCTAAGGGCTTCCATGAAACTAGAAACGTTAGGATATAGAAAGAAATGTTCACCTTGAAGGGACGAGTGTTTCTGCTTTTGTGTTCCAACAAATGGATCAATGACAAATACCACATCATTGCAAATAACTCTGGGCATCTACAGTGTGCTAAATTTGAAGATGAAGGAATTATGTGAGACTTCACTCTCCCTTCCTTTCTGTAAAAGAATTTTTAAATCACCTCATATTATATTATTTGTGCCTCTCTTTCAGGATTTTCGTCTAGTGCATTTTTACAGAATGGTCTCCTTTCATGACAGAGGTGATTGCCAAGGAATCAAGGGATAATTTGAACTTCTGTCTTTCACAAAAGAATAAAGGAGTCTCTCTGAAGTTGAATGAGTTATCCAGGTTAGAACACCATTATTTCAGAGATGTATTGGTGTGCTTTAAGTGATCTAAGTCTTCTTTCTTTTTTTCCTTTTTGTTTACTATGGGAACTTAAAATCAGACAAAGGGTCACACATATATTTATATAGGATCTGAATTTTATAAGGAAAAGAACCTACCAAACTTTCTAGCTCTTAGCTTTTGGAAGACTCTTTGGCTGTGGTGGTTATCAGCCCTAGTAACATTCAGAAGAGAAAAAGGTGAGAAAACAAATTTTCACTTCTACATCAAAGAAAAAGCAAATGTTTTCGTATATACAAACACCTTCCCAAACACTGACATTGTTGTTACAAATTTAAGTAGGGAATCCCTTATACAAAACACAGAGGAAAGGCTTTAGAGAAACACTGGTGAGAAGAAACTCAGGGGATTTGGTTTATCTCGCTGGGCTTCACTTCCTCATTTCAAGTAAAGAAATGGTATATAACAGGGATATATGATCATCAGAAAAGAAGCATTTCAATTTCCTTGAGCAATTTCTCAACCAAGCCGCAAGGCTCAAGTCTTTTCCATTTTCAACCACCAGAATTACAGGCTTGTTTCAAGTTAGAAATAACTTCTGACAATCCATTTTCATGTGTCCTTCAGGTCATCTCATTGCCTCCCCGGAACATGACCTCATGGACTTACTCCATCGACAAAGCAAACAATGTAACAGAATTCATTTTCTGGGGTCTTTCCCAGAACCCCCAGGTTGAAGCAGTTTGTTTCCTGGTGTTTTCCTTTTTCTACACAGTCATTCTTCTGGGAAACTCCCTCATCATGTTGACAGTGTGTCTGGGTCACTTATTTAAGTCACCCATGTATTTCTTCCTCTTTTTCTTGTCTTTTGTGGACATTTGTTATTCATCTGTCACAGCACCCAAAATGATTATTGATCTGTTAGTAAAAACGAAAACTATCTCCTATGGGGGCTGCATGATGCAAGTCTTTGGAGTCCATTTCTTTGGTTGTACTGAGATTTTCATTCTGACTGTCATGGCCTATGATCGGTATGTGGCCATCTGTAAACCTCTACACTATATGACCATTATGGACCGGCAGAAATGCAATAAGATGCTACTGGGCACCTGGGTGGGTGGTTTCTTACACTCCATCATCCAGGTGGCTCTTGTAGTTCAACTCCCCTTTTGTGGTCCCAATGAGATCGATCACTACTTTTGCGATGTCCATCCTGTGCTGAAACTTGCCTGCACAGACACCTATGTAGTTGGTGCTGTAGTGACAGCCAACAGTGGTACCATTGCGCTGGTCAGTTTCGTCATCTTGCTGATCTCCTACACTGTTATTCTGGTGTCTCTGAGGAAGCAGTCAGCAGAAGGTAGGCGCAAAGCTCTCTCTACCTGTGGCTCTCATATTGCTGTGGTCATAATCTTTTTCGGCCCCTGTACTTTTATGTACATGAGGCCGGACACTACCTTCTCAGAGGACAAGATGGTGGCTGTATTTTACACCATTATCACTCCTATGTTAAATCCTCTGATTTATACTCTGAGAAATGCAGAAGTGAAGAATGCAATGAAGAAACTGTGGAGGAGTAAGGTTTTCTGGGATGCTAATGGTAAATAATTAGGAGTAGTCATTTAAGCTGGATAATCGTCAGTTAACTTGATTCAATTAACTTCAGTTAACTTCTGTATGGCAAAGACAGTGACAACTGCCTCACAGAATTTGCAGCAGAAATGAAATGAAATAATAAAATAGTCTACATAAAACGTTATGATTATCATTATCTCTACACTCTTCATTAAGAATTTCCTGTAACCTGTATAAAAGAGAAAACGCTGTTATACAGAATCTCAAACATGATGTTTCTGTTCTCCTCAAGTTAGAGTGTTTCATTATTTTTATTCTGAAGAGGGAATTGTGTTATGAAGTATCTAAGGGTGTTTTCAGGGTTTAGAAATGTGGTTGGAATATACTGCACTCTTCATAGGTCTGTGATGTATAGATGAGAACACATGAAAAGCAACACATTTGTGATAATGCACTCATATGTATTCCTCAAATCAAGTTGATGAATGCAATGTGAATAGTGGAATATGATCAGACTTGTGCATTAAATATCAGTAAAATAACAAGGATTTGGCAGATGAAAGTCCTGCATAAAATATCAGTAAAATAACAAATATATGGCAGATGAAAGACCAGTTTTCATCCTTGCGTTTCTGGAAGAGATTTTCTACTATGTAATAATTATATATATTTTTTCAAACTATGGAAAGAGTACATTGATTGACCTCTTTGTTTCTTTTTTACATGTGTAATATGAAATGGATATACTTCTGATATTGGACAAGTATGTGTAAATAATTGTGTTGGTAAAACATTTTTATTTCACCAGGAGCTACAATCTGTGATTTGCTTTTTTTTATTGTGAAAATTCCATACAGAGTGGTTACAATAACATGGGCAAGATAATGAGTACATTTCTTATCAAGCATTGTTGCCTCCTCCTTTGTTTCCCCTTCCTATCCCTTCCCATTTCCCTGCTCCCGCACTCCCTCCTTTCTCCCTCCCCCCCCCCCCCGCAAAGTTGTAAAGTTCATTTTTGTGACATAATGTCTTGCACATCTCCTTGTTGTAATGGGTCCACCTGTATCATTATTTAAACCATTTGTTTTTTCCCTTCCCCTCCACAAATTATACCAACATCAAATACAGTGAAAGCAGGGGTTATACCCTCGGGGAGGGACATACAAAGCAACAAAGAAATAATCTTATAAATATGTCAGAATCAATTGCATGAAAGAAAAACAACATTGGAATCCTTATTTTGGGGTTCATTTCACCTAATATCAACTTATCTGACCTTTTCTGCTCGTCTCGGACATATATTAGTTAGTGCAAATAAGGGAAACCATGGGGCCTATGTTTCTTTGGGCCTGGCTTACTTCACTTAATATAATTTTTCCCAGTTTTTCCATTTCCTAACAAATGGGGCCATGTCATTCTTTCTGATGGAGGCATAGAATTCCATTGTGTATATATACCACATTTTCTTTTATAGTCAAGTTGTTTCATTTTCTTTACTTCAAGTATAATTTCTTTGCTAATACCTGTACCTGGGATTGTGTTTATGGTTAGAAAATAAGTATAAACATTATTCCTTGAAACAACACTATTGTTCAGAAATAAATTTGTCAGTCATGCAACCAAATAATTAAAAGGAAATAATGAAAAGCCACAGGAAATATGAGCAACAAATTGTAATCCTTATACATTTTATCTTGGAACAAAGAAGTTCATTCTATTTCATTTTTGAGTCCTTCTGTGATTCCATTTGATTAATTTTTTATTGTTATTGTACGAGTGATTTACAGAGGGGATACAGTTACATAAATCAGATAATGGGTGCATTTTTTTTGAACAATGTCACCTCTTCCTTTGTTCTCTTTGTTTTTCCCTCCCACTTCTCCCCCAAGTTGTATAATTCATTGTCAACATAGTATCTAGTGAGTATCACTGCTACATTGGTTTACCCTTTGTAGGATATATCTGTGCTTCTGCTTTCGCTCCCGGAAACAAATACATTTATATACAAGACAAGAATTACAGAAAACAAACACAGCAGCAAAGAAGAAAAAGAAATTTAAAAAAAAAACTATTGTTTCTATTTCTTGGAGTTCATCTCAATAAACATCATTTTGTATTTATCCTGTCATCTGCACATAGCTATTGAGCCTTTGTGATCCTAGCCTAAGAATATCCTCCTTTGGCCTGACTGTGTGAATGTCTAGAGTGTTGTATAATTTATCATATCCAAGTGTATTTTTTGTCTTTTACTATCCAATATGTTTACTTGTAGATTTATAGGCACATTCTAGTTACAACAAATGAGAGAAACCATGAAACCTATATTTCTTTGAGTCTGGCTTATTTTGCTTAATACATTTTTTCCAAGTCTTTTCATTTCCTTATGAGTGGTACTATACCATTCTTTCTGATGGAAGCGTAAAAGTCCAGGATATATATATATATATATATATATATATATATATATATATATATATATATAATTACTTTGATCCATTCATTCACTGAGGGTCATCTGGGTTGATTCGATACCTTGGCCATAGTAAATAATGCTGCAATAAACATGGTTGTGCTACCGGATTTAGTGCTGCTTGGTATGTGGAAATTTGTGTAAATTACCAGGAGCAGAATTTCTGGGTCATAGGGAAGCTCTGTTTAGTCTTTTGAGGAACCTCCATATTGCTTTCCAGTGTGGTTGAACAATATTACACTCCTACCAACAGTATAGTGGTGTTCCCTTTTGGCCACATCCCCTCCTGAATCTGTTATTGATATTTTTCTTCATAATGGCCATTCTACAGTGAGGTAAAATCTCAATGATGTTTTGATTTGCATTTCTTCTATGGCCAGAGATGTTGAACATATGACTATTGGCCATTCTTATTTTTCTTCTGAGAAGTCTCTAAGGCTTTAGCCCATTTGTGAATTAGATTGCTGTTTCTTTGAGGGTTTATTTTTTGTGGGTTTTATTTACTGAACTCTAAGTATGTTTTAGATATGAAGACTTTCTCTGATGAATAACCTGTAAAAATCATCTCTAAATCCATGGGCTTTCTATTTATCTTGCTAGCTATCCTTTGCCATACAAAAACTTTTCAGTTTGATGCAACCACATATAACCAGTCGTACAAAGCCATAGTAACAATAAACAGCTTGGAACTGGCACAAGATTAGGCCTGAGGAACAATTGAATAGAAGAGCCAGAAATGAACCCATAGACTTATAGCCACCTAATACTTAAAAAGGGAGACAAAAATCATAGGTTCAAAGAAGATCGAACCTCTTTAACAAATGATGCTTGTAGAATTGACTATACAAGTGCAGAAAACTAAAATTAGAACCTTATATATCACCTGGCACCAGAATCAATTCCAAATGCATCAAAGACTTCAGTATAAGGCCAGATACCATGAAAACATTACAGTAAAATGAAACACTAGGGGTCCAAGGCAGCAAACAAGAATTAGGCCAATGTTTGCAAATTTGATAAATGCTTAGAATTACCTTAGAGGTTTTTCTTCCCCCTTCTGATAACAGCACATATTCTAAGAATTAAACAATTATTCCAAGGTTGGTTAACAGGTACAAGGAATCTATACATTTTAATAAAGTCTTGTGGTTATTTGCCTATAGTCTGAGAACTTAAATTTGGCCAGCTGATATTAAATCCTTTTCAATGTTATCAATAAAGGATAGTCTATGAGAGAAGGAATCCAAATCCGTATATATGCATATATATATAAACATATATACATTTACGTGCTTCTGAATATACCTTTATCTATTCAGCTAAAATTAATAAAAATCAGATAATTTTATAATAAATATTCTTAATTTAATTGTACACAATGCCTAATGCTTTGTGCTTTGGACTAAAGATCAGATGCTCAGTTGATAAATATTCATATTATTGGAGGTCTGATGTTATTGGGAAATGAGAAGCAGGCAGACTCAAAATCTCAAGAATTAGTAAATAGAATATATGAAGGAAGATTCAGTTTTCCAACAGTGTGTGTTTACACTTAACAACTGGTCCAAATGTTGCTCTGAATGAATCTTCATGTGAGAGGCTCAGTCTCATGATGGCTTTAAGGCAATGAGCAAGTCACTGCTGTCAAAAAAAAGGACATTTTCATTATGTCGAAAAATGAAATTTACAACTTTGCTGGGGGGAGGATGTGGGTGGAGGCAACGAAGGTTGGGAAGGGGAAACAAAGCAGGAGGCTTTGTTTGATAAGAAATGTGCTCATTATCTTACCCATGTAATTGTTACTTCTCTGTACAGTATCTTCACAATAAAAATATATTAAAAAAGATAAAATAAAAAAATAAAAAAGGACATTTTTATTCCACGGGTTATGATTACAATGTGATCTTCCAGGCTGACATCTGTGACATTATAGTTTTGAAAAATGTGATATGGTTTAGAAATTTTACCTGAAAAGTATAGGAATCCTTTTTATTTCCATGTTGAATAACAATATAGCATGATAGTAGTAAAAGAACAACAACATGTATTTCTACCTGTATCCAGTGACTATTGATACTACTCTTGCAGTAAAATTTTACTTGCCATAAAATTTATTGCAAACAAATTTATATTCATCGCTCAGTTGAGTGTATACACATCTATTTTTCTGTTCCTCAATATGTCATTCCCTTTCTCATTTCAACGGATATAAGAACCTTAACATTTTCCCCCCACATAAGGGGGTTCTAGACTTAACAAGATTTCAGTTATGTGAGTGGGAATGTTTCATTTTTGTCATTGTTCTTATATTTCTACTTCTTGTCTTACCTGGTGAGAAGCTACTCGTATAATCTAATAAGAAAAGAATGAGGAAATGCATCTGAAATAAAATACAATGAAGTGCTAAATGGAAATCTTCTAAGCCTTTACTGAAGTATGGAATTAAGCCCATTCAATTCTAGCCCTCTTCGATGAATTCAAGTTTGTCCAAAGAAATAACTAGTATCTAATAGTTATTATACAAACAATGCGTTTTTAGTATGGTTTGGTAACAGCATTAATGGAGCTTTTTTATTTTAGAGATGTAGGGTTGATATTCACAAATGAAATTTGAGAGATAAAATTATTACAATTAAACAATTAAATTAATAAAACTACCAAAAATTTCAGGGTAAAATTTGAAAAGCTTCAGGCTATGGACATTAGGTGAAGTATACAACTTGGGTTACATTGGAGTGAACAAAGGCTCAATGCACGTGAGGCAGCTAACAACCACCTCATTGACTACGCATAGGGGAAAACTGACATTAGAAGCCTGGTAGATTTCCTCCACCCTCTGTTATGGATTTGGTAACAGTTGACAAAAGACAAATGTGGCATGGAACATCTGTCTCATCTTTGAAGAAATGAGACAATTTCTCACCAGAAGGAAGTCTAATTTGGGAATGGAGAATGTATTTGACATACAAGTCAAAGGCAGGTTATTGCCCTTTACAGACTTGTGGGATGAGGCACCAGGATCATAGGCCCATCTTTGCTACATCATGGACTGATAGCTAGCCTGGACTACGTAAGTGAACCCTGTGTCAGCAACCAAAACCAACCAACCAAAATCAAAACAAAACAAGACTGCATTCAGCATGTACAAATGGTATTTGATATAGATATACAGTATAAAATGATTGCTGTGACCAGATTAATCAGGAGGCCCATAATTTCATTTAGTTAGTACATGTGCATATGTTGTGTGCATGTGTATGTATGTACATGTATAGATACATAGCTTCTTAACTAGATACTTTTTATTTCACCTCAGGATGAAGACATCCTTGTTTAGAAAGGAAATCTGTGGGAAGCTGAAATAAAATTTCTATGGATCTTTACATACTCCATACATGGTGAACACTGATAATATTATACAACATATATGATCATTTCTCCATGCTTTCCTAATTAAAGTCTTATACAGGAGAGATCTTCCACACTGTGAACTTACAAACAACATCTGTGGATTCATGAAGACTTCCTTGGCAGATAGCTTAACCAGGGTTATTTTTGGATCATAAAGCTTAATAATGTACAAATATCCATTATTAAATTCATGATTATACAAAAATTAATGTTCCTTTATCTGTCTTTCATTAAGGTTTGTTCAGTTGATTGAGGCTGAACTTCATTCTACTTCTCGTGGCCCAGGTATGTTCTACACATTTATTTTCCAAGTGCAGAAAATCGCAGTGCTAATTTACTCTACCGATGATATCACATTCATGGATGATCATTTTGCAAGAGTACTGATAAAGCGAGGCATTACTAATACAACAGAAGGAAAGAGCCTTTGTCCACAGGAGTATCCTTGGAATGCATAATTGGTAACAGAATTATTTAAGTCCAGTGATCAGTAATAGCTCACTGAATATAGGAAAGATATTTGGTTCAAACATTGAAGGAATCATGATTTTCCAGTCATGCATTTCAACAAATTGTGTTTATCCTGCTGATTGAGTCATGTTTTCCTTTATCCTCTAGATGGATTTGTTTTCATCCATTTTTCAACTTGTTTTGGAACCTTATATGCAAAGGGAAAACTGGTTACAGGTCCAAAGCAAAGTTTAGATTCATTTAGAAGGGAATCCATAAGTTACAGTTGAAGGTAGGGGCTGGGACTAACTAAAGGTACCCTTGGTGTATAGGTAAAGAAGTGGAATGTTAAGATTGAGGGGAACATATGGATGAAAGCTATCACTTTCTTTAAAACTTCCTTTTGTCTTTTTGCTATTCTACATATGGCTAAACTCCCAGTCTGAAATTCAAGACTCCTAGTTCTGTTTTCTGTAAGGAGTTAATATCAGAATGCACTAGCACAGACATGTCCTTTCCCAAATAATCATTCATACATCATCTACATATTCATTTCATTTGTATATCAAACAGCAATAAACTCAAGGCACAATCTCATGCATTACATATATATGTGTGTGTACTATTTTAACTAAATAGAAAATGTGGCTGTGATGATATGAGAATGACCAGATTTGAGCAATAGGATAATCATGATAAAGAGTAGTTCATTATGAAGGATATATACTGCTCACACATTTGTCCGACTGGGAAAGCCAGGCATGCTATCACCTTGTTCAATACAGTTCTATTTACCATGACCAAGGAAATTCGAAAGCCACTAATGTCAGTGGTCACTCCCAGCTATTTCTTGTTCCTGTCCCAGAAAAGCTTCCTGAACCACAATTTCTTCATGGCATTCTTGACTTCTGCATTCCGGAGAGTATAAATCACAGGATTTAATATAGGAGTGACAATAGGGTAAAACACAGCCACCATCTTATCATCTGAAAAGGTAACATCGGGGCCCATGTAGGTAAAAGTACAGGGAACAAAGAAGATGATGACCACAGCAATTTGGGCACCACAGGTAGAGAGAGCTTTGCGCCTACCTTCTGCTGACCTCTACCTCAGAGACACCAGAATAACAGTGTAGGAGATCAGCAAGATGACGAAACTCCCCAGACTGATGGTACCACTGTTGGCTGTCACAACACCACTAATGATGTGTGTGTCTGTGCAGGCAAGTTTCAGCACAGGATGTCTATCACAAAAGTAGTGATTGATCTCATTGGGTCCACAAAAGGGGAGTTGAAAATCATGTAAACTATATTCTAACTGTTATGAATTGCATAATATAAGGTTTTAATTTCTTGGTTGTAATGGATAGACAATTTTTCTGAACATATCAAGGATTGTCTAAAGGAATATTGTCATCATTATAGGCCTTTGACATCTTTGTTGCAGAGTAGATGGTCTTATGTGAATGGGTTTATTTATGATACCTTCATTTTATTGTTATATGTGTATATTGTAATGAGAGGAGATGTAATGTTTGGTGTAGTATTTTTGTAATACATTTTAAAGACAATGAGTTTCATCCTTGAGCTTGCTTTGTTCTCATTGCTGCAATTTCTCTGGTTTTATTATTTTTCTTTTTGCATTAAAAGTCATTAGAAATTTAGTATTGAACTTTTCAGTAGATCGCTTTGAATAGTATAAAACTTTAACAATATTAATTCTTTTAATTCATATTTTATTTGAATCTTTATTTTCTTCAAACACTATCTCATGGTTTTGAATATATAATTTCACATTCTAATGCATTTAGAATTTCAAATAAGGTTTCACACACATATCATATACATAAAATGTAAAAATATCTATACAGATATGTGAATTATATCCCTTAAAAGCAGAAATAATTTGATTTCTTCTTTTTTCACTGTGATATCTCTTATTTAGTGCCTGAAGCCCTTTACTTCAGGAGATTTGTAAGATTTATAGGAGCTTATTGTAAACTCCTCATTTCACCATATGTAAAAACACTAAAAAGTGCCTGGTATGGTAGTTCAGGCCTATGATCTTAGCCACTAGGAAGACTTAGATTGGAAGAACCAAATCCTGAGGCCAGTTTGAACAAAATGTCCTAATAGTCCATCTCAACAGAAGCATCTCAGGGTATTATTATGTGCTTAAGTTCCAAGATATGGAAGGAAGCAAAAAAACAAAAAACTTAGGAGAAATTACAGTCTATAAGTTGAACCCAAGGGAGCAGGGAGAAACCTATTTCAAAATCATCAGTGCATAATGGGGTTAGAGCTGTGGTGCAGTGTAGATAGAGCATCTGCTATGAGACAGGAGGTTCTATATACCAATTGCAACCCTGAGGGGGAAAAACAAAAAAAACAAATATTCTAGTGGCTATTATATCTAAGTATCTTTGGGCATCTTTATTCTGACTGTCTCAATCTCTTCTTCTGTTGCTTTCTCAGTCAAACCACAATGAGCACCCTGACCTTCCAGTTACAAGGGCTACCATCAAAAAGCCAAACAAAAGTAACAGATACTGATGAGTGTGCTACTCCATATTACCTGTCCCATTGGAAATAAACAACTAACTTAAACGTGTGAGGCAATGTAAATGTGAAAGGAGAAATCGATAAAGTGAATGAAATCCCCCACCAAACTTCATAATCAGAGTTCTGGCAGCAAAACATTCTCTAAATCGCATAAGAGGGTCTCTTGTAAGCTGCTTTGGTCTAGTGGAACCAATGGAAGACAGAATTGCATTCAGGGCCTGAAGCAGTGGGTATTAAATAGAAAAAAAGGAAGTAAAAGGAAAAGAATGAAGGAAACTATTAGTGTATATATAAGTATGGGTCTCTACTAAATAAGAAAATTATATACATAGTAGAAGGAATTGAAACACAGTGGATAGTCAGAAATGATGAGGAAAGTGGAATTGAATCACTGTATTTGATTCTGGTGCCCTTTATCTTGTATATACATTTTTTTCCAATTTGAAAAGGGGAAGGGAAATAACAAAATGCGGAAATAAAGATATAGGTAGAACCATTGTAACAATGAGATGTATAAGATACTATATTGAAAATGAAATTTACAACTTTGGGGAGAGGGAGGGACTAGCTGGGGAGGGGAGGATGGAAGGGATGGTAGGAAAAAAACAAAGGAGGAGGTAACAATGCTCAATAGGAAATGTGGTCATTATCTTACTCATGTAACTGTAATCCCTCTGTGCACTATTTTTACAATCAAATACATACAAAAAAGATCCTAGGATAAATTAAAAAATACAAAATAAATACATCAACAATGAGCACACAGCAACTTCAGAAACACTTACAAACAAATCTAGTTGGACATAGATGACTACCACAATGAAAATTGTGAAATACTGAAAAAATGAAGAAAATGTCCTCTTGTATTCAATACTGGGTAGAATTAGCATTATGTAAATGACTGTATTCTCCCAAAGTAAAGCACAGGCTAAATGCAATGTCTTTACAAATTTTGATATTATCTTTCACAAAACATAAAACTCTTAGAATTCACATGAAATCATGCAATACCTTATAGTCACATAAAAACAAAGCAACCCAAGAAATATCTGATCAAATATCAAAATATCTGATGTCAAATTATACTACAGAGATACAGCAACAAAAACAGTGTGGTATTTGCATAAAATATAGATGTGTTGAAAATGGATAGAATACATGACCCAGGAATAAATCAGTGCATTAACAGACATATCATTCTTGGAAAGATGCTGAAATATAAGATGTCTGTTTCAATTGGTCCCATCGTTTCCCTTATTTGCAATATCTAGTATATGTCTGAGTCAAGCAGAAAAGGCCAGATAACGTGAGGTTAGGGAAATGAACCCTAAGATATGTATTCAAATGTTTTTTTTTTCTTTCATGCGATTGTTTCTAACACATTTATAAGATTATTTCTTTGTTGTTTTGTATGTTCCTCCCCAACATTATAACCCCTGCTTTCACTGTATTTGATATCAGTATAATTTGTGGAGGGGAAGGGGAAAAACAAGTCATTTAAATAAAGATACAGGTGGACCCATTGCAACAATGAGAAGTACAAGTTGTTATATTGAAAATGAACTTTACAACTTTGGTGGGGGTAGCCGGGAGGATTGAGTGGGGAGCGGGGGTGGGGGGGCATGGGGGGAGACTGGGAAGGGATGGGAAGGGGAAACAGGAGGAGGCTACAATGCTTGAATAGAAATGTACCCATTATCTTGCCCATGTTATTGTAACCCCTATGTACAGTATTTTCACAATAAAAAATAAATAAAAATTAAAAAAAATAAAATGTATATTGTTGAAATTTAAAAAAAAAACGATGTCTGTTACAACAAAGTGTACTGGGAAAACTGGATATCTACACGTATATGACTGAAACTAGATCCCTGTGTCTCATCCTATACAACAATCAATTCAAAATGCATACAGAACTTAATGTAAAATATGAGATTTTGAAACTACTAGAGGGAAAAATAGGAAAGCATTTCAAGATAGAATCACAGATTACTTGTTCCCCAATAGAATGCCAGTCACACTGGGAGCTGGATCATGCCTGTAATAGTAGCTACTAAGGAGGCTGAAATCTGAGGATAGCGGTTCAAAGCCAGCCTGTGCAGAAAAGTCCATGAGACTCTTATCTCCTATAAACCACTAGAAAACTGGAAGTGGTGCTGTGGCTCAAGTGGTAGAGCACTCGCCTTGAGCTAAAGAATACAGGGACAGCACCAAGGCCCAGAGTTCAAGCCCCTTGACCAACCAAAAAAAAAAAGAATGCCAGTCACTTAGGATATAAGGGAAAGAATTAATTAATGGGATTACATCAGATTTATAAGATTCTACGTATACCACAGAAAAGAAGAAGTATACAAAATGAAAACAAATAAATGCAAACAATTAACCAGAAAGGTGAATATAATCTGGCAAAATTAGTATGAATTCAAGAAAGTAAAAAACAAAAGGATATTAATATATGCAAATGGAAGTTTCCGGGAAGATGGTGGAGGAGAGCTGGAGCCTAGCAAGCTCTCACATGGAAAGCAGTTTTAGAGTTCCAGTGAACAGTCCTAAGCCAGAGAATCACACCAAGTGTGCCATCACAGGACAGAGAGTTAGGCCAGAGAGGAAAATCCAGGCAAGGAGACACATCTGAGCTCTTGCCAACAGCTGCCTCTGCTGTGGCAGCGGCGGCAGTGGCAGGAGCCTTCATGCCATACCTGAAACAGAGAGAGTCCAGGATGAAGGAGCCAGACAGGGCGGGCAAGCGGATTCTACTCAACACCAGCAAGAACCAACAAGGAGCAGACATCTTCATCCTGCAGTTGGGAGACCAGAGATGACCCAGGAACCAAGATTCGGTGTGAGTAGAAGCCTGAAGTCCTCACTCCTTCTCAGGGAGCAGAGGAAGGAAGGCCACCCCTTCCTCCCCCCAGTACTGGAGATCTCCATCTTGAATACCGACAAAGCTTGGTGGAGCTGCTAGCTCCAACTCAGGCCTTGGAATAAAAGGAGTCATTTAGCAGATCACAAGAACTTAATGGCATGACCTGCCAGACTCAGCTCCACCCAGGGAAAAGTCACCCAGTTCAGGCACCAGGCCTAGGAAGGCTTTCTTCACTGGGTAATCAGAGCCAGAGGCTGCCCCTCCCTTTAGCAGCCTGGACAATCAATTGAAAATCAGTAAACAGAAACCCTGAGAATGGCTCCAGGCTGGGCTCTGTGAGCTTCTCACAAACCAGCCCCAGGGAAAAGCTACTGTTTGCTGAAAGGTCTCAACTCTACCCAGAACCTAGCCTCAGCACAGCCTCTCCAAACTTGAGGAAAAAGCCATCTCCCTCTTTTGTGATACTCAAAGCAGACCCCCTTCCCATTGAACTAAATTGGGAGGAGGATCACAAAATCTTGGGTAAAGCAGAGCATTTTTCTGCCTGTCCAAACAAACTGACTTAAGAAACCAACCAAGCCACAGGACCACAGGCAGACCAGAGACTCCAACCAGAGGCTGATTAGAGACACAAGGGAGATACAGGATTTTTCCCAACCCTCCCAAAAAAATCAGAGACCTTTTTTTTTTTTTCTTCTTTTTTTTATACCTTTTATTAAAAAATTTTTTTCTTTTCTAAAACTTTTTTTAATTTTTATCTTTTTTGAAAAAAGTTGTTTTCTAGTAACTTTTTTTCCCTTTATAATCTTTATTTTAGGGATACATGCTTGTGTGCGTTTTTCTTTCTTTTTTTTTTTAATTTTTCTTTTTGTTTTCTGCTTAGCTGCAATGAACTTCTGATCTTTTTTTTCTTTCTTCCTTACCTTCTCACCTTTTCTTCTCGTTTGTTCTACTTTATGGGACTTAATTGTTGTTCTGCACATCCTCAGATAAACCCGTAGTTGAGTATTAGACCCTATCCCCCATTGTGTACACACTCAATCCACAAATTTATTACTCATTCAAAACCTCTGAGACTTCAATTCCTTAATAGCAGTTCTACCTCTTTATACCTATATAATATTTTAAGTATTTTTATTTTTAAGTTTTTCACATCTTCTTCATATCCCTCCCTTCTCTCATTATATTCATGTTCTTTGAATAGTTTGTTGTTGATTCTGCATATTTTTAATTTTTATTTTTCTATTTTTTCTGGTCTCTTTGTTTTCCTTTCTCTTTCTTCTTGTTTTTTCTCTCTCTACTTTCATCCTATCCAACCTATTTCCTGCTTTGAGATTAGGACTTAGTTAAGTTAACTCTCCCTGTACCTTCCCACATCACTCCATTCCTATTTTTTACCCACAACTCTCCCTAACCCTAATAAGTTCTGGTTTACCAGATTCTTCTTTGCAGTTCATAGCCCATTAATATATAGTTGCTTGATGTTGAATAGAGGTATCTGTTGAACTAGATTGTATCTGCAGACTAATGACTGCAAATTCAGACTTTGGTTGATGCTTGCCTTAAGTTAGTGTTCTAGCACAAAACTGGTGTTATTTTCATCCCAAACGGGCAGAGTAAGCCGGAAAACCACAAGAAAAATGGCAAGTCCGGGTATCTCCACTCCCACTCATGATAATCAGGGGACAGAACAGATAATGAATAACCCAGAGGAGAGTCCCCAAATAGCTCTACAAACACTGCTGGCAAACATGATAAATGAAAAGATTGAAAACATACAAAGAACTCTGTATGAGCGTGATAGGGAGAGAGAGGAGGAAAACAAAAGGTCAATGCAGGAAAAGATTGAAAACCTACAAAGGACTCTGTATGAGCCTGGAGGGATAGAGAGGAGGCAATCCAAAGGTTTATACAGGAATATCATGAGCGTGAGGAAGCTACTCAAAAACTGATACAGGATTTGCATGAGCAGCTTGAGAATACTCAAAGAGAAAGGCAGGAATGGCGTGAACAGGCTGAGAACACTCAAAGAGAACTACAGGAATGGCATGAACAGGAGGAAGCTAAGCAAAGAGTAATACAGGAATTGAGAGAGCAGGATGAGAATACACAAAGATCACTAAAGGCATTCATGGGATCCATTAACACAAAGAGCTGAAGGAAGTTAGGGAGACCACAAAGGGAATGCTGAATGGAACCCAACAGAAGGAATGGGAGTCCATGGAAACCATAACCAATCAACTAAGTGATTTGAAAATAAACACTGAACACCAAATTAAGGAAGCAAAGAAGTTCATACAAGATCTAACACAAAGCTTCAGCAAAGAATTTGAAGCCATCAAAGCTGACCAATTAGAAGGTAAAGAAATAAAAAAAAAAAACAAAGTAGGAAGTCTTGACAGCAGGTTAGACCATGCAGAAGATCGAATCTCAGGGACTGAAGACAGCCTAGATATTATAGAAAAAGAACATACAACCATCCAAGACAAGTCCAAGAAATATGATCGATCTATCCAATACTTGGAAGACACCATCAGAAGGCCTAATCTAAGGATAATGGGTGTAGAGGAGCACCTAGAAACAGAAGTTAATGGTCTAGGAAATTTGTTTAACAGGATCCTAGCAGAGAACTTCCCAAACATGCAAAAAGATAGGCTTATTCAAATACAAGAAGCTTTTAGAACCCAAAATAGACCAGATCAGCATAGGACATCCCACTGTCACATTATAATCCACACAGGATCAACTCAGACCAAGGAAAAGATCCTTAAAGCTGTCAAGGAGAAAAGGGTAATCACCTATAAAGGGAAACCAATTAGAATCACCTCAGATTTCTCAGCAGAGACAATCAAAGCAAGAAGAGCCTGGAACGATGTATGCCAAGCCCTAAAAACAAACAACTATCAACCAAGAATACTGTACCCAGCTAAACTCTCCGTCATAACTGAAGGCCAAATAAAAACCTTCCATAGCAAAGAAAAATTGAAACAATACATCTCCACCAAACCAGCCCTACAAAAGATTCTTAAAGATGTCCTACACATAGAAAACCAACAAGACTACAGTAAAGGCCAAGAAACTGCACCCAAACTGAGAATCCAAGAACCATAGGAGGAACCCAGTTTTCACAACCCCCAAGATGGTGGATAACATGGCAGGAACTCCCAAATACCTCTCAGTCCTATCTCTTAACATTAATGGAGTGAACTCCCCAATTAAGAGACATATACTGTCTAGTTGGATTAAAAAACAAGACCCCTCTATCTGCTGCCTTCAGGAGTCACATCTTGTCCGTAAAAACAAACACATTTTGAATGTTAAAGGTTGGAGCAAAATCTACCAAACAAATGGCCCCCATAAACAGGCAGGAGTTGTAATCCTAATATCAGATAAAATAGACTTCAAATTAAAATTCGTGAAAAGAGATAAAGAAGGTCACTACATACTAATTAAGGGATCTCTCCTTCAGGAGGATATTACAATTCCAAATATCTATTCGCCAAACAATGGAGCACCCAAATTTATCCAAGAAACACTACTTTCCCTCAAATCCCACAAAAATCCATAGATAGTAATTGTTGGGGATTTTAACACATCACTCTCCCCACTACATAGATCAACTCGGCAAAAACTCAACAGAGAAAACGCAGATCTAAACAGCTGCATAGATCACCTAGATTTAACAGACATCTACCGAATATTTCACCTAGCAGTATCAGAATACAGGTTTTTCTCAGCAGCACATCGAACATTTTCTAAAATAGACCACATTTTAGGCCACAAAGTAAACTTGTCCAAATTCAGAAACATTGAAGTTATACCTTGCATTCTCGCTGACCACAAGGGAATAAAATTATAACTCAACACCAAAAGCCACTAAAGAAAGTCCAGTAGCAAATGAAGGCTGAACAACACACTGCTGAATCATGAGTGGGTCATGGAAGAGATTAGAAAGGAAATTCAAATGTTCATGCTATTCAACAAAAATGAGCACACAAAATACCAGCTCCTCTGGGACACAGCAAAGGCAATACTCAGAAGCAAGTTTATAGTTCTGAGCTCCTACATCAACAAATTGGAGAGATCTGAAACCAACAATTTAATGACACATCTAAACCTCCTTGAAAAAGAGCAGCAAGATAAACCCCAATCTAGTAGATGGAAAGAAATAATTAAAATTAAATCAGAATTAAATGAATTAGAATCCAAAAAAACTATAGAAAGGATCAACAAAACAAAGAGTTGGTTCTTCGAAAAAATTAACCAAATTGACAGACCCTTAGCAAATCTTATCAGAAAAAGAAGAGAACACACCCAAATACATAAACTCAGAGATGAAAATGGAAATATCACCACAGAAACAACCAAGATTCAGAACATTATAAGGGAATACTTCTCAAAACTTTATGCTAATAAGTTTGAGAACTTGTCAGAAATGGACCTTTTCCTAGCAAATATTGACATGCCAAAACTAAACCAAGATGAGTTAAACCATCTTAACAGGCCCATATCAAGCATTGAAATAGAAACAACAATAAGAGACCTCCCAGCTAAGACAAGTCCAGGACCAGATGGTTTTACAGCAGAATTCTACAAGGCCTTCAAAGCAGAGCTCACACCAATACTCCTCCAACTCTTCAATGCAATTGAAAGAGAAAGTTCACTACCGAACACATTCTATGAAGCCATCATAACCCTCATCCCAAAAACAGGCAGGGACTCATCAAAGAAAGAGATGAAACACATTAAATCAGAATTTTAAAAAATTATCCAGATTTTTAAAAAATTATCGATAGTAGAATACTAAAGTGAGCAGAATAAAAGAACTGGAATTTGTGAAAATTCAGGCACTTCTAAAATCAATTTGATGGATACGGCTTATCAATATGGCTGTTAATCTACTTGCCTGTATGTCATGGGTAAGAAGAAGAAATTACAGAGAACATTGGTTTATTCAGTGGAACAGGACAATAGCAATAAGAAAAATAAAAAATAACAACCAGACACTCAGGAACGTTTTATCAGTTTATTGCAGCAAGACTTATATACAGAAAACTACCAGTGGGAAACTTTATCAAAATTTATCAAATGGGATCCTCTCTATAACAGATGGGGTTGTTATATACTAAACAAAATGGAGTAAATTCTATATTCAGGTTCTAAAATACTGTCCGAAGCTCTTAGTAAGATAAAGATGGCACCTCATACAGGCATACACAGCATTCAAGAAAAAAGTAAATTCCAACGAACGCTCTCATTCCTCTGCCCTCCAATATACTGACATTATCTAGAAAATGACATCTTTCCAGGGGCTTTAATTTCTAGCATACCTGGGAAAGATTTATTCAGAAGAAAAACTAAAAGAGGAAATGTTTAATTTTTGTCCAAAAACGTAATAAGCCAATGAAAACGTATGGAATATAGGAAGAGCTTGAATTAGAAGTAGATATTTCAGAGTAAGCTATCACCCAAATATCCCATTTATTAATCTCATTCTCTCTCTGTTACTTGCTTAGCCTTACTTACATGATTAGTCTCGTGCAAATTCTCTTGTTCACCTGTGTCCCCAACAATTTACTCTCATGAAACAATCCAACTAGTCCTCTTAGTTTCCAATTCCCTTTTGTAGAATGGTGTCCTGTCCTACAATCAGTAAATTCAATCATCATATCTTCCTCTAGGAGACTCCTGATGACCTTGGTCTAGGCTTCACTTCAAAACTCTTTTCTTACCCTTCTTCAAATTCATTTTGCTCTGTTGTTTTTGATTTTCCTCAAATATGCAATTTTCTACCTCCTTACTTTCACATGTGTTTTTGTATTGCTCACTTCAAAGATCAAGAAGCTATTTACCTTTTAAAATAATATAACTATTGTGGAAAGCTATATATTTTCAGTTGAATCTTCATGTATGTTCATTAATCGAAGATAGTCTCAAAGATAGGTGGTACAAAGTCTGTGCCGACACACTGGTAATCCTTGCACTAGGGATGTTGAAATGGATAGATTCTGAGTCTGAGGCCAGGTTCAGTTGCCTCAATAACACACAAACAAAACCACAACCTATATATATTATGCCACACTGTTCATATGGATTTTTTTTTGGGTCCGGTCGTGGGGCTTGAACTCTGGGCCTGGACGCTGTCCCTCAGGTCTTCAGCTCAAGGTTAGCGCTCTACCACTTGAGCCACAGCACCACTTCAGGCTCTTTACTTTTTGCTTATGTGGTGCTGAGGAATTGAACCAAGTTTCTCATGCATGCAAGGCAAGCTCGCTACCACTGAGCCACCTTCCCAGCCCTCATATGGATTTCACTAGTCCACAGATTGCATACTAATGTAAGAGAGGTCTGATGAACAGAAGATGAGGAAAGGGGTGGCCAGGGAGCCACCACTCATTATCTCTCCTCTACTCATCCAGACAGAAAGACACAGCCTCAAGGTTCTAGAATGGTCATGCACTTCCTTTGAACATGTCTTAGATGTCTCTGTGACTCCATGGTGATATGGCATCTCTCATTCCATCCAGGAGATTCTGGTCATCTAGTATCATTGTCTTGCTTCTATTTATTATGTAAGGTCTGGATGCTAATATATTATTAGCAATATACAAAAATTACCATTTTGTTCAAAACTTATTTTCAAATAGTGCTTAGATCTTAAAGTAAATTATGGTAAGCAGAATGAATTGGCTGGCTTTCTTAATCACTCAACTAAAAGAATGACTAGGTGTGATGAAAAGAACGAGAACCCTGCTCCAAAGCTATTTATGACCTAATCATAAAATCCATGAATGCGCTTAATTTACACAATAAAAACAGATTGAGTTTATGATGAAATCAAGTTTGCTAATCAGGTGAGCACAGTACCAACATGTGTCCCAGCATGATCCAGCTGTGCACAAGGAATTAGACTGGAAGATGGAGGCGACAGATTCATAGAGAGATTTGTAGCTTTGAAGATAGAGAAAAGTAGTCACAGGAAGTGGGTAGCCTTGAAAATGTGAAAGAATCAAGGAAACAAGTTTATCCCTAGGGAATTGCAGTGATAAAGTGTTCTAGTGACATTTTTGGTGTTGTATGAGACAGAAAGGCGATGGATAAAGATAGAAAGGAAAAAGTTGAAAAGCAGAAAAAAGGAAAACAAAGGAGGTAATAGAAATAGAAAAGGAAAAAGCTCAGAACATGACAGCTGTTTATAGTACAAATGTAAGTATATTAGGGACAACATAATTAATTTTAAAAATATGCGTCAGCAATAAACCTCACTCCTCTTGGCAGACATCAACACACACACTCACTTAAGGAATGCAGATTTCCAATAGAAATGTTGAATGGACCCTTTCTGCTCAAATAGAATTTTTAAGAGTAAAACAATTAAAATAGAACAATTACAATTAATAGTAAGTAAGCAGATATTGTCATATAAACATATATTGTTTAATATGTATATGAGCAACACATTACTTCAAGGATCTAAGAATATAATCATGAAATAATTTCTCAAAGTTGCAAAAAATCACTTTAGGTTAGGGTTATGATATGCTTGTTGTTTCGGTTTTCCTAGTAAACTTCTATTCATTTATTTATTTTTAAACTCAACAAACACTGGAAATTAAAGCCCATTGTTAGGCTTGCAATTTGGTTTAGACTATGAACAAAGACTTTGGGGAAAAAGCTATCCCTAAGGTCATTACCAGTTTGCTTGGTTTTCTTTAAGTAGATGTATACGAAAGAGGAAAATGGGCATTTATTGTCAAAGGTACACTTAAATTGTGAATTACAGGAGGTTAGACAAAACAAAAAAAGTCTGTGTACTAGCTGCCTATGAGTTGAACTTACCAGAGATTGTGTGGGGCTAAATTATTCACACAATTCCTCAGGCATCATTCTAACTTCATTTTAGATAGCTGTTCTCACATTATCCAAGGAAGAAGGAAAAATAAATTTCAAGCCCTGGAAAATAATGGTGAGAATGTTTATTTTTCTAAAAGTAATCCTGCATATTTGTGGGAAAGTGAATGCAATCAAGTTGCTAAATGTTGTATACTTGTAAAACAATTGCAATGCAATCATTTTTTGAAGACAGAAGAAAATGAGATTATTAAGAAGATAGAATAGCCAAGCTTGGTGGTTCATAGCTTTAATCCTAGGTACTAGGATGGTGGTAGAGTGTTGTCCTTGAGCAAAAAAGCTCAGAAACAGTGTCCAGGTTCTTGAGTTAAAACCCTAGGATCAGCACACAAGAAAAAGATAACAAAGTGCATATATATATATATATGTATATATATATATACATATATATATATGGATACATATATATATATGGATCATGAGATAGGGTAGCTTGAAGTTAAAGAGGAAAATGCCAATGTTTTAAAGTACAGCTTTTTATGATCACATGTGAAATGGTGAGAATGTGGAAGAAGAAATCATTGTGAAAGATCTTGATTTAAGGAAATGAATTTTCCTGTAGGTCATTGTGCTTTAGAAAATAATGGAAAAAGTGCCTATTTTGACTAAATGCTTTGTTCTGGAGGAGAATCAAACAAAACCATAATAATTGCTGAATAAAATTGTTATGAATAAACCTTCCTTAAATTAAAGGGTTTCTCCAATTGAAATTGCAATTCTCCAATTACTAATTTTTTTAATAAGTAAGAAAAGGATCCTGTGAATGTTAAAATAGAAATATGCATGATTCTAACCCGGAATTACAGATTTTTATTACCATCATAGCCATTATTATTTTCATGGGTTTGTAATACACCAGAAAAAGCAGATGTGGGTGACCTCTCTACCAACTGTTATTTGTAGACTAAATAAAAGTGCAGACCTTTACTTCCCTAGATTCTAGGTGTCTGAGACACATAGTTGCTGCAAATGACTAAACCTGAAAGCCAAGGGTACAGCTTTCAAATCAATGGATCCTCAAGTGATATGTTTTCAGGAGGGCAATGTACAATAAAACCATTTACACTCATAGCTTGTTTTGATGAGGAACTCAAAAAGTCCCTTTAAATATAGCTATTCCACATGATCTTTCCTCTAAAGTATATAGCAATCTAGAGTGTCCTAAATTTCACCAGTGAACATTCAGGCATTTAAATCACACATTTTTATTGCTAAAATCTTTCTAGCTGTAATTTAATGGCCATTCTCCTTCCCCTTTCCCGAAATATCATCCAGCCAAATCCTAAGGGCTTCCATGAAACTGGAAACGTTAGGATATAGAAAGAAATGTTCACCTTGAAGGGACGAGTGTTTCTGTTTTTGTGTTCCAACAAATGGATCAATGACAAATACCACATCATTGCAAATAACTCTGGGCATCCTACAGTATACTAAATTTGAAGATGAAGGAATTATGTGAGACTTCACTCTCCCTTCCTTTCTGTAAAAGAATTTTTAAATCACCTCATCTTATATTATTTGTGCCTCTCTTTCAGGATTTTCATCTAGTGCATGTTTACAGAATGGTCTCCTTTCATGACAGAGGTGATTGCCAAGGAATCAAGGGATAATTTGAACTTCTGTCTTTCACAAAAGAATAAAGGAGTCTCTCTGAAGTTGAATGAGTTATCCAGGTTACAAAACCATTATTTCAGAGTTGTATTTTGTGCTTTAAGTGATATAAGTCTTCTTTCTTTTTTTCCTTTTTTTTTTTTACTAGGGGAACTTAAAATCAGACAAAGGGTCACACATATATTTATATAGGATCTGAATTTGGTAAGGAAAAGAACCTACAAAACTTTCTAGCTCTTAGCTTTTGGAGGACTCTTTAGCTGTGGTGTATATCAGCCCCAGTAACATTCAGAAAGGAAAAAGGTGAGAATACAAATTTTCACTTCTACACCAAAGAAAAAGCAAATGTTTTCTTTTTTTATTTATTTATTTTTTCGGTCCAGTCATGGGGCCTGAACTCTGGGCCTGGGCGCTGTCCCTCGGCTCTTCCGCTCAAGGCTAGTGCTCTACCACTTGAGCCACAGCACCACTTCCAGCTTTTTTCTTTTTGCTTATGTGGTGCTGAGGAATCGAACCCAGGGCCTCATGCATGCAAGGCAAGCTCTCTACCACTGAGCCACCTTCCCAGCCCCCAAATATTTTCTTTATAACTGTATTTTTTTTGTCTTTTCTTTTTTGGTGCTGGGGTTTGAACCCAGGTCATTGCACTTGCAAGGTAAGCGCTTTGCCACTGAGCTACATCCCAGCCCAGCAAATGTTTTCTTAAATACAAACATCTTCCCCAACACATTGTTGTTACAAATTTAAGCAGGGAGTCCCTTATACAAAACACAGAGGAAGGGCTTTAGAGAAACACTGGTGAGAAGAAACTCAGGGGATTTGGTTTATCTCCCTGGGCTTCACCTCCTCATTTCAAGTAAGGATATGGTATATAACAGGGATATATGATCATCAAAATAGAAACATTTCAATTTCCTTGAGCAATTTCTCAACCAAGTCGCAAGGCTCAAGTATTTTCCATTTTCAACCACCAGAATTACAGGCTTGTTTCAAGTTAGAAATAACTTCTGACAATCCATTTTCATGTGTCCTTCAGGTCATCTCATTGCCTCCCCGGAACATGACCTCATGGACTTACTCCATCGACAAAGCAAACAATGTAACAGAATTCATTTTCTGGGGTCTTTCCCAGAATCCCCAGGTTGAAGCACTTTGTTTCCTGGTGTTTTCCTTTTTCTACACAGTCATTCTTCTGGGAAACTCCCTCATCATGTTGACAGTGTGTCTGGGTCACTTATTTAAGTCACCCATGTATTTCTTCCTCTTTTTCTTGTCTTTTGTGGACATTTGTTATTCATCTGTCACAGCACCCAAAATGATTATTGATCTGTTAGTAAAAACGAAAACTATCTCCTATGGGGGCTGCATGATGCAAGTCTTTGGAGTCCATTTCTTTGGTTGTACTGAGATTTTCATTCTGACTGTCATGGCCTATGATCGGTATGTGGCCATCTGTAAACCTCTACACTATATGACCATTATGGACCGGCAGAAATGCAATAAGATGCTACTGGGCACCTGGGTGGGTGGTTTCTTACACTCCATCATCCAGGTGGCTCTTGTAGTTCAACTCCCCTTTTGTGGTCCCAATGAGATCGATCACTACTTTTGCGATGTCCATCCTGTGCTGAAACTTGCCTGCACAGACACCTATGTAGTTGGTGCTGTAGTGACAGCTAACAGTGGTACCATTACACTGGGAAGTTTTGTCATCTTGCTGATCTCCTACACTGTTATTCTGGTGTCTCTGAGGAAGCAGTCAGCAGAAGGTAGGCGCAAAGCTCTCTCTACCTGTGGCTCTCATATTGCTGTGGTCATCATCTTTTTCGGCCCCTGTACTTTTATGTACATGAGGCCGGACACTACCTTCTCAGAAGACAAGATGGTGGCTGTATTTTACACCATTATCACTCCTGTGCTAAATCCTCTGATTTACACTCTGAGAAATGCAGAAGTGAAGAATGCAATGAAGAAACTGTGGAGGAGGAAGGTTTTCTGGGATGCTAATGGTAAATAATTGGGAGTAGTCATTTAAGCTGGATAATTGTCAGTTAACTTGATTCAATTAACTTCACTTACTTTCTGTATGGCAAAGACAGTGACAACTGCCTCACAGAATTTGCAGCAGAAACGAAATGAAATGATAAAATATTCTACTTAAAAAGTTATGATTACCATTATCTCTATACTCTTCATTAAAAGTTTCCTGTAACCTGTATAAAAGAGAAAACGCTGTTATACAGAATCTCAAACATGATGTTTCTATTCTCCTCAAGTTTGAGTGTTTCATTATTTTTATTCTGAAGAGGGAATTGTGTTATGAAGTATCTAAAGGTGTTTTCAGGGTTTAGAAATGTGGTTGGAATATACTGCGCTCTTCATAGGTCTGTGATGTATAAATGAGAACACATGAAAAGCAACACATTTGTGATAGTGCACTCATATGTATTCCTCAAATCAAGTTGATGAATGCAATGTGAATAGTGGAATATGATCAGACTTGTGCATTAAATATCAGTAAAATAACAAGGATTTGGCAGATGAAAGACCAGTTTTCATCCTGGAAGATGTTTTATACTATGTAATAATTATATATATATTTTCAAACTATGGAAAGAGTACATTGATTGACCTCTTTGTTTCTTTTTTACATGTGTAATATGCAATGGATATACTTCTGATATTGGACAAGTATTTCTTTTGTAAATAATTGTGTTGGTAAAACTTTTTTATTTCACCAGGAGCTACAATCTGTGATTTGCGGTTACTATTACTTAGGTAAGAAAATGTGTACATTTCTTTTTTTTTATTGTGAAAATACTGTACAGAGGGGTTACAATTACATGGGCAAGATAATGAGTACATTACTTATCAAGCATTGTTGCCTCATCCTTTCTTTCCCCTTCCAATCCCTTTCCATTTCTCAGCTCCCCCCATTCCCCTCTCCCTCCTTACTATCCCACGCCCCCTCCCAGCACAGTTGTAAACTTCATTTTTTTGACATAATATCTTGTACATCTCGTTGCAATGGATCCACCTGTATCCCTATTTAAACCACTTGTTTTTTCCCTTCCCCTCCACAAATTATACCAACATCAAATACAGTGAAAGCAGGGATTATATCGTGGGGAAGGGACATACAAAGCAACAAAAAAATCATCTTATAAATTTGTTAGAAACAATTGCATGAAAGAAAAAAACATTTGAATCCTTATCTTGGGGTTCATTTAACCTAACATCAACTTATCTGACCTTTTCTGCTTGTCTCGGACATATACTAGTTAGTGCAAATAAGGGAAACCATGGGGCCTATGTTTCTTTGGGCCTGGCTTACTTCACTTAATATAATTTTTCCCAGTTTTTCCATTTCCTAACAAATGGGGCCATGTCATTCTTTCTGATGGAGGCATAGAATTCCATTGTGTATATATACCACATTTTCTTTTATAGTCAAGTTGTTTCATTTTCTTTACTTCAAGTATAATTTCTTTGCTAATACCTGTACCTGGGATTGTGTTTATGGTTAGAAAATAAGTATAAACATTATTCCTTGAAACAACACTATTGTTCAGAAATAAAATTTGTCAGTCATGCAACCACATAATTAAAAGGAAATAATGAAAAGCCACAGGAAATATGAGCAACAAATTGTAATCCTTATACATTTTATCTTGGAACCAAGAAGTTCATTCTAGTTCATTTTTGGGTCCTTCTGTGATTCCATTCGATTAATTTTTTATTGTTATTGTATGGTGAATTACAGAGGGGATACAGTTACATAAATCAGATTATGGGGTCACCTTTTCCTTTGTTCTCTTTGTTTTCCCTCCCACTTCTCCCCCAAGTTGTATAATTCATTGTCAACATAGTATCTAGTGAGTATCACTGCTACATTGGGTTACCCTTTGTAGGATATATCTGTGCTTCCACTTTCGGTACAGGAAAAAAATACATTTATATACAAGACAAGAATTACAGAAAACAAAAACAGCAGCAAAGAAGAAAAAGAAAATTTAAAAACCCTATTGTTTCTATTTCTTGGAGTTCATCTCAATAAACAGCATTTTGTATTTTTACTGTCATCTGCACATAGCTATTGAGCCTTTGTGATCCTAGCCTAAGAATATCCTCCTTTGGTCTGACTGTGTGAATGTCTAGAGTGTTGTATAATTTATCATATCCAAGTGTATTTTTTTTGTCTTTTACTATCCAATGTGTTTACTTGTAGATTTATAGGCACGTTCTAGTTACAACAAATGAGAGAAACCATGAAACCTATATTTCTTTGAGTCTGGTTTATTTTGCTTCATACATTTTTTCCAAGTCTTTTCATTTCCTTATGAGTGGTACTATATCATTCTTTCTGATGGAAGCGTAAAAGTCCAGGATATATACATATAAAATTACTTTGATCCATTCATTCACTGAGGGTCATCTGGGTTGATTCGATACCTTGGCCATAGTAAATAATGCTGCAATAAACATGGTTGTGCTACCGGATTTAGTGCTGCTTGGTATGTGGAAATTTGTGTAAATTCCCAGGAGCAGAATTGCTGGGTAATAGGGAGGCTCTATTTAGTCTTTTGAGGAGCCTCCATATTGCTTTCCAGATCGGTTGAACAATTTTACACTCCTACCAACAGTATAGTGGTGTTCCCTTTTGGCCACATCCCCACCTGAATCTGTTATTGATACTTTTCTTCATAATGGCCATTCTACGGTGGGGTGAAATCTCAATGGTGTTTTGATTTGCATTTCTTCTATGGCCAGAGATGTTGAACATATGACTATTGGCCATTCTTACTTTTTCTTCTGAGAAGTCTCTAAGGCTTTAGCCCACTTGTGAATTAGATTGCTGTTTCTTTGAGGGTTTATTTTTTGTGGGTTTTATTTACTGAACTCTAAGTATGTTTTAGTTATGAAGCTTTTGTCTGATGAATAACCAGTAAAAATCATCTCTAAATCTGTGGGCTTTCTATTTATCTTCCTAGCTATCCTTTGCCATACAAAAACTTTTCAGTTTGATGCAACCACATATATCCAGTTGTAGAAAGCCATAGTAACAATAAACAGCTTGGTACTGGCAAAAGATTAGGCCTGAGGAACAATTGAATAGAAGAGCCAGAAATGAACCCATAGACTTATAGTCACCTAATACTTAAAAAGGGAGACAAAAATCATAGGTTCAAAGAAGATCGAACCTCTTTAACAAATGATGCTTGTAGAATTGACTATACAAGTGCAGAAAACTGAAATTAGAACCTTATATAACACCTTGCACCAGAATCAATTCCAAATGCATCAAAGACTTTAGTGTAAGGCCAGATAGTATGAAAACATTACAGGAAAACGAAACACTAGGGGTCCAAGGCAGCAAACAAGAATTTGGCCAATGTTTGCAATTTTGATAGATGCTTAGAATTACCTCAGAGGTTTTTCTTCCCCCTTCTGATAACAGGACATATTCTAAGAATTAGACAAGTATTCCAAGGTTGGTTAACAGGTACAAGGAATCTGTACTTTTTAATAAAATCTTGTGGTTATTTGCCTATAGTTGAGAACTTAAATTTGGCAAGCTGATACTAAATCCTTTTCAATGTTATCAATAAAAGATAGTCTGTGAAAGATGGAATCCAAATCTGTATATATATATATATATATATATATATATATATATATATATATACATTACTTGCTTCTGAATATCCCTTAATTTATTCAGCTAAAATTAATAAAAATCAGATAATTTTATAATAAATATTCTTAATTTAATTGTACACAATGCCTAATGCTTTGTGCTTTGGACTAAAGATCAGATTCTCAGTTGATAAATATTCATATTATTGGAGGTCTGATGACATTGGGAAATGAGAAGCAGGCAGACTCAAAATCTCAAGGATTAGTAAATAGAATATATGAAGGAAGATTCAGTTTTCCAACAGTGTGTGTTTACACTTAACAACTGGTCCAAATGTTGCTCTGAATGAATCTTCATGTGAGAGGCTCAGTCTCATGATGGCTTTAAGGCAATGAGCAAGTTACTGCTGTCTAAAAAAGGACATTTTCGTTATGTCGAAAAACAAACTTTACAATTTTGTTGGGAGGGGTCTGGAAGGGAGAATAGGAAGGGACAGGAAGGGGAAACAAAGCAGGAGGCTCCAATGCTTGATAAGAAATGTGCTCATTATCTTACCCATGTAATTGTAACCCCTCTGTACATTATTTTCACAATAAAATATATTAAAAAATATAAAATAAAAAAATAAAAATGGACATTTTTGTTCCACGGGTTATGATTACAATGTGATCTTCCAGGCTGACATCTGTGACATTATAGTTTTGAAAAATGTGATATGGTTTAGAAATTTTACCTGAAAAGTATAGGAATCCTTTTTATTTCCACATTGAATAACAATATAGCATGATAGTAGTAAAAGAACAACAACATGTATTTCTACCTATATCCAGTGACTATTGATACTACTCTTGCAGTAAAATTTTACTTGCAGTAACATTTATTGCAAAGAAATTTATATTCATCACTCAGTTGAGTGTATACACATCTATTTTTCTGTTCCTCAATATGTCATTCCCTTTCTCATTTCAACGGATGTAAGAACCTTAACATTTTCCCCCCACATTAGGGGGTTCTAAACTTAACAAGATTTCAGTTATGTGAGTGGGAATGTTTCATTTTTGTCATTGTTCTTATATTTCTACTTCTTGTCTTAGCTGGTGAGAAGCTACTCATATAATCTAATAAGAAAAGAATGAGGAAATGCATCTGAAATAAAATACAATGAAGTGCTAAATGGAAATCTTCTGAGCCTTTACTGAAGTATGGAATTAAGCCCATCCAATTCTAGCCCTCTTCAAAGAATTCAAGTTTGTCCAAAGAAATAACTAGTATCAACTTGTTATTATAAAAACCATGTGTTTTTAGTATGGTTTGGTAACAGCCTTAATGGAGCTTTTTGATTCTAGAGATGTAGGGTTGATATGCGCAAATGAACCTTGAGAGATAAAATTATTACAATTAAACAATTAAATTAATAAAACTACCAAAAATTTCAGGGTAAATTTTGAAAAGCTTCAGGGAATGGACATTAGGTGAAGTATACAACTTGGGTTACATTGGAGTGAACAAAGACTCAATACAGGTGAGGCAGCTAACAACCACCTCATTGACTACGCATAGGGGAAAACTGACATTAGAAGCCTGGTAGATTTCCTCCACCCTCTGTTATGGATTTGGTAACAGTTGACAAAAGACAAATGTGGCATGGAAGGTCTGTCTCATCTTTGAAGAAATGAGGCAATTTCTCACCAGAAGGAAGTCTAATTTGGGAATGGAGAATGTATTTGACATACAAGTCAAAGGCAGGTTATTGCCCTCTACAGACTTGTGGGATGAGGCACCAGGATCATAGGCCCATCTTTGCTACATCATGGACTGATAGCTAGCCTGGACTACGTAAGTGAACCCTGTGTCAGCAACCAAAACCAACCAACCAAAATCAAAACAAAACAAGACTGCATTTAGCATGTACAAATGATATTTGATATAGATATACAGTATAAAATGATTGCCGTGACCAGATTAATCAGGATGCCCATAATCACATTTAGTTAGTACATGGGCATATGTTGTGTGCATGTGTATGTATGTACATGTATAGATACATAGCTTCTTAACCAGATACTTTTTATTTCACCTCAGGATGAAGACATCCTTGTTTAGAAAGGAAATCTGTGGGAAGCTGAAATAAAATTTCTATGGATCTTTACATACTCCATACATGTTGAACATTGATAATAATATATTATACAACATATATGATCATTTATCCATGCTTTCCTAATTAAAGTCTTATACAGGAGAGATCTTCCACACTGTGAACTTACAAGCAACATCTGTGGATTCATGAAGACTTCATTGGCAGATAGCTTGACCAGAGTTAGTTTTGGATCATAAAGCTTAATAATGTACAAATATCCCTTATTAAATTCATGATTATACAAAAATTAATGTTCCTTTATCTGTCTTTCATTAAGGTTTGTTCAGTTGATTGAGGCTGAACTTCATTCTACTTCTCGTGGCCCAGGTATGTTCTACATATTTGTTTTCCAAGTGCAGCAAATCGCAGTGCTAATTTACTCTACCGATGAGATGACATTCATGGATGATCATTTTGCAAGAGTACTGATAAAGTGAGGCATTACTAATACTAAGCTACAAAGAACTTTAATTCTGGACCACCTAGACATGTTTGAGCTTCTTGAGTGCCCAACAATGACAAGGAGTATGCGATGCAGAGGGGTGTGAATAAGCAGTTATCCATTGCTAAGGAATATGTTTAACATAGTGACTCTATGAGATAGTATTCTAACAACTATCTAGAGAATAAAGGTAGAAATATTTTTGTTTGGTTCACTATTACATAAATTATTTGTTTCAACATTCAAAACCATGAAGAATACAAGTAAAGTCTTTTCAGTCATCAAGCAAAAGCAAGTCTTCAACCCTGAAGGGCTGGCAGTCAGTGTTGTGAGCTGCAGCCATGGATGCAATGTTCTTACTGTTTAGACTCTCTTACCAGTGCTGTGGAGAGTCTGTTTTCCTGATTTTTGGACATGTCCTTCCAACGCAGATAAACTCAGAAGAAATTCTGAGGACTTATAAGTTTATGCAATCACTGTGAGAAATGCAGGCACTCTTTGATACCATATACTTTATTGTCCTGAGAAAAATAGCAGTTTTACTACTTTGTCAGGGACAAAGATACACAGTGCTGTGTATATTTCTCAAGAGTCCTGTAGCTTACAGTCTTCAAAGTAGAATTACTCTGGAGAAAAATTAACAATGGAACATATTATATATTGGAAAGGTTTCTAAATTTATTTCAGTTTTTGCGGTACACATTGTACTGTTTATATTCCAATTGCCATTGAACTAGTATCCTTCAGAAGATCGACTCATTGTACACTTATGTGTGCAGATATGCTGTGCACACTAAAACCTAACCAGAAGAAATTGTCAAAATGTACAACTATTTCATTAACCCAGAACCTTTCTCAATGGAACAGAATCTTAGAATATTTCCCCTTATATTTCTAGAAAAAAAAGTCTCAAAGAGACATAATAATGGATCCATTTGGGAAGAATTGACATAAGATTCACATTAAAATGGAACAAATACCAGTATATAAGGAAATACTGCACAGATAGCAAATCATGGACAAAAGCCATGGGTTCTCAGGCAATGCTCATTACTAAATTACAAATTCTAATCCAGATCACCCGTGGCTTAAAAAAAATCTTTCTAAGTTTAGTTTTGTTAATGCACTAATACGACATTGCATTTTTAAACATTCATTTCTCTAACTAATACTTGCATGCCCCTAATGCAAAATACAAGAATTGAAAGAGGGGACACTGGTTCTCTGAGATTTGTAGATGTGAGAACTCCAGTAATATACTTGCTTACATAAAAATAAGACCCAAATTTGAGGCTCATGGTGAAGGACATATACAACAGAAGGAAAGAGCCTTTGTCCACAGGAGTATCCTTGGAATGCATAATTGGTAACAGAATTATTTAAGTCCAGTGATCAGTAGTAGGTCACTGAATATAGGAAAGATATTTGGTTCAAATATTGAAGGAATCATGATTTTCCAGTCATGCATTTCAACAAATTGTGTTTATCCTGCTGATTGAGTCATGTTTTCCTTTATCCTTTAGATGGATTTGTTTTCATCCACTTTTTAACTTGTTTTGGAACCTTATATGAAAAGGGAAAACTGGTTACAGGTCCAAAGCAAAATTTAGATTCATTTAGAAGGGAATCAATAAGTTACAGTTGAAGGTAGGGGCTGGGACTAACTAAAGGTACCCTTGGTGTATAGGAAAGAAGTGGAATGTTAAGACTGAGGGGAACATACGGATGCAAGCTATCACTTTCTTTAAAACTTCCTTTTGTCTTTTTGCTATTCTACATATGGCTAAACTCCCAGTCTGAAATTCAAGACTCCTAGTTCTGTTTTCTGTAAGGAGTTAATATCAGAATGCACTAGCACAGACATGTCCTTTCCCAAATAATCATTCATACATCATCTACATATTCATTTCATTTGTATATCAAACAGCAATAAACTCAAGGCACAATCTCATGCATTACATATATATGTGTGTGTACTATTTTAACTAAATAGAAAATGTGGTTGTGATGATATGAGAATGACCAGATTTGAGCAATAGGATAATCATGATAAAGAGTAGTTCATTATGAAGGATATATACTGCTCACACATTTGTCCGACTGGGAAAGCCAGGCATGCTATCACCTTGTTCAATACAGTTCTATTTACCATGACCAAGGAAATTCAAAAGCCACTAATGTCTGTGGTCACTCCCAGCTATTTCTTGTTCCTGTCCCAGAAAAGCTTCCTGAACCACAATTTCTTCATGGCATTCTTGACTTCTGCATTCCGGAGAGTATAAATCACAGGATTTAATATAGGAGTAACAATAGGGTAAAACACAGCCACCATCTTATCATCTGAAAAGGTAACATCGGGGCCCATGTAGGTAAAAGTACAGGGAACAAAGAAGATGATGACCACAGCAATTTGGGCACCACAGGTAGAGAGAGCTTTGCGCCTACCTTCTGCTGACCTCTTCTTCAGAGACACCAGAATAACAGTGTAGGAGATCAGCAAGATGACGAAACTCCCCAGACTGATGGTACCACTGTTGGCTGTCACAACACCAATAATGATGTGTGTGTCTGTGCAGGCAAGTTTCAGCACAGGATGGATATCACAAAAGTAGTGATTGATCTCATTGGGTCCACAAAAGGGGAGTTGAAAATCATGTAAACTATATTCTAACTATTATGAATTGCATAATATAAGGTTTTAATTTCTTGGTTTTAATGGATAGACAATTTTTCTGAACATATCAAGGATTGTCTAAAGGAATATTGTCATCATTATAGGCCTTTGACATCTTTGTTGCAGAGTAGATGGTCTTATGTGAATGGGTTTATTTATGATACCTTCATTTTATTGTTATATGTGTATATTGTAATGAGAGGAGATGTAATGTTTGGTGTAGTATTTTTTAATACACTTTAAAGACAATGAGTTTCATCCTTGAGCTTGCTTTGTTCTCATTGCTGCAATTTCTCTGGTTTTATTATTTTTCTTTTTGCATTAAAAGTCATTAGAAATTTAGTATTGAACTTTTCAGTAGATCGCTTTGAATAGTATAAAACTTTAACAATATTAATTCTTTTAATTCATATTTTATTTGAATCTTTATTTTCTTCAAACACTATCTCATGGTTTTGAATATATAATTTCACATTCTAATGCATTTAGAATTTCAAATAAGGTTTCACACACATATCATATACATAAAATGTAAAAATATCTATACAGATATGTGAATTATATCCCTTAAAAGCAGAAATAATTTGATTTCTTCTTTTTTCACTGTGATATCTCTTATTTAGTGCCTGAAGCCCTTTACTTCTGGAGATTTGTAAGATTTATAGGAGCTTATTGTAAACTCCTCATTTCACCATATGTAAAAACACTAAAAAGTGCCTGGTATGGTAGTTCAGGCCTATGATCTTAGCCACTAGGAAGACTTAGATTGGAAGAACCAAATCCTGAGGCCAGTTTGAACAAAATGTCCTAATAGTCCATCTCAACAGAAGCATCTCAGGGTATTATTATGTGCTTATGTTCCAAGATATGGAAGGAAGCAAAAAAAAAAAAAAACTTATGAGAAATTACAGTCTATAAGTTGAACCCAAGGGAGCAGGGAGAAACCTATATCAAAATCATCAGTGCATAATGGGGTTAGAGCTGTGGTGCAGTGTAGATAGAGCATCTGCTATGAGACAGGAAGTTCTATATACCAATTGCAACCCTGAGAAAAATAAAAAAAAAACAAATATTCTAGTGGCTATTATATCTAGGTATCTTTGGGCATCTTTATTCTGACTGTCTCAATCTCTTCTTCTGTTGCTTTCTCAGTCAAACCACAATGAGCATCCTGACCTTCCAGTTAGAAGGGCTACCATCAAAAAGCCAAACAAAAGTAACAGATACTGATGAGTGTGCTACTCCATATTACCTGTCCCATTGGAAATAAACAACTAACTTAAACGTGTGAGGCAATGTAAATGTGAAAGGAGAAATCGATAAAGTGAATGAAATCCCCCACCAAACTTCATAATCAGAGTTCTGGCAGCAAAACATTCTCTAAATCGCATAAGAGGGTCTCTTGTAAGCTGCTTTGGTCTAGTGGAACCAATGGAAGACAGAATTGCATTCAGGGCCTGAAGCAGTGGGTATTAAATAGAAAAAAAGGAAGTAAAAGGAAAAGAATGAAGGAAACTATTAGTGTATATATAAGTATGGGTCTCTACTAAATAAGAAAATTATATACATAGTAGAAGGAATTGAAACACAGTGGATAGTCAGAAATGATGAGGAAAGTGGAATTGAATCACTGTATTTGATTCTGGTGCCCTTTATCTTGTATATACCTTTTTTTCCAATTTGAAAAGGGGAAGGGAAATAACAAAATACGGAAATAAAGATATAGGTAGAACCATTGTAACAATGAGATGTATAAGATACTATATTGAAAATGAAATTTACAACTTTGGGGAGAGGGAGGGACTAGCTGGGGAGGGGAGGATGGAAGGGATGGTAGGAAAAAAACAAAGGAGGAGGTAACAATGCTCAATAGGAAATGTGGTCATTATCTTACTCATGTAACTGTAATCCCTCTGTGCACTATTTTTACAATCAAATATATACAAAAAAGATCCTAGGATAAATTAAAAAATTCAAAATAAATACATAAACAATGAGCACACAGTAACTTCAGAAACACTTACAAACAAATCTAGTTGGACATAGATGACTACCACAATGAAAATTGTGAAATACTGAAAAAATGAAGAAAATGTCCTCTTGTATTCAATACTGGGTAGAATTAGCATTATGTAAATGACTGTATTCTCCCAAAGTAAAGCACAGGCTAAATGCAATGTCTTTACAAATTTTGATATTATCTTTCACAAAACATAAAACTCTTAGAATTCACATGAAATCATGCAATACTTATAGTCACATAAAAACAAAGCAACCCAAGAAATATCTGATCAAATATCAAAATATCTGATGTCAAATTATACTACAGAGATACAGCAACAAAAACAGTGTGGTATTTGCATAAAAAATAGATGTGTTGAAAATGGATAGAATACATGACCCAGGAATAAATCAGTGCATTAACAGACATATCATTCTTGGAAAGATGCTGAAATATAAGATGTCTGTTTCAATTGGTCCCATCGTTTCCCTTATTTGCAATATCTAGTATATGTCTGAGTCAAGCAGAAAAGGCCAGATAACGTGAGGTTAGGGAAATGAACCCTAAGATATGTATTCAAATGTTTTTTTTTCTTTCATGCGATTGTTTCTAACGCATTTATAAGATTATTTCTTTGTTGTTTTGTATGTTCCTCCCCAACATTATAACCCCTGCTTTCACTGTATTTGATATCAGTATAATTTGTGGAGGGGAAGAGGAAAAACAAGTCATTTAAATAAAGATACAGGTGGACCCATTGCAACAATGAGAAGTACAAGTTGTTATATTGAAAATGAACTTTACAACTTTGGTGGGGGTAGCCGGGAGGATTGGGTTGGGAGCGGGGGGGGGGGGGGGGGGGCATGGGGGGAGACTGGGAAGGGATGGGAAGGGGAAACAGGAGGAGGCTACAATGCTTGAAAAGAAATGTACTCATTATCTTGCCCATGTAATTGTAACCCCTATGTACAGTACTTTCACAATAAAAAATAAATAAAAATTAAAAAAAATAAAATGTATATTGTTGAAATTTAAAAAAAAAAACGATGTCTGTTACAACAAAGTGTACTGGGAAAACTGGATATCTACACGTATATGACTGAAACTAGATCCCTGTGTCTCATCCTATACAACAATCAATTCAAAATGCATACAGAACTTAATGTAAAATATGAGATTTTGAAACTACTAGAGGGAAAAATAGGAAAGCATTTCAAGATAGAATCACAGATTACTTGTTCCCCAATAGAATGCCAGTCACACTGGGAGCTGGATCATGCCTGTAATAGTAGCTACTAAGGAGGCTGAGATCTGAGGATAGCGGTTCAAAGCCAGGCTGTGCAGAACAGTCCATGAGACTCTTATCTCCTATAGACCACTAGAAAACTGGAAGTGGTGCTGTGGCTCAAGTGGTAGAGCACTCCCCTTGAGCTAAATAATACAGGGACAGCACCAAGGCACAGAGTTCAAGCCCCTTGACCGACCAAAAAAAAAAAAGAATGCCAGTCACTTAGGATATAAGGGAAAGAATTAATTAATGGGATTACATCAGATTTATAAGATTCTACGTATACCACAGAAAAGAAGAAGTATACAAAATGAAAACAAATAAATGCAAACAATTAACCAGAAAGGTGAATATAATCTGGCAAAATTAGTATGAATTCAAGAAAGTAAAAAACAAAAGGATATTAATATATGCAAATGGAAGTTTCCAGGAAGATGGTGGAGGAGAGCTGGAGCCTAGCAAGCTCTCACATGGAAAGCAGTTTTAGAGTTCCAGTGAACAGTCCTAAGCCAGAGAATCACACCAAGTGTGCCATCACAGGACAGAGAGTTAGGCCAGAGAGGAAAATCCAGGCAAGGAGACACATCTGAGCTCTTGCCAACAGCTGCCTCTGCTGTGGCAGCGGCGGCAGTGGCAGGAGCCTTCATGCCATACCTGAAACAGAGAGAGTCCAGGATGAAGGAGCCAGACAGGGCGGGCAAGCGGATTCTACTCAACACCAGCAAGAACCAACAAGGAGCAGACATCTTCATCCTGCAGTTGGGAGACCAGAGATGACCCAGGAACCAAGATTCGGTGTGAGTAGAAGCCTGAAGTCCTCACTCCTTCTCAGGGAGCAGAGGAGGGAAGGCCACCCCTTCCTCCCCCCAGTACTGGAGATCTCCATCTTGAATACCGACAAAGCTTGGTGGAGCTGCTAGCTCCAACTCAGGCCTTGGAATAAAAGGAGTCATTTAGCAGATCACAAGAACTTAATGGCATGACCTGCCAGACTCAGCTCCACCCAGGGAAAAGTCACCCAGTTCAGGCACCAGGCCTAGGAAGGCTTTCTTCACTGGGTAATCAGAGCCAGAGGCTGCCCCTCCCTTTAGCAGCCTGGACAATCAATTGAAAATCAGTAAACAGAAACCCTGAGAATGGCTCCAGGCTGGGCTCTGTGAGCTTCTCACAAACCAGCCCCAGGGAAAAGCTACTGTTTGCTGAAAGGTCTCAACTCTACCCAGAACCTAGCCTCAGCACAGCCTCTCCAAACTTGAGGAAAAAGCCATCTCCCTCTTTTGTGATACTCAAAGCAGACCCCCCTCCCATTGAACTAAATTGGGAGGAGGATCACAAAATCTTGGGTAAAGCAGAGCATTTTTCTGCCTGTCCAAACAAACTGACTTAAGAAACCAACCAAGCCACAGGACCACAGGCAGACCAGAGACTCCAACCAGAGGCTGATTAGAGACACAAGGGAGATACAGGATTTTTCCCAACCCTCCCAAAAAAATCAGAGACCTTTTTTTTTCTTCTTCTTTTTTTTATACCTTTTATTAAAAAATTTTTTTCTTTTCTAAAACTTTTTTTAATTTTTATCTTTTTTGAAAAAAGTTGTTTTCTAGTAACTTTTTTTCCCTTTATAATCTTTATTTTAGGGATACATGCGTGTGTGCGTTTTTCTTTCTTTTTTTTTTTAATTTTTCTTTTTGTTTTCTGCTTAGCTGCAATGAACTTCTGATCTTTTTTTTCTTTCTTCCTTACCTTCTCACCTTTTCTTCTCGTTTGTTCTACTTTATGGGACTTAATTGTTGTTCTGCACATCCTCAGATAAACCCGTAGTTGAGTATTAGACCCTATCCCCCATTGTGTACACACTCAATCCACAAATTTATTACTCATTCAAAACCTCTGAGACTTCAATTCCTTAATAGCAGTTCTACCTCTTTATACCTATATAATATTTTAAGTATTTTTATTTTTAAGTTTTTCACATCTTCTTCATATCCCTCCCTTCTCTCATTATATTCATGTTCTTTGAATAGTTTGTTGTTGATTCTGCATATTTTTAATTTTTATTTTTCTATTTTTTCTGGTCTCTTTGTTTTCCTTTCTCTTTCTTCTTGTTTTTTCTCTCTCTACTTTCATCCTATCCAACCTATTTCCTGCTTTGAGATTAGGACTTAGTTAAGTTAACTCTCCCTGTACCTTCCCACATCACTCTATTCCTATTTTTTACCCACAACTCTCCCTAACCCTAATAAGTTCTGGTTTACCAGATTCTTCTTTGCAGTTCATAGCCCATTAATATATAGTTGCTTGATGTTGAATAGAGGTATCTGTTGAACTAGATTGTATCTGCAGACTATTGACTGCAAATTCAGACTTTGGTTGATGCTTGCCTTAAGTTAGTGTTCTAGCACAAAACTGGTGTTATTTTCATCCCAAACGGGCAGAGTAAGCCGGAAAACCACAAGAAAAATGGCAAGTCCGGGTATCTCCACTCCCACTCATGATAATCAGGGGACAGAACAGATAATGAATAACCCAGAGGAGAGTCCCCAAATAGCTCTACAAACACTGCTGGCAAACATGATAAATGAAAAGATTGAAAACATACAAAGAACTCTGTATGAGCGTGATAGGGAGAGAGAGGAGGAAAACAAAAGGTCAATGCAGGAAAAGATTGAAAACCTACAAAGGACTCTGTATAAGCCTGGAGGGATAGAGAGGAGGCAATCCAAAGGTTTATACAGGAATATCATGAGCGTGAGGAAGCTACTCAAAAACTGATACAGGATTTACATGAGCAGCTTGAGAATACTCAAAGAGAAAGGCAGGAATGGCGTGAACAGGCTGAGAACACTCAAAGAGAACTACAGGAATGGCATGAACAGGAGGAAGCTAAGCAAAGAGTAATACAGGAATTGAGAGAGCAGGATGAGAATACACAAAGATCACTAAAGGCATTCATGGGATCCATTAACACAAAGAGCTGAAGGAAGTTAGGGAGACCACAAAGGGAATGCTGAATGGAACCCAACAGAAGGAATGGGAGTCCATGGAAACCATAACCAATCAACTAAGTGATTTGAAAATAAACACTGAACACCAAATTAAGGAAGCAAAGAAGTTCATACAAGATCTAACACAAAGCTTCAGCAAAGAATTTGAAGCCATCAAAGCTGACCAATTAGAAGGAAAAGAAATAAAAAAAAAACAAAGTAGGAAGTCTTGACAGCAGGTTAGACCAAGCAGAAGATCGAATCTCAGGGACTGAAGACAGCCTAGATATTATAGAAAAAGAACATACAACCATCCAAGACAAGTCCAAGAAATATGATCGATCTATCCAATACTTGGAAGACACCATCAGAAGGCCTAATCTAAGGATAATGGGTGTAGAGGAGCACCTAGAAACAGAAGTTAATGGTCTAGGAAATTTGTTTAACAGGATCCTAGCAGAGAACTTCCCAAACATGCAAAAAGATAGGCTTATTCAAATACAAGAAGCTTTTAGAACCCAAAATAGACCAGATCAGCATAGGACATCCCACTGTCACATTATAATCCACACAGGATCAACTCAGACCAAGGAAAAGATCCTTAAAGCTGTCAAGGAGAAAAGGGTAATCACCTATAAAGGGAAACCAATTAGAATCACCTCAGATTTCTCAGCAGAGACAATCAAAGCAAGAAGAGCCTGGAACGATGTATGCCAAGCCCTAAAAACAAACAACTATCAACCAAGAATACTGTACCCAGCTAAACTCTCCGTCATAACTGAAGGCCAAATAAAAAACTTTCATAACAAAGAAAAATTGAAACAATACATCTCCACCAAACCAGCCCTACAAAACATTCTTAAAGATGTCCTATACATAGAAAACCAACAAGACCACAACAAAGGCCAAGAAACAACACCCAAACTGAGAATCCAAGAACCATAGGAGGAACCCAGTTTTCACAACCCACTAGATGGTGGATAACATGGCAGGAACTCCAAATACCTCTCAGTCCTATCTCTTAACATTAATAGAGTGAACTCCCCAATTAAGAGACACCGACTGTCTAGTTGGATTAAAAAACAAGGCCCTTCTATCTGCTGCCTGCAGGAGTCACATCTTGCCCGTAAAAACAAACACATTTTCAATGTTAAAGTCTGGAACAAAATCTACCAAACAAATGGCCCCCATAAACAGGCGGGAGTTGTAATCCTAATATCAGATAAAATAGACTTCAAATTAAAATTCGTGAAAAGAGATAAAGAAGGTCACTACATACTAATTAAGGGATCTCTCCTTCAGGAGGATATTACAATTCTAAATATCTATTCGCCAAACAATGGAGCACCCAAATTTATCCAAGAAACACTACTTTCCCTCAAATCCCACAGAAATCCAAAGATAGTAATTGTTGGGGATTTTAACACATCACTCTCCCCACTAGATAGATCAACTCGGCAAAAACTCAACAGAGAAAATGCAGATCTAAACAGCTGCATAGATCACCTAGATTTAACAGACATCTACCGAATATTTCACCTAGCAGCATCAGAATACAGGTTTTTCTCAGCAGCACATGGAACATTTTCTAAAATAGACCACATTTTAGGCCACAAAGTAAACTTGTCCAAATTCAGAAACATTGAAGTTATACCTTGCATTCTCGCTGACCACAAGGGAATAAAATTATAACTCAACACCAAAAGCCACCAAAGAAAGTCCAGTAACAAATGAAGGCTGAACAACACACTGCTGAATCACCAGTGGGTCATGGAAGAGATTAGAAAGGAAATTCAAATGTTCATGCTATTCAACAAAAATGAGCACACAAAATACCAGCTCCTCAGGGACACAGCAAAGGCAATACTCAGAAGCAAGTTTATACTTCTGAGCTCCTACATCAACAAATTGGAGAGATCTGAAACCAACAATTTAATGACACATCTAAACCTCCTTGAAAAAGAGCAGCAAGATAAACCCCATTCTAGTAGACGGAAAGAAATAATTAAAATTAAATCAGAATTAAATGAATTAGAATCCAAAAAAACCATAGGAAGAATCAACAAAACAAAGAGTTGGTTCTTCGAAAAAATTAACCAAATTGACAGACCCTTAGCAAATCTTATCAGAAAAAGAAGAGAACACACCCAAATACATAAACTCAGAGATGAAAATGGAAATATCACCACAGAAACAACCAAGATTCAGAACATTATAAGGGAATACTTCTCAAAACTTTATGCTAATAAGTTTGAGAACTTGTCAGAAATGGACCTTTTCCTAGCAAATATTGACATGCCAAAACTAAACCAAGATGAGTTAAACCATCTTAACAGGCCCATATCAAGCATTTAAATAGAAACAGCAATAAGAGACCTCCCAGCTAAGACAAGTCCAGGACCAGATGGTTTTACAGCAGAATTTTACAAGGCCTTCAAAGCAGAGCTCACACCAATACTCCTCCAACTCTTCAATGAAATTGAAAGAGAAAGTTCACTACCAAACACATTCTATGAAGCCATCATAACCCTCATCCCAAAACCAGGCAGGGACTCATCAAAGAAAGAGATGAAACACATTAAATTAGAATTTTAAAAAATTATCCAGATTTTTAAAAAATTATCCATAGTAGAATACTAAAGTGAGCAGAATAAAAGAACTGGAATTTGTGAAAATTCAGGCTCTTCTAAAATCAATTTGATGGATACGGCATATCAATATGGCTGTTAATCTACTTGCCTGTATGTCATGGGTAAGAAGAAGAAATTACAGAGAACATTGGTTTATTCAGTGGAACAGGACAATAGCAATAAGAAAAATAAAAAATAACAGCCAGACACACAGGAACGTTTCATCAGTTTATTGCAGCAAGAAAACTACCAGTGGGAAACTTCATCAAAATTTATCAAATGGGATCCTCTCTATAACGGATGGGGTTGTTATATACTAAACAAAATGGAGTAAATTCTATATTCAGGTTCTAAAATACTGTCTGAAGCTCTTAGTAAGATAAAGATGGCACCTCATACAGGCATACACAGCATTCAAGAAAAAAGTAAATTCCAACGAACGCTCTCATTCCTCTGCCCTCCAATATACTGACATTATCTAGAAAATGACATCTTTCCATGGGCTTAAATTTCTAGCATACCTGGGAAAAATTTATTCAGAAGAAAAACTAAAAGAGGAAATGTTTAATTTTTGTCCCAAAACGTAATAAGCCAATGAAAACGTATGGAATATAGGAAGAGCTTGAATTAGAAGTAGATATTTCAGAGTAAGCTATCACCCAAATATCCCATTTATTAATCTTACTCTCTCTCTGTTACTTGCTTAGCCTTACTTACATGATTAGTCTCGTGCAAATTCTCTTGTTCACCTGTGTCCCCAACAATGTACTCTCATGAAACAATCCAACTAGTCCTCTTAGTTTCCAATTCCCTTTTGTAGAATGGTGTCCTGTCCTACAATCAGTAAATTCAATCATCATATCTTCCTCTAGGAGACCCCTGATGACCTTGGTCTAGGCTTCACTTCAAAACTCTTTTCTTACCCTTCTTCAAATTCATTTTGCTCTGTTGTTTTTGATTTTCCTCAAATATGCAATTTTCTACCTCCTTACTTTCACATGTGTTTTTGTATTGCTCATTTCAAAGATCAAGAAGCCATTTACCTCTTAAAATAATATAACTATTGTGGAAAGCTATATATTTTCAGTTGAATCTTCATGTATGTTCATTAATCGAAGATAGTCTCAAAGATAGGTGGTACAAAGTCTGTGCCACCACACTGGTAATCCTTGCACTAGGGATGTTGAAACGGAAAGATTCTGAGTCTGAGGCCTGGTTCAGTTGACTCAATAACACACAAACAAAAACACGACGTATACATATTATGCCACACTGTTCATATGGATTTTTTTTTGGGGTCAGGTCGTGGGGCCTGAACTCTGGGCCTTGGCTCTGTCCCTCAGCTCTTCAGCTCAAGGCTAGCACTCTACCACTTGAGCCACAGCACCACTTCTGGCTTTTTTCTTTTTGCTTATGTGGTGCTGAGGAATTGAACCAAGGGCCTCATGCATGCAAGGCAAGCTCTCTACCACTGAACTACCTTCCCAGCCCTCATATGGTTTTCACTAGTCCACAGATTGCATACTAATGTAAGAGAGGTCAGATGAACAGAAGATGAGGAAAGGGGTAGCCAGGGAGCCACCACTCGTTATCTCTCCTCTACTCATCCAGACAGAAAGACACAGCCTCAAGGTTCTAGAATGGTCAAGCACTTCTTTTGAACATGTCTTATATGTCTCTGTGACTCCATGGTGATATGGCATCTCTCATTCCATCCAGGAGATTCGGGTCCTCTAGCATCATTGTCTTGCTTATATTTATTATGTAAGGTCTGGATGCTAATATATTATTAGCAATATACAAAAATTACCATTTTGTTCAAAACTTATTTTCATATAGTGCTTAGAACTTAAAGTAAATTTTGGTAAGCAGAATGAACTGGCTGGCTTTCTTAATCACTCAACTAAAAGAATGACTAGCTGTGATGAAAAGAACAAGAACCCTTCTCCAAAGCTATTTATGACCTAATCATAAAATCCATGAATGCGCTTAATTTACACAATAAAAACGGATTGAGTTTATGATGGAATCATGTTTGCTAATCAGGTGAGCACAATACCAACATGTGTCCCAGCATGATCCAGCTGTGCACAAGGAATTAGACTGGAAGATGGAGGCGACAGATTCATAGAGAGATTTGTAGCTTTGAAGATAGAGAAAAGTAGTCACAGGAAATGGGCAGTCTTGAAAATGTGAAAGAATCAAGAAAACAAGTTTATCCCTAGGGAATTGCAGTGATAAAGTGTTCTAGTGACATTTTTGGTGTTGTATGAGACAGAAAGACAATGGATAAAGATAGAAAGAAAAAAGTTGAAAAGCAGAAAAAAGGACAACAAAGGAGGTAATAGAAAAGGAAAAAGCTCAGAACCTGTCAGCTGTTTATACTACAAATGTAAGTATATTAGGGACAACATAATTAATTTTAAAAATATTCGTCATTAATAAACCTCACTCCTCTTGGCAGAAATCAACACACACACTCAGTTAAGGAAGGCAGAATTCCAATAGAAATGTTGAATGGACCCTTTCTGCTCAAATAGAATTTTAAAGACTAAATCAATTATAATAGAACAATTACAATTAATAGTAAGTAAGCAGATATTGTCATATAAACATATATTGTTTAATATGCATATGAGCAACACATTAATTCAAGGGTCTAAGAAAATGATCATGAAATAATTTCTCAAAATTGCAAAAAATCACTTTAGGTTAGGGTTATGATATGCTTGTTGTTTCAATTTTCCTAGTAAACTTCTATTCATTTATTTATTTATTTATTTTAAATTCAACAAACACTGGTAATTAAAGCCCATTGTTAGGCTTGCAATTTGGTTTAGACTATGAACAAAGACTTTGGGGAAAAAGCTATCCCTAAGGTCATTACCAGTTTGCTTGGTTTTCTTTAAGTAGATGTATACGAAAGAGGAAAATGGGCATTTATTGTCAAAGGTACACTGAAATTTTGAATTACAGGAGGTTAGACAAAACAAAAAAGTCTGTGTACTAGCTGTCTTATGAGTTGAGCTTACCAGAGATTGTGTGGGGCTAAATTATTCACACAATTCCTCAGGCATCATCCTAACTTCATTTTAGATAGCTGTTCTCACATTATCCAAGGAAGAAGGAAAAATAAATTTCAAGCCCTGGAAAATAATGGTGAGAATGTTTATTTTTCTAAAAGTAATCCTGCATATTTGTGGGAAAGTAAGTGCAATCAAGTTGCTAAATGTTGTATACTTATAAAACAATTGCAATGCAATCATTTTTTGAAGACAGGAGAAAATGAGATTATTAAGAAGATAGAATAGCCAAGCTTGGTGGATCATAGTTTTAATCCTAGGTACTAGGATGGTGGTAGAGTGTTGTCCTTGAGCAAAAAAGCTCAGAGACAGTGTCCAGGTTCTTGAGTTAAAACCCTAGGATCAGCACACAAGAAAAAGATAACAAAGTGCAAATATATATATATATATATATATATGTATATATATATATATATGTATATATATATATATATATATATGGATCATGAGATAGGGTAGCTTGAAGTTCAAGAAGAAAATGCCAATATTTTAAAGTACAGCATTTTATGATCACATGTGAAATGGTGAGAATGTGGAAGAAGAAATCATTGTGACAGGTCTTGATTTATGGAAATGAATTTTCCTGTAGGTCATTGTGCTTTAGAAAATAATGGAAAAAGTGCCTATTTTGACTAAATGTTTTGTTCTGGAGGAGAATCAAACAAAACCATAATAATTGCTGAATCTGTTATGAATAAGCCTTCCTTAAATTAAAGGGTTTCTCCAATTGAAATTGCAATTCTCCAATTACTAATTTTTTTTAATAAGTAAGAAAAGGATCCTGTGAATGTTAAAATAGAAATATGCATGATTCTAACCAGGAATTACAGATTTTTATTACCATCATAGCCATCATTATTTTCATGGATTTGTAATACACCAGAAAAAGCAGATGTGGTTGACCTCTCTATCAACTGTTATTTGTAGACTAAATAAAAATACAGACCTTTACTTCCCTAGATTCTAGATGTCTGAGACACATAGTTGCTGCAAATGACTAAACCTGAAAGCCAAGGGTACGGCTTTAAAATGAATGGATCCTCAAGCGATATGTTTTCAGGAGGGCAATGTACAATAAAACCATTTACATTCATAGCTTGTTTTGATGAGGAACTCGAAAAGTCCCTTTAATTATGGCTATTCCACATGAACTTTCCTCTAAAGTATATAGCAATCTAGAGTGCCCTAAATTTCACCAGTGAACATTCAGGCATTTAAATCACACATTTTTATTGCTAAAATCTTTCTAGCTGTAATTTAATGGCCATTCTCCTTCCCCTTTCCCGAAATACAATCCAGCCAAATCCTAAGGGCTTCCATGAAACTGGAAACGTTAGGATATAGAAAGAAATGTTCATCTTGAAGGGACGAGTGTTTCTGTTTTTGTGTTCCAACAAATGGATCAATGACAAATACCACATCATTGCAAATAACTCTGGGCATCTGCAGTGTGCTAAATTTGAAGATGAAGGAATTATGTGAGACTTCACTCTCCCTTTCTTTCTGTAAAACAATTTTTAAATCACCTCATATTATATTATTTTTGCCTCTCTTTCAGGATTTTCATCTAGTGCATGTTTACAGAATGGTCTCCTTTCATGACAGAGGTGATTGCCAAGGAATCAAGGGATAATTCGAACTTCTGTCTTTCACAAAAGAATACAGGTGTCTCTCTGAAGTTGAAAGAGTTATCCAGGTTATAACACCATTATTTCAGAGTTGTATTTGTGTGCTTTAAGTGATATACGTCTTCTTTCTTTTTTTCCTTTTTCTTTTTTACTATGGAAACTTAAAATCAGACAAAGGATCACACATATATTTATATAGGATCTGAATTTGATAAGGAAAAGAACCTACCAAACTTTCCAGCTCTTAGCTTTTGGAAGACTCTTTAGCTGTGGTGGTTATCAGCCCTAGTAACATTCAGAAGAGAAAAAGGTGAGAAAACGAATTTTCACTTCTATGTCAAAGAAAAAGCAAATGTTTTCGTATATACAAACATCTTCCCAAACACAGACATTGTTGTTAGAAATTTAAGTAGGGAGTCCCTTAGAGAAAACAAAGACGAAAGGCTTTAGAGAAACACTGGTGAGAAGAAACTCAGGAGATTTGGTTTATCTCCCTGGGCTTCACCTCCTCATTTCAAGTAAAGAAATGGTATATAACAGGGAAAAAATGTCATCAAAATAGAAGCATTTCAATTTCCTTGAGCAATTTCTCAACCAAGCCGCAAGGCTCAAGTCTTTTCCATTTTCAACCACCAGAATTATAGGCTTGTTTCAAGTTAGAAATAACTTCTGACAATCCATTTTCATGTGTCCTTCAGGTCATCTCATTGCCTCCCCGGAACATGACCTCATGGACTTACTCCATCGACAAAGCAAACAATGTAACAGAATTCATTTTCTGGGGTCTTTCCCAGAACCCCCAGGTTGAAGCAGTTTGTGTCCTGGTGTTTTCCTTTTTATACACAGTCATTCTTCTGGGAAACTCCCTCATCATGTTGACAGTGTGTCTGGGTCACTTATTTAAGTCACCCATGTATTTCTTCCTCTTTTTCTTGTCTTTTATGGACATTTGCTTTTCATCTGTCACAGCACCCAAAATGATTATTGATCTGTTAGTAAAAACGAAAACTATCTCGTATGGGGGGTGCATAATGCAAGTCTTTGGAGTCCATTTCTTTGGTGGTACTGAGATTTTCATTCTGATTGTCATGGCCTATGATCGGTATGTGGCCATCTGTAAACCTCTACACTATATGACCATTATGGACCGGCAGAAATGCAATAAGATGCTACTGGGCACCTGGGTGGGTGGTTTCTTACACTCCATCATCCAGGTGGCTCTTGTAGTTCAACTCCCCTTTTGTGGTCCCAATGAGATCGATCACTACTTTTGCGATGTCCATCCTGTGCTGAAACTTGCCTGCACAGACACCTATGTAGTTGGTGCTGTAGTGACAGCCAACAGTGGTACCATTGCGCTGGTCAGTTTCGTCATCTTGCTGATCTCTTACACTGTTATTCTGGTGTCTCTGAGGAAGCAGTCAGCAGAAGGTAGGCACAAGGCTCTCTCTACCTGTGGCTCTCATATTGCTGTGGTCATAATCTTTTTCGGCCCCTGTATTTTTATGTACATGAGGCCGGACACTACCTTCTCAGAGGACAAGATGGTGGCTGTATTTTACACCATTATCACTCCTATGTTAAATCCTCTGATTTACACTCTGAGAAATGCAGAAGTGAAGAATGCAATGAATAAACTGTGGAGGAGGAAGGTTTTCTGGGATGCTAATGGTAAATAATTGGGAGTAGTCATTTAAGCTGGATAATCGTCAGTTAACTTGATTCAATTAACTTCAGTTAACTTCTGTATGGCAAAGACAGTGACAACTGCCTCACAGAATTTGCAGCAGAAAAGAAATGAAATAATAAAATAGTCTACTTAAAAAGTTATGATTACCATTATCTCTATACTCTTCATTAAAAATTTCCTGTAACCTGTATAAAAAAGAAAACGCTGTTATACAGAATCTCAAACATGATGTTTCTGTTCTCCTCAAGTTTGAGTGTTTCATTATTTTTATTCTGAAGACGGAATTGTGTTATGAAGTATCTAAAAGTGTTTTCAGGGTTTAGAAATGTGGTTGGAATATAGTGTGCTCTTCATAGGTCTGTGATGTATAGATGAGAACACATGAAAAGCAACACATTTGTGATAATGCACTCATATGTATTCCTCAAATCAAGTTGATGAATGCAATGTGAATATGGAATATGATCAGACTTGTGCATAAAATATCAGTAAAATAACAAGGATTTGGCAGATGAAAGACCAGTTTTCATCCTTGGGTTTCTGGAAAAGTTATTCTACTATCTAATAATTACATATATATTTTCAAACTTTGGAAAGAGTGCATTGATTGACCTCTTTGTTTCTTTTTTACATGTGTAATATGTAATGATATATTTCTGATATTGGACAAGTATTTTCTGTGTAAATAATTGTGTTGGTAAAACATTTTTATTTCACCAGGAGCTACAATCTGTGATTTGCTTTTTTTTATTGTGAAAATACCATACAGAATGGTTACAATTACTTGGGTAAGAAAATGTGTACATTTCTTTTTTTATTTTGAAAATACTGTACAGAGGGTTTACAATTACATGGGCAAGATAATGAGTACATTTCTTATCAAGCATTGTTGTCTCCTCCTTTGTTTCCCCTTCCTATCCCTTTCCATTTTCCTGCTTTCCCCTTCCCCCTCTCCCTCCTTTTTCCCCCTCCCCCCTGGGCAAAGTTGTAAAGTTCATTTTTTTGACATAATGTCTTGTACATCTCATTGTTGTAATGGGTCCACCTGTATCCCTATTGAAACCATTTTTTTCCCTTCCCTTCCATAGATTATACCAACATCAAATACAATGAAAGCAGGGCCTATACCATGGGGGAGAGACATACAAAGCAACAAAGAAATCATCTTATAAATTTGTTAGAAACAATTGCATGAAAGAAAAAAACATTTGAATCCTTATCTTGGGGTTCATTTAACCTAACATCAACTTATCTGACCTTTTCTGCTTGTCTCGGACATATATTAGTTAGTGCAAATAAGGGAAACCATGGGGCCTATGTTTCTTTGGGCCTGGCTTACCTCACTTAATATAATTTTTCCCAGTTTTTCCATTTCCTAACAAATGGGGCCATGTCATTCTTTCTGATGGAGGCATAGAATTCCATTGTGTATATATACCACATTTTCTTTTACAGTCAAGTTGTTTCATTTTCATTTTCTTTACTTCAAGTATAATTTCTTTGCTAATACCTGTACCTGGGATTGTGTTTATGGTTAGAAAATAAGTATAAACATTATTCCTTGAAACAACACTATTGTTCAGAAATAAAATTTGTCAGTCATGCAACCACATAATTAAAAGGAAATAATGAAAAGCCACAGGAAATATGAGCAACAAATTTTAATCCTATTATACATTTTATCTTGGAGTCAAAAAGTTCATTCTAGTTCATTTTTGGGTCCTTCTATGATTCCATTTGATTAATTTTTTATTGTTATTGTACGGGTGATTTACAGAGAGGATACAGTTACATAAATCAGATAATGGGTTCACTTTTTTTTTGAACAATGTCACCTCTTCCTTTGTTCTCTTTGTTTTTCCCTCCCACTTCTCCCCCAAGTTGTATAATTCATTGTCAACATAGTATCTAGTGAGTATCACGGCTACATTGGTTTACCCTTTGTAGGATATATCTGTGCTTCTGCTTTCGCTCCCGGAAACAAATACATTTATATACAAGACAAGAATTACAGAAAACAAACACAGCAGCAAAGGAAAAAAAGAATTTTTGAAAAACCCTATTGTTTCTATTTCTTGGAGTTCATCTCAATAAACATCATTTTGTATTTATCCTGTCATCTGCACATAGCTATTGAGCCTTTGTGATCCTAGCCTAAGAATATCCTCCTTTGGTCTGACTGTGTGAATGTCTAGAGTGTTGTATAATTTATCATATCCAAGTGTATTTTTTTTGTCTTTTACTATCCAATGTGTTTACTTGTAGATTTATAGGCACGTTCTAGTTACAACAAATGAGAGAAACCATGAAACCTATATTTCTTTGAGTCTGGTTTATTTTGCTTCATACTTTTTTTCCAAGTCTTTTCATTTCCTTATGAGTGGTACTATATGATTCTTTCTGATGGAAGCGTAAAAGTCAAGGATATATATATATAAAATTACTTTGATCCATTCATTCACTGAGGGTCATCTGGGTTGATTCGATACCTTGGCCATAGTAAATAATGCTGCAATAAACATGGTTGTGCTACCGGATTTAGTGCTGCTTGGTATGTGGAAATTTGTGTAAATTGCCAGGAGCAGAATTGCTGGGTCATAGGGAAGCTCTATTTAGTCTTTTGAGAAACCTCCATATTGCTTTGCAGAGTGGTTGAACAATTTTACACCCCTACCAACAGTATAGTGGTGTTCCCTTTTGGCCACATCCCCACCTGAATCTGTTATTTATACTTTTCTTCATAATGGCCATTCTATGGTGGGGTGAAATCTCAATGGTGTTTTGATTTGCATTTCTTTTATGGCCAGAGATGTTGAACATATGACTATTGGCCATTCTTACTTTTTCTTCTGAGAAGTCTCTAAGGCTTTAGCCCATTTGTGAATTAGATTGCTGTTTCTTTGAGGGTTTATTTTTTGTGGGTTTTATTTACTGAACTCTAAGTATGTTTTAGTTATGAAGACTTTGTCTGATGAATAACCAGTAAAAATCATCTCTAAATCCGTGGGCTTTCTATTTATCTTGCTAGCTATCCTTTGCCATACAAAAACTTTTCAGTTTGATGCAACCACATATATCCAGTCGTACAAAGCCATAGTAACAATAAACAGCTTGGTACTGGCACAAGATTAGGCCTGAGGAACAATTGAATAGAAGAGCCAGAAATGAACCCATAGACTTATAGCCACCTAATACTTAAAAAGGGAGACAAAAATCATAGGTTCAAAGAAGATCGAACCTCTTTAACAAATGATGCTTGTAGAATTGACTATACAAGTGCAGAAAACTGAAATTAGAACCTGATATATCACCTTGCACCAGAATCAATTCCAAATGCATCAAAGACTTCAGTGTAAGGCCAGATACCATGAAAACATTACAGGAAAATGAAACACTAGGGGTCCAAGGCAGCAAACAAGAATTAGGCCAATGTTTGCAAATTTGATAGATGCTTAGAGTTACCTTAGAGGTTTTTATTCCCCCTTCTGATAACAGGACATATTCTAAGAATTAAACAATTATTCCAAGGTTGGTTAACAGGTAGAAGGAATCTGTACTTTTTAATAAAGTCTTGTGGTTATTTGCCTATAGTCTAAGAACTTAAATTTGACCAGCTGATACTAAATCCTTTTCAATGTTATCAATAAAGGATAGTCTATGAGAGATGGAATCCAAATCCGTATATATGTATATATATAAATATATATACATTTACGTGCTTCTGAATATACCTTTATCTATTCAGCTAAAATTAATAAAAATCAGAGAATTTTATAGTAAATATTCTTAATTTAATTGTACACAATGCCTAATGCTTTGTGCTTTGGACTAAAGATCAGATTCTCAGTTGATAAATATTCATATTATTGGAGGTTTGATGTTATTGGGAAATGAGAAGCAGGCAGACTCAAAATCTCAAGAATTAGTAAATAGAATATATGAAGGAAGATTCAGTTTTCCAACAGTGTGTGTTTACACTTAACAACTGGTCCAAAGGTTGCTCTGAATGAATCTTCATGTGAGAGGCTCAGTCTCATGATGGCTTTAAGGCAATGAGCAAGTCACTGCTGTCAAAAAAAAGGACATTTTCGTTATGTCGAAAAACGAACTTTACAATTTTGGTGCGGGGGGGGGGGGGAAGGGAAGGGAGGATACGAATGGATGGGAAGGGGAAACAAAGCAAGAGGCTACAATGCTTGATAAGAAATGTGCTCATTATCTTACCCATGTAATTGTAACCCCTCTGTACAGTATTTTCACAGTAAAAATATATTAAAAAAAGATAAAATAAAAAAATAAAAAAGGACATTTTTATTTCACGGATTATGATTACAATGTGATCTTCCAGGCTGACATCTGTGACATTATAGTTTTGAAAAATGTGATATGGTTTAGAAATTTTACCTGAAAACTATAGGAATCCTTTTTATTTCCACATTGAATAACAATATAGCATGATAGTAGTAAAAGAACAACAACATATATTTCTACCTGTATCCAGTGACTATTGATACTACTCTTGCAGTAAAATTTTACTTGCAGTAACATTTATTGTAAACAAATTTATATTCATCACTCAGTTGAGTGTATACACATCTATTTTTCTGGTCCTCAATATGTCATTCCCTTTCTCATTTCAACGGATATAAGAACCTTAACATTTTCCCCCCACATTAGGGGGTTCTAGACTTAACAAGATTTCAGTTATGTGATTGGGAATGTTTCATTTTTTTCATTGTTCTTATATTTCTACTTCTTGTCTTAGCTGGTGAGAAGCTACTCATATGATCTAATAAGAAAAGAATGAGGAAATGCATCTGAAATAAAATACAATGAAGTGCTAAATGGAAATCTTCTGAGCCTTTACCGAAGTATGGAATTAAGCTCAACCAATTCTAGCCCTCTTCAATGAATTCAAGTTTGTCCAAAGAAATAACTAGTATCAAATAGTTATTATACAAACAATGTGTTTTTAGTATGGTTTGATAACAGCATTAATGGAGCTTTTTTATTTTAGAGATGTAGGGTTGATATTCACAAATGAAATTTGAGAGATAAAATTATTACAATTAAACAATTAAATTAATAAAACTACCAAAAATTTCAGGTTAAATTTTGAAAAGCTTCAGGGAATGGACATTAGGTGAAGTATACAACTTGGGTTACATTGGAGTGAACAAAGACTCAATACAGGTGAGGCAGCTAACAACCACCTCATTGACTACGCATAGGGGAAAACTGACATTAGAAGCCTGGTAGATTTCCTCCACCCTCTGTTATGGATTTGGTAACAGTTGACAAAAGACAAATGTGGCATGGAAGATCTGTCTCATCTTTGAAGAAATGAGACAATTTCTCACCAGAAGGAAGTCTAATTTGGGAATGGAGAATGTATTTGACATACAAGTCAAAGGCAGGTTATTGCCCTCTACAGACTTGTGGGATGAGGCACCAGGATCATAGGCCCATCTTTGCTACATCATGGACTGATAGCTAGCCTGGACTACGTAAGTGAACCCTGTGTCAGCAACCAAAACCAACCAACCAAAATCAAAACAAAACAAGACTGCATTTAGCATGTACAAATGATATTTGATATAGATATGCAGTATAAAATGATTGCCGTGACCAGATTAATCAGGATGCCCATAATCACATTTAGTTAGTACATGGGCATAGGTTGTGTGCATGTGTATGTAAGTACATGGATAGATACATAGCTTCTTAACCAGATACTTTTTATTTCACCTCAGGATGAAGACATCCTTGTTTAGAAAGGAAATCTGTGGGAAGCTGAAATAAAATTTCCATGGATCTTTACATGCTCCATACATGGTGAACATTAATAATAATATATTATACAACATATATGATCATTTCTCCATGCTTTCCTAATTAAAGTCTTATACAGGAGAGATCTTCCACACTGTGAACTTACAAACAACATCTGTGGATTCATGAAGACTTCCTTGGCAGATAGCTTGACCAGAGTTAGTTTTGGATCATAAAGCTTAATAATGTACAAATATCCCTTATTAAATTCATGATTATACAAAAATTAATGTTCCTTTATCTGTCTTTCATTAAGGTTTGTTCAGTTGATTGAGGCTGAACTTCATTCTACTTCTCGTGGCCCAGGTATGTTCTACACATTTATTTTCCAAGTGCAGAAAATCGCAGTGCTAATTTACTCTACCGATGATATCACATTCATGGATGATCATTTTGCAAGAGTACTGATAAAGCGAGGCATTACTAATACTAAACTACAAAGTACTTTAATTCTATACCACCCAGACATGTTTGAGTTTCTTGAGTGCCCATCAATGACAAGGAGTATGCCATGGAGAGGGATGTGAATAAGCAGTTGTCCATTGCTAAGAAATACGTTTAACATAGTGACTCTATGAGATAGTATTCTAACAACTATCTAGAGAATAAAGGTAGAAATATTTTTGTTTGGTTCACTATTACATAAATTATTTGTTTCAACATTCAAAACCATGAAGAATACAAGTAAAGTCCTTTCAGTCATCAAGCAAAAGCAAGTCTTCAACCCTGAAGGGCTGGCATTCAGTGTTGTGAGCTGCAGCCATGGATGCAATGTTCTTACTGTTTAGACTCTCTTAACAGTGCTGTGGAGAGTCTGTTTTCCTGATTTTTGGACATGTCCTTCCAATGCAGATAAACTCAGAAGAAATTCTGAGGACTTATAAATTTATGCAGTCACTGTGAGAAATGCAGGCACTCTTTGATACCATATACTTTATTGTCCTGAGAGAAATAGCAGTTTTACTACTTTGTTAGGGACAAAGGTACACAGTGCTGTGTATATTTCTCAAGAGTCCTGTAGCTTACAGTCTTCAAAGTAGAATTACTCTGGAGAAAAATTAACAATGGAACATATTATATATTGGAAAGTTTTCTAAATTTGTTTCAGTTTTTGCAGTACACATTGTATTGTTTATATGCCATTTGCCATTGAACTAGTATGCTCTCAGAAGATCGACTCATTGTACACTTATGTGTGCGGATATGCTGCGCACACTAAAACCTAACCAGAAGAAATTGTCAAAATGTACAACTATTTCATTAACCCAGAACCTTTCTCAATGGAACAGAATCTTAGAATATTTCCCCTTATATTTCTAGAAAAAAAAGTCTCAAAGAGACATAATAATGGATCCATTTGGGAAGAATTGACATAAGATTCACATTAAAATGGAACAAATTCCAGTATATAACGAAATACTGCACAGATAGCAAATCATGGACAAAAGTCCTGGGTTCTCAGGCAATGCTCATCACTAAATTACAACTTCTAATCCAGATCACCCATGGCTTAAAAAAAATCTTTCTAAGTTTAGTTTTGTGAATGCACTAATACGACATTGCATTTTTAAACATTCATTTCTCTAATTAATACTTGCATGCCCCTAATGCAAAATACAAGAATGGAAAGAGGCGGCACTGGTACTTTGAGATTTGTAGATGTGAGAACTCCAGTAATATACTTGCTTACATAAAAATAAGACCCAAATTTGAGGCTCATGGTGAAGGACATATACAACAGAAGGAAAGAGCCTTTGTCCACAGGAGTATCCTTGGAATGCATAATTGGTAACAGAATTATTTAAGTCCAGTGATCAGTAGTAGGTCACTGAATATAGGAAAGATATTTGGTTCAAACATTGAAGGAATCATGATTTTCCAGTCATGCATTTCAACAAATTGTGTTTATCCTGCTGATTGAGTCATGTTTTCCTTTATCCTCTAGATGGATTTGTTTTCATCCATTTTTTAACTTGTTTTGGAACCTTATATGAAAAGGGAAAACTGGTTACAGGTCCAAAGCCAAGTTTAGATTCTTTTAGAAGGGAATCAATAAGTTACAGTTGAAGGTAGGGGCTGGGACTAACTAAAGGTACCCTTGGTATATAGGTAAAGAAGTGGAATGTTAAGACTGAGGGGAACATACGGATGCAAGCTATCACTTTCTTTAAAACTTCCTTTTGTCTTTTTGCTATTCTACATATGGCTAAACTCCCAGTCTGAAATTCAAGACTCCTAGTTCTGTTTTCTGTAAGGAGTTAATATCAGAATGCACTAGCACAGACATGTCCTTTCCCAAATAATCATTCATACATCATCTACATATTCATTTCATTTGTATATCAAACAGCAATAAACTCATGGCACAATCTCATGCATTACATACATATGTCTGTGTACTATTTTAACTAAATAGAAAATGTGGCTGTGATGATATGAGAATGACCAGATTTGAGCAATAGGATAATCATGATAAAGAGTAGTTCCTTATGAAGGATATGCTGCTCACACATTTGTCCATCTGAGAAACCCAGGCATGCTATCACCTTGTTCATTACAGTTTTATTTACCATGGCCAAAGAAACTCAAAAGCCACTAACTTCAGTGGTCACTCCCAGCTATTTCTTGTTCCTGTCCCAGAAAAGCTTCCTGAACCACAATTTCTTCATGGCATTCTTGACTTCTGCATTCCGGAGAGTATAAATCATAGGATTTAACATAGGAGTGACAATAGTGTAAAACACAGCCACCATCTTATCATCTGAAAAGGTAACATCGGGGCGCATGTAGGTAAAAGTACAGGGAACAAAGAAGATGATGACCACAGCAATATGGGCGCCACAGGTAGAGAGAGCTTTGCGCCTACCTTCTGCTGACCTCTTCCTCAGAGACACCAGAATAACAGTGTAGGAGATCAGCAAGATGACGAAACTCCCCAGACTGATGGTACCACTGTTGGCTGTCACAACACCACTAATGATGTGTGTGTCTGTGCAGGCAAGTTTCAGCACAGGATGGATATCACAAAAGTAGTGATTGATCTCATTGGGTCCACAAAAGGGCAGTTGGACAATCAGAGACACTGGGATCATGGCATGCAAGAACGCACCCACCCAGGTGCCAAGCAAGATTTTATTACATCTCTCCTGGTCCATGATGGTCATATAGTGTAGCGGTTTACAGATTGCCACGTATCGGTCATAAGCCATGACAACAAGGATGAAGATCTCTGTGCATCCAAAGAAATGTACCCCAAAGAGTTGTAATATGCATCCTGCATAGGAGATTCTTTTTATCTTTGCTAAGAGATCAAAAACCAGCTTTGGTGCTGTAACTGATGAATAACAAATGTCCACAAATGACAGGCAATTGAGGAAGAAATACATGGGTGACTTCCAAAGATTTCCCATGTAAATTGTCAGCATGATAAGCAGGTTTCCTAGAAGAATGATTGTATAAAAGAAGGAGAATACCACTAGACACACTTCTGCAGCCACAGGGTCTTGAGTAAGGCCCCAGAAAATGATTTCTGTCACATTGTTTACCTTGTCCATGGAATGAGTGTAGAAGCCTTGATAACAATTAAATTACCTGCAAGATAAACACCGCAAAAACAATTGTCCTTTATTTTAGTTTTTGAGTATATGAATGGAATCCTATAAAATATGTATACACATATATGAATTAGGGAGAATGCAATTATGTCACTTGTAAGGGAAAGGATGGATCTGGAGGAATTCTGATTAAGACACATATCTAGACATTTCCTAAACTTTTCACTGATATATATATATATATATATATATATATATATATATATATATATATGTGTGTGTGTGTATATATATATAGCCCTATAGTTGTAGTTATCATGTAGATAAAAACCAATCCCCTAGAGTTCTATCTATAAAATTTACACATCCTATGCTATGTAACTCTTGTACTCTAACCTAGTCTTTTCACCAACATTGTGTTGATTTTTTCCAGGTTAGAAAAGCTACAGTTTTCTGTATATATTTTTTGTTATAAAAATACTGTACAGAGAAGTTATAGTTACATGAGTGAGGTAATGAGTACATTTCCTCTCCAGCATTGTTACCTCCTGCTTTGTTTTTCCCCTACCATCCCTACCATCCCCACTTCCCCAACTCTTCTCTCTTCTCCCATCCCCGCTCTCCACCCTCCCTGGGCCCTGAATTGTAAAGTTCATTTTCAACATAGTGTCTTGTACATCTCACTGTTACAATGGGTCAAACTGTATCCTTATTTCAGCATTTTGTTATTTCCTTTCCCCTCCCCAAATTAGAAAAATGTATATACAAGATGCAGGACACTGGAATCAAATACAGGGAAAACAGAGGGGAAGAATATATACAAGGGGGAGAGGGGGAAAAACATACAAAAGAAACAAAAAAATCACATGGTACATTATAAATACATTAAAAACAACAGCAAGAAAGATAAAACCACTTGTGTCCCTATCTTGGGGTTTATTTCGCTTAGCATCATCGTATATGATTACATGTGCATAGCTTTTGACCTTTTCTGCTTGTCCTAGACATACAGTAGTTATTGCAAATAAGGGAAACCATGGGACCTAAAAATAACTGTAAAACATTTGGGGGCACTAAAAAGTCCCTATAATTCAGAATTCTATGTACTACTTTACCCTATTTTTTAAAAGGTTTTTCTCATATAAACTACTTCAAAGAGTTGTTTTTGTTAATTACCCAACACAAATAAAATGTGATCTAAATCTTAAAAAAAAAGCTACAGCTTTCATCTTATCTCTAAGTTACAATGCTCAGAATAGCCATTATGTGTACTTTTCTCATGTCTTAAAAGAAATAATGACAGCAATAATAATGGTCATTGTTTCAACAACAGTAATATAAACATTCAGAAGCTGACATACTGGAAGTGGAGTTGTGGCTCAAGTAAAGAGTGCTAGCTTTGAGTTGAAGAGCTTGGGGACAGCACCCAGGCCCAGAGATTGAGCCCCAAGACCGACAAAACAAACAAACAAAAAATACAAACAAACCAGAATCTGACTTATGCTCTTTCTTTTATATGCCCCTTCCCCTTTTACTTCTGACAACAGAAAATACTGAAAATGCCCTTCAGTTTAAGAGCACTCCTTTCATAACAGTATTGAATAAGTGTGAATTTTGTTGCCAACTCCATTTTAGAATAAGTTGATACCTACTCATGAGCCCAGGATCTGTTGCTCAAGTATCCAGACAACAAATATGAAGCAGAATGCTCTTAACTCTCCTATCAAAGACATACTTCTTGGCTTTTCTGGTCATTTGCACATTATGATGTCTCACTTGCTTTGGAAATTCACAGTTGTTCTAACCTAGCTCATGGTTACAAATAGCTACACTTCATTATTTTATTATAATCTTAATTTCATTGTTCTGTACCTTTTTAGTGTCTTATAGATGTTTAAGATATAGCAGTCAAGTGATTTTCCTGTTCCACCAAACATCCTATATTCATTATAGAAGAGAATAATCTCACTAGTGTTTTCAAGGCTTGAGTCTTGTTTTAGTCTCCTGACTTCTTAAGATAAGCTGACTGCATCCATCCACAGCAAAGTGTAATATGAGCTCCAGGAAATGCCTGATTCCTAAATTCAAAGACTAATAAACATAGTGTTCTTTTTTCTCTGGCTCACTGATGGGTGAAATCTGCCATTTCCCATCAGTAGTTTTGGCAATAAATGTTCTTAGCTCTACTTATAAGGACTTATTTCAGAGGTATGATGCAATACCATAATGACCTTAGGGAAAGACTACTCAGTCTTCTAGATTAATAATAACCAAATCACATAGCTATCAATGAGATTTAATCTACATTTCAGTTATTTTTAAGTAAAAATGATGTGATTTCTTTGAAACTCAAGTGACTCTACAGTTTAGGACCATGACCCTAACTCACAGCAATTCAGTGAACAATTTCTTTAATTAATGTCCTTCTACTTATATATTGTATAGAATTTGTAACAGTTCAAATTCTCTCTATTCTAGTGAGAATATGTCTGATCTGTGGTATCTTATTCTATGGATTTATTCTTGTCTTCCAGCCATATTGTACACTTTTGTGGCAAGGTGGCAGGAATAACTTTGGTTAGAATCATCACTGATGAAAAAAATGGTAACCATTTTCCCTTTAAAGTTGAACAAAATAGTTTAATACTAGCAAGTTTTCCCCGATCTTCTTAGAAATGGTTACTCTTCTTACTCTGGGACAATATAAACTAACATAAATGAATCTATATGAAAGTATCATCACATGCCATATGTATTCTGTGTTCCATGTACACCATGAATTCTATTTTCATGAACTCAAAACACTGAAGCATTAATCACATGTCTCACTATAATTACAGGATTTTGTGGTTTAGAAGTGAAAATTTTCTAGTTCTTTTCTTTATAATTTTCTTTTATTGCCAGTACTGTGTTTTTGTTTGAATGCCTTATTCTTGGTCCACTTGCTTATTTTGTTGTTTGCTTGTTGTTGTTTGGTTTGTTTGAAGATAATGTCTTTCAGACTTTTGTACCCAGGCTGGCCTCAAACGGCAGTTCTCAAAATGGCAGCTTCCTAAATAGCTAAGATTACAGGTGAGTGCCACCAGTGCCCATGATGTGTCTAGTTGTTTTATACTGAAGTGTTGTGGGACAATGTTATCTTAAACATACCTGTCTTCACCATGAAGTCTGAAAGTAAGTTCACCTAAAACATAGCCTAGATCACTAAATCCCCAGTATAACTTAAGACACATAAAAGAAAATTATGCTTTATTGTATCAAATATGAGCATTTGAAAGTAACATTGAGCTCAGTCAAGGGCATATCCCTGTATTCTAAATCTAAATCTATATGTTGATCTATATATCGTTGTCTAACAGTATAACACTATAACACACTATCACAAGAAGTATTGTAAGTGACAAAACTCATATATTTTATATTATTGTATACAATATTTGAAATCAGTACTGTAATAGGGCTCATAAAACTTCACCATCTTAGAGTTTACCCTTAGCTTCTATAACTTCATTTTGTTTTTGTAACTCCATCTTAGAGGCCCATTTGTAGGACTAGTTTCTCATAACCTAACATTTAAAGATATATGTAGCTTTTGTTCCTTTCTGTTTCTAGATAGCAACCACACTAACAAATTATAAAAATGGTCATGGTAGTAGTTACGGAAATGCCATGGTATCTGTCTGGTTGCCCCATTTAGGATTTCTTGCAACATTGTTCTAGTTACTCATGCTTGCTTGCAATATTGTTTTAGCTTCTGTAACTTCATGCTTGGCTTGCAGCTGCAGAAAAGAACTGCTATTTACTTTCCTCCCATGAGCGAATAAAGGATGGTGGATTTTCTGCCTTAAAAGGGGACATGAGAGCAACCTGGGCACTGTACTTTTTTGGGCATTTGATTGTCCAATGTAGTCCTGGCAGCCAATAAAGACTTTCTTTTGGCTGTATACTCTGTGTCTGTGTGGTCTTCCCTGCTGGTCTTCCCTACAACAGTACTATTGAAAAATAGAAAATTGGGCTAGCATTTCTTCTTACACTCAATGTGTTGTGATAAGAACAGAAACATCCCTTCATAAGCAATTTCAAGAATAGGGTATGCTGCTGCTACTAACTATAATGCCATGTGGTGGTCTGAATAGATTTCCTGAGCTTATCTCTTCTAACAGAACCTGATGAACCACATCATGATTTTTGCTTCAGGTTTTTGAAAAACTTCCTGTATTCTATAAGGTACTGATTTTATTTACTGAAGTTATTTCCTAATTTATATGTATTAGTTTAGATTCCCCAACAAGAACATGCAAATGTTCTGATTTTCCCATTCTCCTTAATTTTCTTTTCCTTTCTTCCTCTCCTGCTTCCTCCCCTTCCTTTCCTTCTTCCTTCTTTCTTTCTTTGCCAAATAATAATTATCTAGATATATTGTTCATAGTCTTTATTTTTTATTTTTTTTTCTGTTGGTCGTGGGGCTTGAATTCTGGGCCTGGGCGCTGTCCCTCAGCTCTTCAGCTCAAGGCTAGTGCTCTACCACTTGAGCCACAGTGCCCCTCTGGCTTTTTCTGCTTAGCTGGTGCTGAGGAATCCAACCCAGGACCTCATGCATGCAAGGCAAGCACTCGACCACTGAGTCACCTTCCAAGCCCAAATTCTTTTCATTATTTTTAAGTAGTTGAACACAGGGCTTCAATTAAACTTGTCAGTTTATGTGTCCAAAGAATCTTGATCAATGACACCCCTTTTATTGTTCTCCCCATACCCAACCACACCATACCCTTAGGTACCAGGTTCCATTTTCACATATGGATGTTGAATATTATAATTTATTTGCCTATTTTATTTTTTCAGTATTTGTGACAGCATCACAGTTTTCTTTGTTACTCTGGCTTGGTAGTATATGTGTAAATCATATATTGCCATACTCTTACATGCTCTTTTTCCTCAAGGTTGTTTTGACTCTGTTGGCTCTTTATTTCTTCCATATACATTTTGAGATTCACTTATCAGTGCAGTACAGTTTTTTTTGCAGAAAAATGCCTCTGAATGGATTGTGCTCAATATGTATCTAGGTTTTGGTGTTGTAGTGATAAGGAAAACCTGCCATTCTCGCCATTCTCAGAACTAGCCCAGCCTTGCCATTAGCAGAACTAGTTACAGCTCGAGGAGCTACCTTGACTTTTAGTGTCTGTCACCCACTTGCTCATCTTAGCATTAGCCCAAGCATATGGAATTTCTGAGCAAATGTAAATTTTAAGCTTTAAGTAATTTTCAAGAAACTGTAGCTGTTGGGGAAACTCAAACCATCTGTGCTCAACCTGAAACTGAATTGGAACCCAAGTGCTATAAAAGAATTGTGCTATGGATCAGAACTCAGACTATGGAGTATTAACTCAGACTATGGAGTATTAATTCCTCTGTGTGGAATGAACACGAGTTCTTCTAGTCTCCAAGTGCCTCTTGCTTCTTTCCAGAGAAATTTTCACAACAGTAACATTTTCAAGATATTTGATTATGCCTGTCCGTATACATGGGCGGTCTTCTCCATTTTCTTGTGTGTTCTTCAATTTCTTTCTTTCTTCTTATTATTCTTTTGTCAGTTGTGGTTCTTGAATTCTGGGCCTGGGTGCTGTCCCTCAGCTCTTCAGCTTAAGGCTAGTACTCTACCATTTGAGCCACAGCGCCACTTCCAGTTTTCTGGTGGTTTATTGGCGTTTCATAGACTTTCCTGCCCTGGCTGGCTTTGAACCATGATCCTCAGATTTCAGCCTTCTGAGTAGCTAGGATAACAGGTGTGAGCCACCAGTGTCTGGCTAAAAATTTTTATGTTTCAGTGTAGAGACATTTTGGTATCTTAGTCAAATTCCTTTTCTTTGATTGTTATTGGTTGGGTATTTTTGAGACTATTTTCATTAGAATTATTTTCCTGAATTTTTTCCAAGCCTATTTATTGTTGCATAAACCTACTACTGTTTTGTGTATATGATTTTGCATCCTGCTGCTTTCCTAAAGTGTTTTTTTTTTCATCAGATCTAAGCAATTTTTGTTTGAAGCCTTTAGAATTTTTAAATAGAGGATCATGTTATCAACAAATAGTGATCATTTACTTTCTTTCTATCCTATTTGTCAAACACACATATACCATATATATACATACATACATATATATATCTATATATATATAGATATATATATATAGTAAAGGTGATAAAACAGATGGGTTACTGTTACATAAGTAATGAGTACATTTCTTTTTTCTTTTTTTTTCTGCTTATGTGGTGCTGAGGAATCGAACCCAGGGCCTCATGCATGCAAGGCAAGCGCTCTACCACCAAGCCACCTTCCCAGCCCCGAGTACATTTCTTTTAAACAGTTACATCCTCTCTCATTTTCTCCCACTTCCCCCTCCCCACCCCCCTCACCCCCAAGTTGTAAAGTTCATTTCCAACATAGTGTCTAGTGAGTATCATTGTTGCATTAGTTCATCTTTTGTCCTTCTGTTCCTGGGATTCCCTTTCCCTTCCACAGATCAGATAAACTTATACACAAGCCAAGATTATAGAAAACTAAAACAAAAAAATATAAGTAACTGCAGATAGGACATAGTAAGAATCTCTTGTTTCTAATTCTTAGTGTTCATTTTGATAACTTCATTATATATGATCTTATGCACTTAGCAATGGGCTATTGTGATCCGCTGCTAAGAATATTATAGACATATTCTAGTTATTATAAATGAGGGAAACCATGTAACTTACATTTCTTTGAACTTGGCTTGCTTCACTTAAAATTTTTTCCAAGTCTTTCCATTTCATTATGAAAGGGGCCATGACATTTTTTTCTGATAGAATCATGGAACTCTATTGTGTATATATACTACATCTTCTTGATCCATTCATCTACTGAGGGACATTTGAATGGGTTCCTCTTCTTAGCTATGGTAAATAATGTTGCAGTGAACACGGTTGTCCTACTGGCTTTACTGGTATGTGGTCATTTGGATAAATGCCCAGAAGCGGAATTCCTGGGTCATAGGGAAGCCCTATGTTTAGTCTTTTGAGGAACCTCCATACTGCTTTCCAGAGCAGTTGAACAAGTTTACATTCCCACTAACAGAGTAGTAGCATTCCCTTTGGCCACATCCCTGCCAGCATCTGTTATTGTTAGTTTTCTTCATAATGGCCATTCTAACTGGAGTGAGGTGAAGTCTCAATGTTGTTTTGATTTGCATTTCTTTTTTCATTTTCTGTTGTCAGTCCTGGGGCTTGAACTCTGGCCTTGGGCGCTGTCTCCGTGCTCTGAATCTCAAGGTTAATGTTCTACCACTTTAGCCATAGTGCCACTTCCTGTTTTCTGGTGGTTAATTAGATATAAGATTTTCATGGATTTTCCTGTCAGGCTGGCCACAAACCTCAGATCTCAGTCTCCTGAGTAGCTAGGATTACAGGCTACTGGTGCCAGGTGATTTGCATTTCTTTTATGGCCAGGGATGTTGAAGTTTCTTCCCAGGTTACTGGCCATTCTTCTTCAGAGAAGTCTCTTTTTAAGTCTTCAGCTCATTTATTAATTGTTGTTGTTTCTTTGAGGGCTCATTTTGGGGGGGGTTAGTTAATTTTTGGATCTCTAAGTATATTTTAGATATGAGCCCTTGTGTGATACATAGCCATTAAAAATCTTTCCCCAATCTGTGGGCTTTTCATTTATCTTGCTAGCTATGTCCTTTGCCATGAAGAAACTCTTCAGTTGATGTAATCCTATGTATCCAGTTTCCAAAGCCATAGTAATAAAAACAGCTTTGTACTGGCACAAGATTAGGCCTGACTACTGATAGAACAGAATATAAGACCCAGAAATGAACCTTATAGCCAGACTTATAACCTCTTAATATTTGTTAAGGAGCTAAACATATAGGTTGGAAGAAAATATAACCTGTTCAGCAAATGTTGCTTGCAGAATTGGCTATACACATGCAGAAAAGTGAAGCTAGATCCTTATATAGACCTTATACCAGAATCAATTCTAAATGGATCAAAGATTTCAATATAGGGCCATATACCATGAAAATATTACAGGAAGGGATAGTGGAAACACTAGGGCTCCAAAGCATGGGTTGAAACATTTGACTAATTTTCAAACAAGACTTGAGGGATTCTTGCCCTTCCCTTCCTCCCCCACTGCTAATGGGACATATTCAAAGAGAGTTAAACAACTGTTCCAAAGTTGGTTAACAGGTAAAGGTATGTTTAATAAGCTCTTATGGTCATTTGTCTATAGTCAATGGCATATCTAAGAACTCAAATTTGCAAAGCAGGAATAGATCATCCTCAATGCTATCAAAGAAGATACTCTATGGGAAATGGACTCCAAATATAAACATTTATTTATCTTCATCTATTCAGCTTCTGAATATTCCTTCATCTATTCAGCTAAGATTAATAAAATTCAGGGAATAGCATAATAAATATTATTTATTTAATATCTACTATCCAATGACTTATGCTTTGTACTAAGGGGGATGGATAATTATATTATTGAAGTTCTGATATCACTAAGAAATAAGAAGCAGACAGACTCATAATCTCAAGAATTAGTAAGTAGAATATATGAAAGAAGATTCAGTTTTCCAACAGTGGGTTTTTAGACTTTACAACTTGTCCTAATATTTCTCTGAATGAATTTTCATTTAAGAAGGCATCTCATGATGCCTTTAAGGTAATGACCAAGAATCACTCCTGTCAAAGTTTGACCTGTAAGTGCATTTTTTATTCCATGGATTTATTCCATGGATTAGGATTACAATGTTATCTTCCAGGTTGACAATTGTGACATTGTAGTTTTGACAAATGTGATATGGGTTAGACATTTTACCTGAAAAGTATAGTAATCCTTTTCATTTCCAAGTTGAATAAAATATGGCTTAATTAATAGAAAAACGTGTGTTGTTTGCTGAATTGCTGTGACTATTGTTTTACTATTCTCCAGAGCAGTAAAATTTACTGAAAACAAATTTATATTCATCACTCAGTTGAGTGTATACACATTGATTTTTATGTTCCTCAACATATCATTCTTTTTCTCATTTCAACGGATACAAGAAACTTAACATTATTCCCCCACCTTAGGAGTTCTGCACTTAACAAGATTTCAGTTATGTGAGTGGGAATGTTTCATTTTTGTCATTGTTCTAATATTTTTACTTCTTGTCTTAGCTGGTGACAAGTGACTAGTATAATCTAATAAGAAAAGAATGAAGTAATGCATCTGTTTTATGCACAAAAAAAGATGAAATGCTAAATAGAATTCTTCTGAGCCATTCCCAGAGTATGGAATTAAGTCCATCCAAATCTAGCCTCATTAATTGAGCTCAAGTTTCTCCAAAGAAACATAATAGTGTCAGATGCTTATTACATAAACCATGAGATTTTAGTATGGTTTAACTGAACTTTCTAGAGATATAGGATCAATATATGCAAATGAAAATTTATAGATTAAAGTATCAAAATGAATCAATTAAATTAATAATGCTACCAAAAATTTCAGGGCAAAGTTCTTTGAAAAGCTACGGGGAATATACATCAGGTGATGTATACAATCTGGGTTACCTCAGGGTGGACAAAATCTCAATACAAAATGAAGCAGCCAACTGCCTTCTCATTGACCACACATAGGAAGAAATTGACATTAGATGCCTGGGTAGATATCCTTCTACCATCTCCTTTATTGATTAATTGTTAGGTAACAGTTAAAAGACAAATATGACATGGAAGGTCCTGTCTTTGAAAAATAAGATAGCCAAATTCTCAAAAGAGGGAGGTTTAATTTAGGAATGAAGGATGTATTTGGCATACAAGTCAAAAGCAGACTATTGTGCTTTAAGGACTTGTGAGGCTGAGGCAGTCGGATCATGAGTTTGAGGCCCATCTGTGCTACATCACGTATTAATGGCAAGTCTGGGTTCCATATGTGACTGCTGTGTCAGTAAACAAAACCATCCACACAGAAACAAAACAATGCAAGACTACATTCACCATGTACAAATGATCATTTGCTATAGATAAACAATATAAAATGATTGCCATGACCAGACTTACCAGGGCATTCAGCATCACATTTCTTTGGCCCATGTGTGTGTGTATGTGTGTGTGTGTGTGTGTCTATGTGTAGATATTTGCCTTCTTAATTAGATACGTTTTATTCCACCTCAGGATGAAGACATCCTTGTGTGGTGACGAATCATATTGATACATTTGGGAAGCTGAAATAAATACTTTATGATTTTTTGCATACTACACATGAAGTGAAAGTAAGTGGTACCCCATGTATTCATTTCTCCATCCACATGCTTTCCTGATTTATACAGAAGATATTTTTGACTCTGTGAACGTACAAATAACATCTGTAGATTCATAAAGGCTTTATTAGCAGGTAATTTTACTACAGTGATTTTGAGTCATCAAACATTGATGTTGTACAAATATCCCTTCTCAAATTCATGATTATACAATAATTAATTCTCCTTTCATGAACGTTTACTTCAGTGGTTTTAGGCTGGACTTCATTCCATTTATGATGGTCCAGGTATGGTCTAGATAGTGTTTAGATTTTCAAGTACATATAATGGCAGTACTAATTTACTCTATTTATGAGATCACATTCAATGATGGTCATCTTACATGAGTACTGATGAGGTGTCCTTACTCCTAAACTAAAAAGGACTTTAATTCTGGAGCCCCATACACGTGAGAAATATTTTAGTTTCTTGAGTGTCTGTTAAAGACAGAGAATATGCCATGTTGAAGAATAAAAGGCTATGTTTACATAAACAGTTGACCATTGCTTAGAAAGGTGTTTACAATAGTTACTTTAGAAGACAGTATTCTAATCCCTTTATAGAGGATAAAAGAAGAAATCTTTTGGTTGGTCCACCATTACATAAATTAATTGTTTCAGCATGAAAGGATGAAGGATTCTACATTTGCCACCAGGAACAATCCAAGTAAAATCATTTGAGTCATCTTGCAATAGCAAGTCTTGTACCCTGCAGGGCTGGCAGTCAGTAATGTGATCGGCAGCCATGGAATGCAATGCAATATTGTATAGACTTAGTCTCTCACCAGTACTGTGGAGAGTTTGCTTTCCTGATTTTGGGTCATGTCCTTCTGAGGAATCCAAAGGAGAATCTCTGAGCTCTTCTAGTGTGGATTAACTCAGAGGGAATTTTGTGAGGATGTGTAAGTTTATGCAGCCACTGAGAGAAACACAGGCACTCTTTGATATAATATGCTTTATTGTCCAAGAGAAATTTGAATTAGGCAGCTGCTACTTTGCCAAGGGCATAGACATACAGTACTGTGTATATTTCTCAAGAATTAATCCTGTAGTTCACAGTCTTCAAGGAAAACTATCAATTGAACATACTATATATTATACAGATTTCTAAATTTGTTTCAATTTTTACAGTACACATGATATTGATTAGATTCCATTTGCCAATTGAACTCGTATGCTCTCAGAAGGTCTACTCATTGATTCCTAGCTTTTTACACCTAAGTGTTCAAATGCACTATCAACATTAAAATAAAAATCAATAGAAAATAAAATAAACTGTCAAAATGTACAGCTCTTTCATTAACCCAGCATCTTCTCAGTGGAACAGAATCTCAGAATACTTTCTGCTATATTTTCAGAAAAAAAACTCTCAAAGAGACACAAATGATGAATCCACTTTTGGAAGAATTGATCCAATATTTATGTTAAAAGTGGAACCAATACTAGCATATAAAAGAATTGTATTCATGGCTAATCCTGGACAATAACCATGGAATACTTGGTAATGTCAATAACTTTATTCTAACTTCTAATCCAGTTCAATTGTAGCTTAAAAAATAAACCTGATGTGGCAGGGGATTTAGCTCAGTAGTAGAACACTTGCCCAACAAGTACAAGACCCAGTGTTCAATCCTCATCTGTGGAAAAAATAATCCGTGTTTAATTTATGTGAATGTACTAATATGAGATACCATTTTAAAACATTCCTATTTCTAAATAATTCTCACATGCTCCAAATGCAAAACACAAGCATGGATAGAGGCGGCACTGGTGCTCTAAGATTTGTGGATGTGAGAAGGTGAGAGATCACAAAGATATGCTGCCTTACACGTAAAAGTAAACATGAGTTTGAAGCTCAAGGTGAAGGACAAATATAACAAAAGAAAAGAGTCTGAGTCCACAGGAGTCACTTTGGAATGCATAATTGGAAACAGAATTATTTAAGTACAGTGATCAATAATAACTCACTGAATAGAGGAAAGATATTTAGATCAAATATTGAAGGAATCATAATTTTACTGTCATGCATTTCAACAAGTTGTATTTATCGTGCTGATTGAATCATGTTTATTTTGATTCCCTAGGTGGTTTTTTTTTATCTATTTTTTTTTCACTTGAATTGGAACTTTTTATGAAAAGGGAAAACTGGTTACAGAACAAAAGCAAAGTTTAGATTCATTTAGAAGAGGAGATTCACAATATGTTACAACTATAGATATTCTCCAGGTGCAGGCAAAGAAGTTAGACGTTAAGACTGAGGAGAACATATGGATGAAAGCTATGCTACATGTGGCTAAACTCCCAATTCAAAATTCAGAACTCAGTGTTCTGTTTTCTCTAAGGAGTTAATACCAGAATACACTAGCACAGATATGTCCTTTCCAAAATAATCACTCATAAATCACACAAATATTCATTTCATCTGTATACCAAGCAGCAATAAAAACTCATGCATTACATAAAAATGCCTGCATCATTTTAACTAAATGGCATATGTGACTCTGATAATATAAGTATTACCTGATGTGTGGAATATTATAATAGGATAATCACAATAAAATATCCCTTCTTTATGTAGGATATGCTGTTCACACAATTGTCCCTCAGAAAACACAGGCATGCTATCACTTTGTTCATTATAACGCTCTTTACCAGGGACAAGAAAATTCGCAAGCCACTAACTTCAGTGGTCACTCCCAGCTATTTCTTGTTCCTGTCCCAGAAAAGCTTCCTGCACCACAGTTTCTTCATGGCATTCTTGACTTCTGCATTCCGGAGAGTATAAATCATAGGATTTAGCATGGGGGTTATAATAGTGTAAAACACAGCCACCATTTTATCTTCTGAGAAAGTAACATCGGGGCGCATGTAGGTAAAAGTACAGGGAACAAAGAAGATGATGACCACAGCAATATGGGCACCACAGGTAGAGAGAGCTTTGCGCCTACCTTCTGCTGACCTCTTCCTCAGAGACACCAGAATAACAGTGTAGGAGATCAGCAAGATGACAAAACTTCCCAGGCTGATGGTACCACTGTTGGCTGTCACAAGACTACTAATGATGTGTGTGTCTGTGCAGGCAAGTTTCAGCACAGGATGGATATCACAAAAGTAGTGATTGATCTCATTGGGTCCACAAAAGGGCAATTGGACAAGTAGAGACACTGGAATTATGGTATGCACGAACCCTCCCACCCAGGTGCCAAGCAAGATTTTATTACATCTTTCCTGGTCCATGATAGTCATATAGTGTAGCGGTTTACAGATGGCTACATATCGGTCATAAGCCATGACAATAAGGATGAAGATCTCTGTGCATCCAAAGAAATGTACCCCAGAGAGTTGTAATATGCACCCTGCATAGGAAATTCGTTTCTTCTTTGCAAAGAGATCAAAAATCAGCTTGGGGGCTGTGGATGATGAAAAACAAATGTCCACGAAAGACAAGGAATTGAGGAAGAAATACATGGGTGACTTCCAAAGATTGCCCATGTAAATTGTCAGCATGATGAGCAGGTTTCCTAGAAGAATGACTGTGTAGAAGAAGGAGAACACCACTAGACACAATTCCTCAGCCACAGGATCTTGAGTAAGGCCCCAGAAAATGAACTCGGTCACATTGTTTATCTTTTCCATGGAATGAGTTTAGAAGTCCTTAAAAACAATTAAATTACATGAAAGACAGACACCACAAAGACAATTATCCTTTTTTTTTCAGAATCACTGAACATATCCTATAAAGTATGTATATGTTCAGACATAAACATATGTATTAGGAAGAATGAAATTGCCGCATATAGGGGAATGGATAGATCTGGAGGAATTCTGATTGAAGCATGTTTCTAGAAATTTCCTAAACTTTTCCACTGATGAATATCAACCCTCTAGTTGTAGACATCAAATAGTTGAAAGCCCATTTCCTACAGTTCCATCTACACTGATACATCCTACTATGGAACTCTACTCTTACCTAGTCTTTTTCAGCAACATTGTTTTGATTTTTTTCCATCTTAGAAAAGCGACAGTTTTCATCTAATCTCCATGTTACAGCTCTTAGACTAGCCATTGCTCATGCTTTAAAAGAAATAATGACAGTGGTAATAATGGACATTGTTTTAACAGCAATAACATAAACATTCAGAATCTGTCATACTCTCCTCATTTTATATGTCCTTTCCCCTTCTACTCCTTCTGACAACAGAAAATACTGTTTACTACTGACAGTCCTTCATTGTAAGAGAACTCCCCTCATACCATATTGGACAAGTATGAATTTTGTTGCCAATTCCACTTTTAAGTTGGCACCTACACATGAGCCCAGGATCTATTGCTTAAGTATCCAGACAACAAATGTTAGTGAGAATGGTCCTAACTCTTGTGTCCAAGAAATCCCTTTTGACTTTTCTGACCATTTGCACATTATAGTTTCTCACTTCCTTTTCAAATGACTGGCATTTTTGAAACTCACATTTGTTCTACCCTAGTTTATTATTACAAATAGCTATACTTTAAAAATTATTGTCTTAATTTTATTGTTCTATAGTTTCTTAGATTAGCGTCTTACAGACGTTTAAAATATAACATTCAATAATTTCTCTATTTCACCAAGCATCCTATATTCATTATAGAAGAGAGTAACCTCACCAGTGTTCCTGTATTTTTAAGAGATGTTGACTGCATCCATCCACAGCCAAAGGAATGTGATGATGGATGACTTTGTGGAAGATGAGCTCCAGGAAATGCCTGATTCCTAAACTCAAAGACTAGCAAACACTGTGTTCTCTTTCTCCGGTTCTCTGAACTGCTGAAATCTGCCATTTCTCAGTGGTTTTGGCAATAAATGTTCTTAGCTTTACTTATAAGGAGTATTTCAGAGGTATGATGCAATACCATAGTGACCTTAGGGAAAGCCTCAGTCTTCTGGATTAATAATAGCCAAATGGCATAGATATCAATAAGGTTTAATTTACATTTCAGTTATTTGTAAGTAAAAATGATATGATTCCTCTGAAACTCAAGTGACTCTTCAATTTAGGACCATAGCCCTAACTCACAGCAATCCAGTGAACAATTTCTATGACTCTATACTTTAGTTCTTTAATTAATGTCCTTCCACTTATTTGTTTAATGGAATCATAGCAGTAAACTCTCTCTGTCCTAGTGAGGATATGTCTGATCTGTGAAAATATTTTATTCCATGTATTTAATCTTGTCTTCCAGGCTTGCCATGTTGTATATTTTTGTGATAAGACTGCAGGAATAACTTTGGTTACAATCATTATTGATGAAAATGGCAACCATTTTCCCTTTAAAGTTGAACAAAATATTTTAATACTGGCAAGTTTTCCCTGATCTTTCTAGAAATGGTTGTACTTCTTACCCTGGAACAATATAAACTAATGTAAATACATTTATATGCAAAAATGAAAATATACCATATGCATTCCATGCTCCATGCACACCATGTATTCTGTTTCCATGAACTTAAGAAACTGAAGCATTAATCAGATGTAATTACAGAATTATTAATACTCTAATCTGTCTAGTTCTATTTGTTAATATTTTTGTTTTATTGCTAGTACTATGTTTTGGTCTGAATGTCTTATACTTCCTCCTCTTGGTTGTCATTCTACCATTTGAGCCATTCCTATAGTCTTGGTTATTGTTTTTTGGTTTGTTTGTTTGCTGGTTGGTTTATTTGAAAGTGATGTCTTTGAGACTTTTGTACTCATGCTGGCCTCAAATTGCAATCCTCTAAATCTCAGCTTCCTAATTAACAAATATTACTGGTGAATGCCACCAATGCCCATGCTGTGTTTAGTTGTTTTATATTAAATGGTTCAGAATGTGATCTATAGAATTATTTTCCTGATTTTTTTCTAAGCCTATTTATTGTCGCATAAAATTGCTCCTGCTTCTTGTATGCCATGTTTGTATCCTACTACTTTCCTGAAGGGTTTTTTTTTATCAGATCTAAGAAATTTTTGGTTGAATCTTAAGGACTTTTATATAGAGGATCATGTTATCTGTATATAGGGATAGTTTGCTTTCTTTCTATCCTGTTTATATTCTTTACATTTCCTTCTTGTGTTTTATTGCTTTGTCATATTCAAATGGTATATTGAAAAATGGTCGAGAAAATGCACACTCTTGTCTCATTCCTGATTTGGAAGAAATTATTTCAGTGTTTTCCATTTCATGTGATTTTGACCATAAGTTTATTAAATACAGCTGGTATTTGACTTATTTTCCTTCTATTCTTGGTTTCTAACAGATTTTATTATATAAGGTTGGGAAGGTGTGTTATGACATTTTCTTCATTTATTGACATAATCTGCCACTTCCTGTCATTCATTCGATTTTTTGGATTGCATTATTCTTTTTCAGTCCTATCTGAATTCCTCAGTGTTCATGCAGTTTTCATGTCACCCCCAAACTTCTCCTCCCACAGTAGCTGAGGGTTTCTCTGGTTGGATGCTTCTGAGCATCAGAAGCACACTGTGTTTCTGTGTTGTTTTGCTATGTGTTTTTTCTAAGCTGAGGCTGTGTTCTACTAAACTTGCCAGTCATTCTTCCATCCTAATTCTTTGGCTCCCTGATCAAAGATTAGGTGGCCACAGATTCCTTAAATCTGCTTTAATTTTAAAGTTCTAATTATAGAGGTCCTTCACATCTTCAACAGATGGTGCTGGAAGAATTGGTCACGTGCTGAAAATTGAAGTTGGATTCTAATTTGGGGAGAAAAAGGGAAATAACAAAATGTTGAAATAAGGATACAGGTTGACCCATTGTAACTATGAGATGTACAAGACACTATGTTGAAAAAGAAATTTACAACTTTGTGGGGAAAGGAGGAGTTGGAGAGGTGGAGAGGGAATAACGAAGGAGGGGGTAAGAATGCTCCATAGGAAATGTACTCATTACCTTGCTCATGTAACTGTAACCCCTCTGTACAGTATTTTTACAATAACAAATATACATTAAAAAACAAAACAAACACCTCTTGTTTCCATATCTTGGAGTTCATTACAATTAGCATCATCTAGGTACTGAGCTATTGTGATCCTCTGCTAGAACTATCCTAGACATATACTAAGTATTACAAATGGGGGAACCGATAGAGCCTATACTTCTTTGAGTCCAGCTTATTTCACTTAATATGATTTTTTTCAAATCTTTTCATTTCCTTATGAATGGGGTGGTGACAGTCTTTCTGATGGGAGCATAGAATTCCATTTTGTAGCCCAGGCATCAGTGGTTCACACTTGTAATCCTAGCTACTCAGTAGGCTGAGATCTGAGAGGATCACTGTTCAAAACCCGCCCATGCAAGAAAGTCCATGACACTCTTATCTCCAATAAACCACCAGAAAATCGGAAGTGGTACTGTAGCTCAAGTGGTAGAGCGCTAGTCTTGAGCTGAATAGCTTAGAGACAATGCCTAGGTCCAGAGTTCAAGCCCCACAACTGACAAAATAATAATAAAAATAATTCCATTGTGTATATAAACCATATTGTCTTGATCCATTCATCTACTGAGGGGTACCTGGGCTGATTCCTTGTCTTATCTATGGAAAATAATGCTACAAAGAACAAAGTTGTCCTGGTAGCTTTAGTGTAGCCTTGTTTGTGGAAATTTAGGTAAATGATCAGAAGTAGGATTGTTGGATCATAGGGGAGCTCTATGTTTAGCCCTTTGAAGAATGTCCATACTGCTTTCTAGAGGAGTTTTACAAGTTTACCTTCCCACCAACAGTATAGTAGCATTCCCTTTTGGCTACATCCTTGCCAGCTTTTGTTTTCTTGATAATGGCCATTCTATGTGGGGTGAGGTAGAATCTCAATGTTGTTTTGATTTGCATTTCTTTTATGGCCAAAGATGTTAAACATTTCTTCATGTGTCTATTGGCCATTCTTATTTCTTCTTCAGAGAAGTATCTTTTTAAGTCTTTAGCCCACTTGTTGATGGGGTGGTTCTTTCTTTGAGGAGCTGTTTTTGAGGGGTTTAAGTTTTTGAGCTCTAAGTATATTTTAAATTTAAGCACTTGTGTTTTTACAGCAAGTGAAAATCTTCTTCCAATCTGTGGGCTTTTTATTGATCTTGCCAGCTATGTCCTTTGCCATGCAGAAGCTCTGCAGTTCAATGCAATCCTGATTGTCCAACCTTTCTTTGACTTACTGTGTTTCTGGGTCTTCAATAAGAAACTTTAGAACTGGGCCAAGGAGCCCTGGTGTTTCCCCTATTCTTTCCTGTAATATTTTCAGGGTATCTGATCTTACACTGAGGTCTTTGATTATTAGAAGGGGGGATTCACTCTCTTTTATTATTTTGACCAATTTGCCTTTCATTGTGCTTATTTAAGTTATTGTTTCTCCTCCTGTTGTATGATGTCTTATACTTCCATTCCCTACCTGTTTCCTCTCTTTTCTATTTTGTCACTTTTTTTGTCTTTCTTTATTCTTCAATTTTATTATTTGGTTATCAGTATCTCTAGCCTTTCATGTTTTATATACTTCTAATATATAATGTAAATTTTTACCCCTCTTTTTCCCCCAGAAAGGTAATGTGAAATGAAATAATGATATATAAGCCAAACGGTTCTGGTGGCAGCAGACTGGTTATTACATCTGTAAGATAAATGCACACTACCTGCAGACCTTAAGCTCAGAGATATGATGAGATGGAGCCTGGGATTATTTCTATGCTGTCTAACCAAACAAAGGTCATCCATGTTGTATCAAAGATAGGTGCAAAAGTTCACAATAAATGTTTATGAGCCAAATTCAACAACATATCTAAAAGATCATATACGAGGATTCATTTGGCTTCACTCCTAGAATGCAAAGATATTTCAATATATAAAAACTAGAAAGAATAATGCAATCCAAAAAATCGAATTAAGGACAGAAAGTGGAGGATTATTTCAATGAATGAAGAAAATGTCATTAACACACCTTCCCAGCCTTTTATAATAAAATCTGTGAAGAAACCAAGAATAGACTTGAGGACCAATGGAATAGATCTGAAGATCCAGAAATGAACCCACAGACCTATAGCCATCTAATCTAAGATAAGGGAGCTATACACATAGAATGGAAGACAGCCTCTTCAGTAAACGGTGCTGGCATAATTGGTTTGTTTTGGTTTTTTATTTTTTTAGAGGGCTGTTTGCAGTTTTTTCTTTTTTCTTTCATTTTTCTCCCCTTAGGTTATCTCCTGTTGTAATTCTTTTTGATTTCAGTACCCTTTGTCTTATATGTAAGTTTATCTGATCTGGGTATGGGAAAGGGGAATCACAGAAATGGAGAGACAAAAGACAAAGGACAAATTAATGAAAGAGCGATACTCACAAAACACTATGTTGGAAATGAACTTTACAACTTGGGGAAAGCACAGCTGGGGGAGGGGACGTGGGGAGTCTGGAAAGTGGCAGAAAACAAGGGAGGACACAACATTGTTCAATGAGAAATGCACTCGTTTCCTGACTTATGTGACTGTAACCCCTCTGTACATCACCACTAAGCAAAATAAAATAAAATAATAAAAAAAGAAGCCTGCCAGTCCTCTGCAAGTATACAAATCACATTACTTTTTACTGGCTATACAGAAGGTATGACGGACTCTCAGGGTACTGAGTACCAGAATCTCACTCTTCTCTTGCTCAGCACACAGTTCATATTCACAAATATCTGAATCTGATCCTTTTTTATAGAGTTCAGAGTTTACTTTCTCTTACAAGAATTCTGAACTGTCATTCAGTGGTTTCTCTCCTTTTATCAGCATTCAGAGATGTCAGCCAAGGGTTTTGTTCCTTGGGTTTACTTCTGTATCTTCACTGAGTCTTGGAGTAATTGTTCACTCAGCCATTATATTGAGGATAAGTTGAGTTTTGGGGGAAAAAAAAACCTTTCAGATTTTCTGTTCTTTCCTGCTAAGCAACTTGGGTAATATGTCTCTTTTAATGACTCCGTTTTTCTTTTCCAATAAGAAAGTTGGGGAGTCTAGGGCCCCCTTCATCAGTGCTGTTTACTGTGCAATATGTAGATAGCACATTAAAAAAATTAGTTTTACCTGATTCATGCCAGTGGATCTTTCTATAGTTTCTTTCCTCTTTTGCTTGAAGCATTGCTCTTTCCCCATTATTTTGCTCAACAAAATGACTGTGTGCTAGGATTTGTTACTTCTTTTGTATAGTGATGTTCTATGCTTCTGGTTTCCAGTTGCTTTCTGTCCTGTTTTCTGTTGCCTTTCCTGGCACCTTTCCTCACCGTTCAACTCGGCCTAAGCCATGAATTTAGTGACTTTTTTTTCAAGTGTTGTGTGGATGAAGCATTCATTTTAAGAAGAAATAGAGGGTGGAAAAATACCCAGGGACTGGTTGGATGAGCTGAGAGGATGAAATGGGACAGATGGAAGATAAGAAAAAAGCAAGCTTGATATTCTTCTGTGTGTGAAATTCAAAACAAGGAACCAACCAAGAAAGGAATAAAAAATCAGGAAGGATGATGGGGAAGAGCTTATCATTAATACAACCTGTAAACTGCATAAAAGCCACATACTGGGCAGCAGAAGTGAGCCCTCCCTCATTGCTAGACTTTCCACCATATTTTTCCTTAATTGTATAATTCTTTAGCCAACCAGCAAGTGTCTCAGAGCTTCCTTCTTTCCAATAAACCATCATGTTATGCTCCTTTGCCTGGCTGTCTATTATGCCGCTCTTATTCTAGTAAAACTAATACAGCTATTAAATCCTTTTCTTTCTATTAAACCTAATAAATCATTTGTTCTCTTTATCACCTAAGTAAATTCTTTTTATTAATTTGTGGTCAAAAATAATCTGCATGTTGTCTATCTCTAATACACTATCAGTACCACTTTTTTCCCGCTGTTAGTTATAGGGCTTGAACTCAGAGCCTAGGCCCTGAACAGTTTTGCTCAAGGCTAATGCTCTACCACTTTGAGCTACTGAGCCACTGTTCTGGTGATTAGATGGAGTTAAGAGTCTCACAGACTTTCCTGCTTGGGTTGTCTCTGATCCTCGATCCTTGATCTCCTGAGCAGCTAGGATTACAGGTGTAAGCCACTGGCACCTGGCCACTATTTTATTGCAGTGATTAAAATTAGTGGGAAAAATCAGCAAATATTATCAGTAAACAATTTCTTAAAAACAGTAAATATATATAGACACCTTTGCAGGGTGTCTTTATTTCTCTGCTTTTCTCTTCCCTTCTCTTTCTTTTCTCTCCTCTTTCTGTTTCTTGAGACAAAGTCTCAATCTTTCGCCCAGGCTGACATGGAATTTGCTACATATCTCAGTCTAGCCTCAAACTCAAATCTTCTTACATACATAGATTATAGGATATCTCATCTTGCGTAATCCTATATAGTAATCAAAACCCTAGATACAGCATAAACTTTTGGCCGTTATCAAAGGACCTAATAGTCTATTGAAAAAAAAACTGGCATTATTTTAGAAAAAAATTATCTGGTAGTAAAGGCTCAGAAGTCCTGATTAAAACCTTTTCATGAATGGAAAAAATGTGGAAGAAGGAGAGCCAATAGATATGATAATATAGCAGTCCTAATAAAATTTCAATTGTAGTATTCACACGTTTCCAAATAATTTGGTCATGGTTAAAAATTCCAATTTAAAATACATTTCCATAGTACAGTGAGCACATATAAACATACTCACCATGATAAGAGTAAAAATATTACCAATAATTAAATCTATTTTAAGTTATGTCCTAAGACTGCCTCCTCCTCACCTTAAAGGAGTTAAATATTTTGATTTTTAAAATATATGTATATACATATGATATATGTATATACATATGATATATGTATATCATATTTCTGCTTAAAAATAAAACATCTTGGAACATGTGTGGTTTTTTTTAAGTCTAACATGGCATTTGATTTAAAATAATTTAGTATACTATAAGCAGACATGTAATAATTGCTTGTAATTTGTATTCAAATTTAAATTACTGCAACTTATATTGGTTGATGAATATAGCTACAGGTTTATATAATTTATAATCTATAGATAATAATAAATCTAACATAAATCTATAATGATTTATAAATTTCTGTAGCTGTCCTGGGTATATTTTTATGAGCATTGAACAACCCAAATTTTATGATCTTCATGCTATATCATCCTTTGCTGGTTATCTGTGAATAACAAAGTTGTTTAGACTTACTTATGAATATTCTGTTTTTCCAGATTCAGGGAATTGTAGATATTTCAGTTGAGATGCAGTTGGCTAAAATGTTTGGATTATTTTTTCTGTTACCTGAGTAAGTGATGATTTTCTACCTTCCATTCAGTGGCTACCAGTATAATGAATTGACTTCATTTTAATCCTATTTCCCAATTTAAAACAGAGTTTTTAGAGATTTTATATGTCAATTTTTTTATGGAATCATGAAATACACTAATAATTATGATCTATCTATCTGTCTGTCTGTCTGTCTGTCTATCTATCTATCTATCTATCTATCTATCTATCTATCTATCTATATTTAAAGTCCTTAGCTTGAACTTGGGCCTGGATGCTGACCTTGAGCTTCTTTTGCTCAAGGCTAGCTCTCTATTACTTGAGCCACAGTGCCACTTCTGGCTTTTTTCTGACTAGTTTATGAAAGCATTATGCCTACCTTGGTCCTCAGCTCCACCCAGACCTGAGCTCCTCCCAGCCCTGGTGTTCCTGCCCTACAGCTGGCCACTCCCTCTCTCCACCCAGACCCACCTGGGCACCCACCTACCTCACTTCCTGCCCCCCAGACCCTCCTGCTACCTGAATAGTGAAGGGTGCCATGTGCTCCCTCTTGGGGGAAATAATGGCTGCTCTAATAAACCTTATAATAATCTTTCTCCTGTGCCTGCTTCCACGTGGTTCCTTAGGCTGGATGGGAAGGCTCTTTTCAGTTTATTGGAAATTAAAGTCTCCTGTAGTTTCTTGCTTAGGCTGGCTTTGAACCATAATCCTCAGATCTCAGCCTTCTGAGTATCTAGGATTAGAAGCATGAGCCACTGGTGCCTGGCTGATATATCTTTTTTAAATTCAACCCTAGTACACAGATCCCTTGAAACTTCAGCTCCTGCTTCTTATGAAGCAAAGTAGGGAACATGCATTTTCAAATGGGCTGTGAAAACTGTGGTCAGTATCTCTTTTATGTATGGTCTTCTGTTTTCTAAGGCTGATGCAATGCTTTAATTACTCAGAATATTTTGTAGCAAAACATTTCCACACTAATAAGCACTGTTCTTTATTAACTCCCCAGTGATGACATCCAAGAGCCAAAAGTTACTCGGCAAAAAGCTTCAGAGCCAAATTCAGCCAGTAAGTTACTTGAAATGGTGTCTACTTGCAGGTGCCAATATACTCTGCCTAAAGATATGATTCTGTGACTTACTGCATCAGTGACCTTTAATGATGTTTCACCTGATGCCTGCCTAACCACAAGCTGTCAGTATCTAACAGAGTTCAATTCTCTATTGAACTACCTAGCTATCCATGAGTCCACACCAACTCTCTGCATTTGTAAGAACATCTTCCTGAGCTTGTTGTCTTCAGCACCATACTTGCAAACATAGTTTGTACTTAAGTCTACTGTCACTCGAATCTTGTGTGTCCCTTGGTATTTTCTAGTGTTTATACATCTGAGTGTACATTTACAATGTGCAAACCATCGATTCTCCAATGCAACTTGTTTCTAGAAGACTTACACAATAATATTCTTCAGTTCAACTTTGGTCTTGGCATGCAGCCTAAATAATACATTCATCCATACCTTACCATTTGAAAGAAGTAAAAAAGATAAACAATATCATTGTTACTTCTCATGTCTTTAACCTCTGGGAATATGATCACATACTTGTCCCGTCTGCATAAGTGCAGTCTGCATAAGTATACTATTATAAATCAGTGATATTGATCAGATTTATTATCCAAAAAAGTCATTCCCTCTTCAATACTGCTAAACATTTCAGATGCAATTTTGGACTATTTCTTTATTTGTCAACTTTGGATGGTTGTAATGTGCATAATAAATATCAAATATATTGAAATTTTGGTATTATTGCTAATATCAATAATACTAATCTTTCAATAATAAACACAGACTTCAGAGTAGTGCTACTACTGATACTAAACAAAAGGTAAAAACACAAAGAATATGACAAAGCAAAAATAAAACTAATTTCTTCCTTTCTAGCATCTTGCATAATTTTCCTTTGCTTTTCACACTATCTGATTTGACTAGAAGAGTTCTGTGATATTTCTGTGTATGTACCCACATATAAGTAACTACGTAAAACATTTGAAGTTTTTATTAAATAATTGTACAAAGAGGTTTCAATTCCAGAAGTCAGGTTCTGAGTTCAATACATTTTTTCCCATCCCATAACTAACCATAAGACAAGTCCAGATGCCCTACAATAAATGAGTGGATCAAGAAAATGTGATATATACACACAATGGAATTTTGCTCCTTCATTATAAACAATAATAGCATGTCATAGATAGATAAATAGATGGAGCTAGAAAACATTATATAAAGTGAAGTATGTCAGGCTCAGAAAGACCAATGGATTGATTTTGCTCTTTGAAATAAAAAGACAAATTTGAAGCACAAATAGTTTCTGCTCAATGAAAAGGAGTTTTTACTCAAAGAATCAGAAGTGAAGCCATAGGCTCAGAGAATATACTTGCAGAAAACACACTTAACAATCACTGAAATACCAAAAATAACGAATAAAAACCTGAATTAAGTATGGCGAAAATTCTGAAAAGAAATATAAGTCCCATGCTTTCCCTTATTTGTAATAATTAGCATACATCTAGGACAATCTTATCAGATGAGCAGAAAAGCTCAAAAGCTATGTGCATACGACCATATAATATGATACTAAGCAAAATGAACCCCAAGATAGGGACACAAGAGTTTTCCCTTTATTATTGTTGTTTTAAATGTACTATGTGAAAAATTTTTTTGGTTTCTTTTGTATGTTCTTCCTCCTTTGGTATATCCCCTGTAGTCACTGTATTTGATTTTGGTACCTAACATCTTGTATATATATTTATCTAATTTGGGTAGGAGAAGGGGGATAACAAAATGCTGAAACAAGGACACAGGATGACCCATCTCAACAATGAGACACTATGTTGGAAATGAACTCTACAACTTCTGGTGGGGGGAAGAGTGTGGGTGGTGGGAGAAGGAAGGGATAGTAGGAGAAAAAAACAAAGGAGAGGGTAGCAATGCTGACAAGAAATGTACTCATTACCTTATTCATGTAACTGTAACTCCTCTGTACAACATCTTCACAATACACTAAAATAAATAAAGGAATTTCATTAAAGACAATATACACGGCAAATACTGTAAGAGGAAAACAAATTCAGCTAAGAATTAAGTCACAAAATACCTTCATTAGAATTCCAGAATCCAGGTAAAAAGTTTCAAGGATCCATAACAACATAAAAATCAAATTTTTTTAAAAAATGGATAAAAGCTCTGTAATTTACTTGATCCAGCCTCTTCACCAAGCTCAACACCAACAGAGACCACAAGGGTCCCTGGGATGTGTCTCCAGGTGGTAGTCTGATTTCTTTCTCCCATACACAATATTGCTGAGGTTATGCCACCCACCATTAGAACTTCCCTGGTGTCAAATCAGTGTGGCCACCCAGGCTTCAGTTTTGAACTTCCAGAACTGTGATTTTGTTTTCTTTATAAAGATTTCCTAACTCAATTTTTTCCTGTGTGTCTATTAATAGAGATTTAATTATAGCAATGAAAAACCAACTAGGACAGATAGTAGGCCTAGAATTAATCAGTTGAACAAGAAGGTTTAATTTTCCCATGCCCATGTATATATAGAAGAATCTTGACCAAAGTCGCTCCTCTATCCTTACTCTTTCTGCATTCCCTTAATTTTTGTCTTTTCATGTATGTACTATCTATTTACCTTTAAACTCAATGTTTAGAGTAATTTAGTTTCACATCAATATTTAGCTGAACACATAGAAAGTTTCCACATACATTTGGTTCCCAAACACACACAGTCTTCTTAACTATTATACCGAGGTTCTCAAATTGATAAAATGAAGAAAATTTTATTGACACAATATTAACACTCCAAATCCATGTTGTATATTAGGTTTTTTTTTTTGTGCTAACGAGTTTTCTAAAATGCATAAATGATCCAGTAAAGTGAGGAGGTTTCAGTGTTCTAAAACTTATCTGTGCTATGCAAACTTATCCACTGTAATTCAACAACTAACCTCCACTGATTTTTATTTTTACTTCTTTTCATTTTTATATGTTTCTAGAGTTTGGGATAAACTTTCAGCAGCAATGCATAAAGGCTTTTCTGATTTGTTTTCCCTTCCTAGCATATGAGTTGTCTGTGTTTTTGAAATTTGATCGTTCTAATAGAGGAATAGTGACATCTCATTGAAGTGGTAATTTGTAATTCCCTAATGATATATAGTGTTTAGCATATTGTCACGTACCTATTAGCTCACTCTGTATTCCCCATCAACGCTAGCTCCTTTCAATTATCCCCATTTTATTCTCTAATTGCTTTGTGAAATCCATGGTGGAAATAGGTGGAAGGGAAATAGATAAAAACAAAACTGTTTAGGAGAGGAAGAAAACTAAGTTTAAATTTTCAACCTGCCAATTCATTCCTATCTCTCTTTTACCTCATTCTACCATACAATAGAAATTAGATACACTTCTCTAATTTGGGGAGAAGGGAAAAAACAAAATGCTTAAATAGGGATAGAGATTGACCCATTTTAACAATGAGATGTAAAAAACACTATGTTGGAAATGAACTTTACAACTTTAGCGGGGGAGGGGGTGCAGGAGGTGCAGGGGGAGGAAGGAGGGGTAGTTGTGGAGGAGGAGGGAGGGAAGGGATAGTAGGGGATAAACAAAGGAAGAGGCAACAATGCTTGATAGGAAATGTACTCATTACCTTGCTCAGGTAACTGTAACCTCTCTGTACAGTATTTTTACAATAAAAAAAACTTACACAAAAAAGAAATTAGGGCATGGAAACTTCATGAACACATATGAATCTTTTATAAAACAACACCAACAGAGAAAGGGTTTGCTACAGCAGTGTTTGCTTCTCATTAAAACGGATAACTAGAGACAATTTTTGTGTGTGTGTGACAAAGATTTGTTCATTTCTTATCTTCAAGTTTACAGATAATAGATAATACAGTATTTGGCTTGAAACAAATTTCTACATTTCTTTCTGGTCTCAGAAAATAGGCAAAATAGCAGCATATTTAATTTTTCAAATTTAGTTCTGTAACATCTGTTAGTTTCCTAAGTTTCTTCAGAGGCACAGAGCTTTGACCTCCTTGTTGCTTGAATGTACTGATCATATAAACAGCTAAATATCAAACAGTCTATCAAAACATCTCACAAAGTTATGACAGCCATAACAATTGCCAAAGATATCTCCAGAACCACAGAGGCATTAAAAATCAAACTAATGATGAACATAAATCATGTTATTTTACTTTTTTCTTTTCTTCTTTGTCACTGTTTTTGATTTCTTTACCTTTTTGTCTAGTATGTAAGCTTATCTATTTGGAGGAGGGTAAGAGTGACCAAATGCTGCAGTGATTCTTTATAGATAACTTGTTGAAAATGAACCAAACAACTTCTGGGGGGATGGGAAAGAAAAACTGGGAGAAATCAATGGATGAGGTGACACTGTTTAAAAAGAAATGTACTCATTATCTGTCTTATGTAACTGTGATCCCTATGTACATCACATTTACAATAACAATTGAAAATAATCATGAATTCTTGATAAAATGATTTAGTTTTTTTTCTAGTACAAATGATCAGGGGAAATCTCACCAGCTTGTTGGGAATATGTTATATCAAGAATTAAATAAGGGGCTGGGAAGATGGCTCAGTGGTAGAGTGCTTGTCTTGGATGCATGAGGCCCTGGGTTTGATTCCTCAGCACCACATAAGCAGAAAAAGTCAGAAGTGGGTGCTGTGGCTTAGGTGGTAAAGAACTAGCCTTGAGCTGAAGAGCTGAGGGACAGTGCCCAGGCCTGAGTTCAGGCCCCACGACGGGCAAAAAAGAAAAAAAAAGAATTAAATAGAGTAAAACAATAGTTCTTCATCCTAAGTTTTGAAGAAGTGTGATCAAAAATATATCTTTCTTCTTTTCAAGTGAGGAACAAGGCAGTCATATTGTACACTTATTCATTCAATATTTAATACCCCATAACTTTCTCATGGCATTTTTCACCTCTGCATTCCTCAGTGTGTAAATCAGTGGGTTGAGAAAGGGTGTGCCAATGGTATAAAACACTGTCACCATTTTGTCTGCAGGGTATGTGGTAGGAGGACGTGTATACATGAATATACAAGGAATAAAGGATATTATCACTGCAATAATGTGAGAAGTGCAAGTGGAGAGAGCTTTCTTCCTCCCTTCTGCACTGTGATTTCTCAGTGAATGTAAGATGACAATGTATGAGATCATCAAAATCAAGAAACTGGTTGAACAAATTGCCCCACTGTTAGACACGGTCATCAAGTTGACCAGGTAAGTGTCAGCCCAAGCAAGTGATGTGCAACAAGGGCTGCACATCACAGCAATAATGGTCAATTAAATTGGGTCCACAGAAAGGCAAATTTAAGAGCAAGACAATCTGAGAAGTGGCATGTGTGAAAGATCCTATCCAGGCAAACACAATCAAGATGACACAGACCTGTCTTCTCATGATGGTTGGGTAGCGCAAGGGCTTACAGATGGCTATATAGCGATCAGCAGCCATGAGGATGAGGACGAAGATCTCCATGCAACCAAACAGATGCAGGGCAAAGAGTTGGGTCATGCACTCATTGTAGGAAATGATTTTCTTTGCGGAGAGGGAATCCACAATGAGCCTGGGAGCTATGGATGTGGAAAAGCTGAAATCAACAAGGGACAAATAAAACAGGAAGACGTACATGGGGCTGCCGAGCGTCCTGCTGAACTTGATGGTCACCATGATGAGCGTATTCCCCACGACGGTGCCTCCATAGAAAATTAAGAAGATGAAAAACACCAGTCTTTGTTTTTGGGGGTCCTGTGTCAGCCCTAACAATACAAATATAGTTATAGTGCTGTTATTAGGCATTGTTTCAGTTGATGTTGGGAAACTGTAGCTTACAGAAACATCTGCAAAGAAAAAATATAAAATGATTGCTGAATTTTGGCAGCTGAATTTATGTTCTTAATAATGAAATTAACTTTCCAGCAGGTTATTACTTATGATTGTTATATTTTTACCAATGTCATCAATTTAATATCATGCAGTACAATTTTCAGGTTGCACATAAAATTAATGAAAGAGGAAATGGTTTTTTAAAAAGTAAATATTAGCCTCCAGCTTCTCCTCTGCTGGAGGAGAGGGCGAAGGGAGAGATGGGAAGGGATGGGAAGGGGAAACAAAGGAGGAGGCAGCAATGCTTGATAAGAAATGTACTCATTACCTTGCTCATGTAATTGTAACCTCTCTGTATGATACTTTCACAATAATAAAAAAAGTAAATATTATTGTAGGTGATTTTTTATGATATAATAAATCTTATTAGTTTTAAGCAAGGCTTTATTATTAATAATAGGATAGCATGATGAATACACGGAGAAGTTGACTGCATAATTTAATGTAATATGTTTTTACATTATTTTCACATTTGGCAATTATGTTATAATTATGCAACCTTTGAGATACATACTTTGAGTACTGCAATGTAACTGCAATGAAATCTAGGTGTGCACTCTCAGATACACAGTTAAAGAATGAGTAAAATTGTCATGGATTGTGACAAAAAGTAGTGAATATTCTTCATTTCAGAAATGAAGAACAACCTCATTTGTCCAGTCCAGAATAAAGGTTAAGTGCTACATTGATCCAACGTGTATCCTTTAAACTTGCCTTTCTGTTTCATTAATTCTACATTCTTCAACAAATTTTCATGAAATCTAATTAGACACTGATGACAATGTGAAAGAAAAGAGGAGAACAAGCAACATAAACCAGAAACAATCTTTATATTCAAGATTTACAAAGAAAACCAGGGGTTTAGAAAATAATCTCTGCATCTTCAGTCACTTTCAGTCTACTTCTTGCTGTGTATATTTGTAATGTCTATCTGCTAGCAGATATCAACTGAAGAGTGGTATGAAAAGAGAAATGATGTAAACTTGGTTTGTTTAACATATGAAATATTTTATAAACAACAGAATACATTTATATTTTTACATATTTAAAGTTAATATACTTCATTATTTATTATTTATTCTAATATATATTTAGTAAACATTTATGTATTAATTAATGTACATATTAATTTAATTTAAATATTTACTGTCTTTATTATAAATAACATAATAAATATATGTAAATATTAATAAATATAAATGTAAATAAATAAAATTTGTCAAACATGTTTACTTAAGTGTATTTATTAAATACAAACAATATATTTCAAACCAAGTTTTTATTAATATAATTTTAATAATTTTAATATTTAATATTTTAAAATATAATTTTATTGAATATAATGTTATGAATTATGTTCAATAGTATATTTTTATCAAATATTTTATATATTATTAGTAAATGCATTTGCATTTGTTAACTATGTTAATACATATGTAAATACATATCATATATTATATGCAATATATGTATTATAGTATATATCTGTACATATTTATAATAAATATATTATATAAAATATATAATATGTATTATAATATGTAATAAGATTATATATGAATATGTGAATTTTCAAATTTTCTCAACATATTTAGAAAACATACTGCATATGAAAGCATTATTTCTTGAAATATAAATGTGTTTCTCAGTCAAGGCACATATTACTAGAAAGATGACCAAATAATTGATTTTCAAGATAACTACCTTCATATAAAAGGTGGTTTCATTTAGAATTCCTGTGAATTAATAGGGAGTTGTATGACTTCTGCACCTTTGATATTTGTAGTACAATTTTTATGGTGAATGTCTTTAAACAAAGTTGCTGGGATTTGTGAGAGAAAGTCAATTACACATGTTTAGATGGCTGCTCAGGTGCCTAAAGTGGCTAAGAGAGTGATTATAAAAGACACAATACAAAACTCACTGAAGACATCAGTTCAGAGGTTGCATTTCTCATAGATGTGGCCACAACAGGCACTAAAACCACTGCTGCAGCCCTTTCAGCGGTAGCAAAAGACAGGGCAGAAGTTCAACGTGCATCCCAGTAAAAAATAAATAAATACATAAATAAAACATAAAACTATGGTATATTGTTGAAAATGTTCATATGCAGTGTGGTGACTTGCATATGTTACATGCAATTATCCCTAAATATATTAGAAATTAAAATCTTAATTTTGATACTATATATTTAGGATGACATTTTGACTAAAAATGAAGTCGATGCTTTATACTTACACGCACATAATTTTTAATATTCCCTTTGAAAGCTATTTATACATGCATAGTACTTGTAGTGTCTGAGAGGGCATTTTGCAATCTTAGATTTCTATATGGAAGATCTATTTCCCTTAAAGTATTCAATTTGTCAACATTCGAAAGTGTGTTACACTAAATTAAAAAATAAAGATTTAGATGTCTTATCTTAGAAGACTGGGTCTCACATTGTCGTATCACTGACTGAGCCATTCCAACAGTCTCCTGTGTACACAGGCAGTATGCTGCCACTGTTGGGCCATCATTTTAGATCCAGAGGCTTGAGTAAGATGGAGAGTTCACGTAGACTAAGCTGTAGAATGTGATACTCTTTGAATACAGAATTCACCAGACTAAGGGAACTACAGGTACACTGGCTTTATGAGATCTTTTTGAAATGATTTTTTTTCAGCATTCAAATGTAAAACATAGTGTAGGTTTCATGAATAAGAGAAAAATAAGATGTTCCAATATCTACATGTATTTACATACACATATTAACTGTGAACAGGTAGATATATGCAGGTTAAAAATACTGACAGGTGTGTAAAGAGCAAGTCATTCTTTTTACTAATTATTGACTTAAGGCAACATGAGAGCATTAAGAAATTGCAGATAAATTCTGATGAACCCTGTTTCATGAGTCCTGTTACATTCATGGCACCATCACCATTGTTGAAGAGAAATTCCTGAACAATTTCAGAGTGATGATATTTCTATTTAATTAACTTTAAAAATGATGCAACGGTGCTTAAGTAAACTATTTAACAGTTGCTTACCTGGTAATGTCAGTGGCATTAGCAAATACCAGGCATGTCTTGGTGGTCATTTTCTCTTTCTGGGTTGTAAACCATTTTAGGAAAGTCCCTTCTCTTCCACACATGGCTGATATACTGTAGGAACTGGCTGTGCTATTACTATTCTGAACGTATGAGCCATAACCACATTAATAGAAATCTTACCGGCTTTTTTAAGACGTGACTCCTTCCTTTCTTCATAAATAACTTGGACACACACTTACTCACATGAGAATTTTAAGTGTTTCCAATTAATGTCGGATGATTCTGAGATTAGGATCTCTTGGGTCTCTGAGAAATTTATGTTTTCACTTGGTTCCAAAATCATTTGATGTTTTCTAATACCACTCCTTGCACAGGATTTTAACTTACATTTTCTCCCTTCATTATTCCCTGGTGATATATTTAAGAAGAATGATATAAAATATAGGGACCTGGGAAACTTATTCCCCATAGTGTCTCTTCCCTCCCTACTGTCTAGGAAATGGTTCTGGTCAGGTAAGCCTCAAACTTCAATCCTCCTGACCCCAGCCTCCCAAATAACCCAGTTTACAGGTATGAGCCAAGAGCAATCAGCAATAACCCATTTCTTTATAGTACTCTACAGATGTTCTTTCTCTTGCAATGAAACTGTCTCTCTTTAATCCACTCACAAAGTAAAAAAAAAAAGTAAGTTAATACAATTTCAAATGCTTTTCTGTGATGGATTAAAGTCTCAATAAACCTGTTGTATCACCCAAAATTCTAATTTAATGCATAGTAAGCTAAGATCCATCTACATGTTACACAGTATGCTACCACCTACATGTTTGCCAAGATTGGGAGTAAAGTATGAAGTTACTATAAACATCTATCTATTATGTTTTTGTGTAGACATAGTTTATACTTATTTTATTAAATAATGTGCATTTTTGGCTATTATGAAAAGTGTTCAGTATTATTTTAAAAACCTGCAAGCCTGTGTTTCACTGTGCATAGTTTTGTATTTTCAGCAACAATGCGTGAAGTCTCTTCTGATTCCCTCCCTAACATGTGAATTGTCTTTGTTTTTGACATTTTATCATTCTAATGGAGGCATAGTGGCATCTCATTGAGATGGGAATTTGTAATTCCCTAAGATATAGTATTTAGCATATTTTTATACCTATTAGCTCCCTCTATATTCCCCATCAATGACAGCTCCTTTCAATTATCCCCATTTTACTAATTATTTTGTGAAATCCATGGTGGGAAATAATAGGTTGTAGGGAAATAGAAAACAAAGTTGGTTAAGAGAGGAAGAAAACTAAGTTTAAAATTTCAATCTGCCAATTTATTCATCAAAATGGTCTTTTATAAAACTTCAGTATTGGTACAGTCTCATTCCTATCTCTCTGCTCTCTTTCTACCATTCAATAGAAATAAGGAATGGAGAAGCAAGTATGATTGTGAACGATAGGTTTATAGATGTTCAAGGTGAGATTCTCTTAAGTATGTATAAATGACATTCTGGAATTTCTCTTTTGCTTATCGACCAATCCGATTTGTCCGGTGCTCCAATTTCTGATCACTAGATCACTCTCTCTCATATTTATACCAGACAAATGGTCCTTACTTCCCTGTTTAATTCCCCCCTCCCCTTCCCTCCCTCCATCCCTCCCTCCCCCCCTCTCTCTCTTCCTCCCTTCTCTTTCCTCTCTCTCATTCTTTCTTTGTTTCTTTGTCTTCCTTTTTTTTCCTGTCAGTAATATTAGTATTTGAACTCAAAGATTTCCAAGCAGGTACTCTACCATGGAAGCATCCCCTAATCATTTTGATTTTAATTCTTTGTAGAATGGGGTCTTATACCCTGGCTGACTGAGTACTGATCATCCTGTTTATATTTCTGAGATGACGAGGCTGGTTGGCATGGGTGTTCACTATCTTATGAACTCTTTGCCAAGGATGACCTGAAATCATGATTCTCCCAGTCTCTGCCTTACAAGTTTCTAAAATGACTGTTGTGAGCCAGGAGGTCCATCGCCTGTTTTCCCTTTCACACAGCCATTTAAATGTTGGGAAGAGCCTGGGGCATGTACTCTTTTCACTTGTAAGTAATCACATTGTCTTCTATCAACTTCCTCAACTTTTTTGTCAGTTGTGTAGCTTGAACTCAGGGCCTGGAGGCTCTCTCTGAACTTTTGTCAGTTGTGTAGCTTGAACTCAGGGTCTGGAGGCTCTCTCTGAACTTTTATGCCAAAGGGTTACAGCTCTATCACTTTGAGCTACAGCTCCAATTCTGTTTTTCTGCTTGTTTATGGGAGATAATCATCACATGGATTTCCCTGCCAAGGTTGGCTTTGAACTAGGATCCTCAGATCTCAGCCTTCTGAGTAACTAGGATTAGAGGCTTGAGTCACTGGCGCCTTGCTATTCTAAGTTTCTTATTTAGGAAAGATAGTGGACAACACATGACAATCTCAGGTTAATGGATACCAAAACACATGGAAAGTTCTGATAATACATACACAATTAAATTGGCTGTAATTCACAATAAACAACTATACATTTATTTATATAGATCCAGAGAAAAGTAAATTGGAGGCTCCAACCATTAAAAAAATGATAAGGAGAAGAAACTGCTAATTTTACTGGTTTCATCAATCCACACTGTACTTGTGTTGAACTATTACACTGAATTCTATTACTAAGTGCAATTAACACATACTAATAAAAATATAACATTTCAGGAAACTTGCATGGGGAAAATTTTCACCCCTATACTTGTTGCACTGATATAAGAACCACCGTGATGGTAGAGTATTTTGAGAAGTTTGGTACAAGTGAGTCATATTCTTGGACTTTATTCTTCCAGTCTGTTTCTCACCAGTGTAAACTTTGAGAGATTACTGGGTAACAACTTTTGGTTGTTACTGAAGTTCATTATGATGACGATAAATATTTTTTTTCTTCTTATAAGAAAGCAAAAAAAAATTGAGGCTGGGAAGGTGGCTCAGTGGGTAGAGTGCTTGCCTTACATGCATGAGGCTCTGGGTTTGATTCCTCAGCACCATATAAGCAGAAAAAGCCTGAAGCTGTGCTGTGGAAGTGGTAGAGTGCTAACCTTGAGCTGAGAGCTCAGGGACAGTGCCCAGGCACAGAGTTCAAGTCCCATGACTGACCAAAAAGAAATCCCAAAAAACAACTTGAAAGAAAAAAAATGAAGTTAAACTTTATTTCCTTAGAAATTGCAATATGAATTCTCAGAAATATATGGTTACTACTAAGGTAAAATATACACTGCAGTTATTAAACTGAATAATCTATTTAATGATAAAATATCACATTAAATTTCCATTGGAAAAGACTTGTAGTAAGCAGTATCTTGTTTATTCTTCATCATACAGTAAAAATGAGGAATTGTCGCCTCTGATTAATGTTAAATGCTACTAGGACTACAATTTCATGTACTTTTTATAATGTTATTGCTCCATTAAAACCAAAAGTAGCTTTATATAATATGATTATGAATGTTTAATTTGTGAGTGTGTGTGTGTGTGTGTGTGTGTGTGTGTGTATGTGTGTGTGTGTGAGACTGAAGATCAAGTAATGTGTCTGGTGCATGCTCTGTAAGTGCTCTACCACTGAGCCACACTGTCAGCACTCGAGCTCATATTATTATGAGCTTGAGCTGTTCTTTTCAGATAAAATAAGTACAGGTCATGGTCATGGAATTGAGGATCTAAAGTATCATAAGTTTTAGGCTACTTGAAAGATTTCTTTTATATTTTAACAGTTAATAGTAAGCTCATGCATAGTTTAAACCTGTAATCAATGTTATGGGAATAAAAGAATACCCTAACTAAAGGTTTTCTATTTAAATTTTTATACATTTTTTTCAATTGAATACTTAACATTGTGCTATTTAGATCAAATGCGTATATGATTTTAAAATGACATTTTCAGCATATCTTAACATGGAAGAACAATTTATCATGCTTAATATTTTCTATTCATCAGTGAAAATAAAGTTCAAAATGAAAGGGAATCTGGTAATATTTTACAGATAACATTTTTCATATACTGTCATCAATGAATATGGAAAGCTCAAAATATAAGCAATGGGAAATAAAAGTATGAAGCAATTAATACTTTGCTCTGTGAAGTGAGCATGGATAATTCAATGAACTCATTTGAATCTTTTATAAAACAGCACCAATAGAGAAAGGGTTTTCTGCAGCAGTGTTTATGTCTCTAAATCCAATAAGTAGAGATAATTTTTTCGAGTGACAATTATTCATTTCTTTCTTTCTTATCAAATTTATAGACAATAGACAGTATAGCATTTGGTTTGAAACAAATTTCTACTTTGTTCTCTCTGATCTCAGAAAATAGACAAAAGAGCAATATATTTCAGTTTTCAAATCTAGTTTTGTAACATCTGTTAATTTCCTAAATTTCTTCCCAGAGTCACAGAGTTCTGCCCTCATTGTAGCTTGTATGTATGAATCACATAAACCGCTAAATATCTGAAAGAAGCAGAACAGTGTATCAAAGCATCTCACAAATTTATGACACGCATAGTAAGTGTTAAAAGGAGGAGGCAACAATGCTCGATAAGAAATGTACTCATTACCATGCTAATAAAACTGTAACCCCTCTGTACAGTATTTTTACAATAAAAATGCCCAAAAAAGATTTCACAAAGGTTCAATACTTTGATACAAGAAAATTTTGTATTTCAGAATCACAGGCTCTATTAAAAATTAAATTTATGATAAAATAAATCACGTTATTTTACTTTTGTATTCTCTTTTGTTGCTGTTTTAGATTTATGTAACTTTTGTCTTGTATGTAAGTTAATCTGTTTGGGGGACAGTTAGGGTGAACAAATGCAGCAGTGATACTCACTAGACACTGTTGAAAATGAACTATACGGGGGTGGGGGTGTGTTTGGGGAAGAACAATTGGGAGAAAATGAGGGAAGCAGTGACACTGCTCAAAAATGTACTCATTATCTGACTTGTGTAACTGTAACCCCACTGTACACCACCTTTAGAATAACAGTAAACAAATCATGTAGTCTTGATAAATTGATTTAGCTTTCTCTAGTATAAATGATCAGGAGAAGTCTCACCAATTTATTGGAAATATGTTATATAAAGAATTAAGGGGAGAGAACGACATTATATTTAAGGTTACTCAATTCTGAACAAGTGTGATCACAAATATATCTTTCTTCTTGTCAATTGGATGTGAGGAATAAGTCAGTCATATTTGATATCTGCATTCAATTGGTCATGGTTTTAACATTCCATAACTTTCTCATGGCATTTTTCACCTCTGCATTCCTCAGTGTGTAAATCAGTGGGTTGAGAAAGGGTGTGCCAATGGTATAAAACACTGTCACCATCTTGTCCACAGAGTACGTGGTTGGAGGACGTGTATACATGAATATACAAGGAACAAAGGATATTATAACTACAAGGATGTGAGAAGAGCAAGTGGAGAGAGCTTTCTTCCTTCCTTCTGCACTGTGATTTCTCAGTGAATGCAAGATGACAAAATACGAGATCATCAAAATCAAGAAACTGCATGAACAAAGTGCTCCACTGTTGGACACTATCATGAGGTTGACCATGTAAGTGTCCGTGCAAGCAAGTTTCAACAAGGGCTGCACATCACAGCAATAATGGTCAATTAAATTGGGTCCACAGAAAGGCAATTTTACCAGCAAGACAATCTGAGAAGAGGCATGTATGAAAGACCCAGTCCAGGCAAACACAGTCAAGATGACACAGACCTGTCTTCTCATGATGGCTGAGTAGTGCAAAGGCTTACAGATGGCTATATAGCGATCAGCAGCCATAAAGATGAGGATAAAGATCTCCATGCAACCAAATAGATGGAGTGAAAAGACTTGGGTTATGCACTCGTTGTAGGAAATGATTTTCTTTGTGGAGAGGGAATCCACAATGAGCCTTGGAGCTATGGATGTGGAGAAGCAGAAATCAACAAGGGACAAATAAAACAGGAAGAAGTACATGGGGCTGCCGAGCGTCCTGCTGAACTTGATGGTCACCATGATGAGCGTATTTCCCACGACGGTGCTTCCATAGAAAGTTAAGAAGATGAAAAACACGAGGTTTTGCTTTTGGGGATCCTGTGTTAGCCCTAACAGTATAAATATAGTTACACTGCTGTTATTAGGCATTGTTTCAGTTGGTGCTGAGTAACACAGTTTACAGAATTAAAAACGAAAAAGAAAAAGAAGAAAAAAGGAAATCTGCAAAGGAGCAGTTATGTTTTTAGTTATGAAGTTGATTTTTACTGAAGTTATCAATTTAACATTATGAAATGCAATTTGCCTATTGCACATAGAAGTAATGAAAGGGAAAACAGTTTTTTAAATGAAGCATGTATTATTTTATGTAATTTCTTAGGAGGCAACAATCTTGTTAATTTTGACAAGGATCTATTATAAATAATTGGAAAACATGATGAATACACTGGGAAATATGTCACACAATTTAATTTACTATGCTTTGACATTATTTGCAGACTTGACAATTGTTATAAGCAACATTTGAGATACATATTTTGAATACTGCAATGTAATTATTTAAACATCAGAGACTATTATCCTCAATAAAATCTAGGTGCACACTCTCAGTCCTACAGATGCAGAGTGAACAAAAGTGGCAGAAGTTGTGACAAAAATAGTGAATATTCTTCATTTCAGAAATGAAGAACCATCAGCTTTGTCCAGTTAGTTCAGAATTATGGTAAATTCTTACATTGGTTAAATTCATATTATTTAAGTTTGCCTCTCCATTGCATTAGTTCTATATTCTTCAACAAATTTTCATGCAAAGTAAGCAGACAGTGATCACAACATGAAATAAAGTACAGAACAAGTGACATAAACCAGAAAAGATCTTCTATGAAGATTTATAATGAAACACCAGGTGCTTAGAAATAATGTCTGTATCTTCAGTCAGAACTGACAATTTCAGTCTAATTCTCACCATTTATATTTGTAAATATCTTCTTTTAGATGTCAGGTGAAGAAAGGGAAATATAAAGAGAATTGACATTAACTTGTAGTTTAATCTCTAAAATATTTTATTTATTGCATAACATACTTATTATAAATTCATATTTTATATACTTTAAGTTCATGTTTTGTTTATCTTAAATATATTTGTAAATATATTTAATAAACATTTATGTACTATTAATAAATACATAATTAACATATTTACTAGAATTTATTAATAATAGTAAATACAGTCATATAACTGTTAATACATATAATTGTAAAAAATTCAATTACATTTATCACAATATTCATATGAGTAGTTGTATTAAACACAAATAATATGTTTTAAAGTATTTTTAACATAATTCTATTGTTACTACTCATGCTAATTTAATCTAAATATATCTATAATGTTCAGTATCATTTTTATTAAATATTATATTTATATTTAGAAATGCATTTATGTATGTTAAATCTATTAATACATATGCAAATACACATTACATTTTATATAATGGTATATATTTACATAATATATTACATATAGGTAAATATTACATTCAAAATTTCACAATATGTTTAAAAGACAGGCAGAAAAAATTATTATTTCTAAAAATATAAATTTTAAAAATATAAACATATTTCACGGACAAGTCAAATGTTACCAGAAAGATGCGCAAATAAATGATTTTCAAAGGTATCCTCCTAATTAAAAATATAAAGAGAGTACAGATTTGCTTGGTTTTACTTTCAGTTACATTTAAATTAGAATTGGAGTTGTACAAGTTTTGAACCTTTGATATTTGTAGCACAATTTTTCTAGTAAATGTCTTTAAACAACGTCACTAAGGAATGCGAGAGAATGTCAGTTACACATGTTTTGATAGATGCTCAGGAGTCTGCAGACTCTAAGGGAGTGATTGTAAAAAGACACAGCAAAAAACTGCTGAAGACATTGGTTCAGAGGTTGAATTTCTCATAGATGGAGCCACGAAAGACACTAAGACCATTGCTGCAGCCCTTTCAGTGGTAGCAAAAGACATGAAGGAAGTCCAACTTCCACCACAGTACTAAATAAATAAATACATACTATGCTATATTTTTGAAAATGCTCATATGCAGTGGCGAGTTGCACATGTTAAATGCAATCATCTCTAAATACATTAGAAACTGAAATTCGCATTTTGATGCGATGTTTGTAGGATGACATTTTACTAAAATGAATTATGTGCTATATACTTATATACCCACAGGATTCTATACATTAAATCCTTTTGTAAGCTATTTATAAATGCGTAGTACTTATAGTATCTGATTTCAGTATGGAAATTTCATTTCCCTTAAAATGATTCAACTTGTCCACATTGAAAGTGTGTTACACTAAATTAAAAATGAAGTTGCAAAACGTCCTACCTTAGAAGATTGGGGCTCACATTGTCCTATCACTCAGCCATCCCAACTCTGTGTAGACAGGCAGTGTGCTGGCACTGTTGGGCCATTATTTCAGATCCTGAGGCTTGAATACAATGGTGAGTACACTGTTGATTGAGTGATAGAACTTGATGATCTTTGAATACAGAATTCACCACACTAACAGATAGACTGGCTTTATTTCAACATACAAATGTAAAATATATTTTAGGTTTCTAAAATAAGTAACAGAAATATAATCTGTTCAAGTATCTACATATAATTATTTACATACATTACAACGATATATGCAGCTAAAAAAATGACATTTGTAGAGAACAGTCATCAGTTTTGCTAATTATTGACATACGGCAACCTGACAGTATTTAGAGATTGCAGATAGATTCAGATTAAGCCTGTTTCATAATATTGTGTATCTGGCTGGCATTGAGAAACAGGGATGTCTGAGTCTTGTTATATTCATAGTAGCATTACCATTGCTGAAGAGAAATTCAGGGACAATTTCAGAGTGGTGACATTTCAATAGAATTAACTTTAAAATGATCTAATGGTGCTTAAGTAAAATATCTAACAGTGCTTACCTTGTAAATGTTGTTAGCACTAAGAAATACCATGCATGTCTTGATTGTCGCCTTCTTTTTCTGGGTTGTAAACCATTTTAGACAAGTCCTGTTTCTACACATGCCTGACATACTGTAGGAACTGGTTGTGCTATTATTATTCTGCAAGTATGAGACATGGTGACATTAAAAGATAGCTTACCAGCTTTGGTGACATTAAAAGACATCTTACAAGCTTTGGTAACAATGGAGGGAGTTTAGTGTCTCCTTTCTTTCTTCGTAAATAACTTGGGAACTATTTACTTTAATGAGAATTTTTAAAGTGCTTCTCATTAATATCTGATAATTCTGAAATCAGGATCTCTTGGATCTCCAAGAGGAATTTATGTTTTCACTTGGTTCCAGAATCATTTGATATTTTCTCTAACCACTCCTTGCACGGGATTTTAACTTTCATTTTTCCCCTCTATTCCCTGGTGATATACTTAACAAGAATGACAGAAAATATAGGTGTCTGGGAAACGCATTTCCCTAAAGTGTCTCTTCCCTCCCAATTGAGAAACAGGAGCCAGGTGAGGTAAAGAACTTAATCTGTATTTTGTCTTCTATTATGCAAAAGGTAGGCTATTACTTCAACTAAAATGACATTCAGAATAGCAAATGCAATGTTTATCTAGAATAAATAAAAACAATGTAGCACTCACACTTTTGTTCTAATAGCAATCTTAAATAAAATGATCATGGAAGAAATGGACAATCTGTGAATATGTGTGAGAATGTCCTGTGTGGTATAAAGGATGTGAGTGACAGAATTCACACAGCACCCACGCAATGTTGAATTTATTCACTGTAGACATGGATCATTTGAAAGACTATTTGATGGCCAAATATATAAGGAAAGAAACCTCACATTAACAACCTCACAGTAAATTTAACCAAAAGTATTGTAATTTTTTTATTGTGAAAATACCATACAGAGGGGTTACAATTACATGGGCAAGATAATGAGTACATTTCTTATCAAGCATTATTGCCTCCTCCTCCTCCTTTGTTTCCCCTTCCCATCCCTTCCAATCTCCCTCTTCCTCCCTACCTCCCCTGCCTCCCCCAGCCAAAGTTGTAAAGTTCATTTTTCAACATAACGTCTTGTACGTCTCATTGTTGCAATGGGGTCCACCTGTAGCACTATTTAAACAATTTGTTTTTTCCCTTCGTCTCCACAAATTATATCAACATCAAATACAGTGAAAACAGGGGATTGGAATTTTTAATGTACATATATCAATTGGTCAGTGTGTGTGTATGTGTACCAAAGACTCTACAGTCATCAATAATTTAGTAAAAATGAATGACTGGAGGAGAAAAATGAAAAACTTCTGGGGATAAAATTCAAAATTATTTTTATGAATGTATGCTCAAAGTCTTATAGTATCTCTCTCTCTCAAATTTTAAGTGTGATTGGCACAATCTGACAGGATGGTCCTATGTGCACTGAACAAAGGAAGTATCATCAAGAGATGAATGATTCCATCACTCATGTTTATGTAGTACTTACATGTGCCCATTGACTTGACAAGATGAAAAGGACACTTCCGTGCTTTGAACTGTCACAAAGTTTTATGCTAATCTTGAGAAAAAAATATTCAGCACAACTGAAAACTTCAAAGAAGTCTATAACTTAATCTCCCAAGAGCTGGCAAGGTCATTCAAAATGGGAAAATATCAAGCAGTGGTCACTGTCAAAGTATGCAAAAGGAAATGGGATAAGTAAATGAATTTGCTGCCCTAAATAGGGATGTGAAGCGATTAGGAAATGAATTTGAAGTACGTGAGTAAGTCATAAATCACAATTAGTAATCATTTTGACAAATGTGTCATACTAATTTGAGATGATAAGTTGAGAAACTAAGTGTGAGTGTATGGGAACTCTTTGGAATCTTTTCACAAAGTTTCTGAAAATATACATCTATTTGAAAATAAATTGTGCAATTAATATAAATATAAGATTATTATAAAATTTGACAGTCTATTGGATACCCAAAGAGCTTTAATTTGTATAAACAATTTTTATCTAAATGTTGGCAGATCTAACTAGCATTTACTAAAACATAGCATTTTAGAAAATATTATTCTATCATCCATTATTACTATTTTTGTTCAATTGAAATGATGGGCCAATTTATAATAATTTATTATTCATACCATTTTTATGTGTATAGTACATTGCATGCCATTCAATCACAGTCTTATACAGTCGACACTCTTGTCCATCTACAGAAATCCATCTTCAAATTCTGAAACTCTCTGTCCATTCAATAACCCACTATTGTACCTCATTCCAGTCTGATAACCATAATTCTACAGCTATTGAGTATGACTTTGAACACTCAAGGTACCTCAGATCAACTGAGTCACTCAGCATGTGTGCACTCCAGTTTTGTGTCACTTCATGACCTTGAGGTTCACCAGCATGTCACCATTTCCTGAGTTTTGAAATTGAAAAATAGTTGAGGTCATTCTTGCCATACATTCGGTTTATAAATCCATCTGTTCATAAATGTTTCGTTTGAATTCATGTGTTGTCTATTCTGAATGATAGCATTCTAGCCACAAGGGTAGAAATGCCTGACAAAATATTAATTCTTCATGTATTTTGATTGTATGTTTGGAAATAGATGATTGCTTTTAATCTGTGATGTTTAAGAAGCATGTTTGAAGGAGGAGAGAGTATCTTTCATAGCAGAACAGTTTTATAAAGCCAAGCAATGTGAGAGCCTTCTTTATCACCACCAGTTTTGATTTGCAAATATTTTATGTATTTCTTCATTCATTTTTAGTATATCTTTAAGTAGCTGCACACACGAAGCATCATTTAACAGAGCAGTATATGAGTATGGGACATGTTGGCCTATATCTGTCTCGCTCTTCCGTCTATCCGCCTTTGTTCTCTTTGGAGTACTAGGGCTCGAACTCAGAGCCTCATTCTTGCTCGGGTGTCTATGACTTGAAACGCACTTCCAGTGCTAGTCTTTGCTGGTCATTTTTGAGATCCAGTCTAGGAAACATTTCTGGTCAGGCTAACCTCCAACTGTAAATCTTATGCTCTAAGCCTCCCAAATACCTTGGATTACAGGTATGAGCCAAGAGCAACCAGCAATGACTCATTTCTTTATAGTGCTGTACAGATATTCTTTCTCTTACATTAAAACACTGTCTCTCTAAACCAATCATAAAGTAAAAAAGAAATAATGGAACCATATTCTAAATATTCCTCTATTTATGATAGAATTAAGTCCTAAGAAACCTGTTGTATCAAAAATCATAATACAATGCACTGTAAGCTCAGAATCATCCACATGGTACACAGTATGCTACTGCAGCCATCTATACATTTTTCCCCAGGATTTGGAGTAAGGAATAAAGTGAGTATAAACATCGTTACGTCTGTTTCTGTGCAGACATAATGTATGCTTAGTTTATTAAATAATCAGGCTATACGTCTGGCCTTTATGAAGATTGTTCAATGTGTTGAACACAAGCCTGTGTTCCACTGTGCATGTATGTATTGTTAGCAGCTATATAAAAAAGATCTTTGGATTCATTCCCTCTCTACGTAACTCATATGTGTAGTCTGTGTTTTGAAATGTGATCATTCTAATACATGCATAGTGATAGGTCATTGAAAGGGTAATTTGTAATTCCATAATGATATATAGTACTTAGCATATTTTCAGGTGCTATTTACTCACTGGATATTCTCCACCAATGTTATGTTGTTCCCTCATTTCATTTTCTAAATGCCCATGGAAACCATGGTGGAAAACAGGAGAGAAAGAGAAAAATAAGAATGGTTAAGAGAGGAAGAAAAACAGGTTTAATTGTTCAATCAACCAATTCATTTTTCCAAATGGGCTTTTATAAAACTTCACTGTTATACATCTTTCAGCCATTCAATAAAAATAGGGAATAGAAATGTAAATGTCATTGTGAGTGGATGGATCTGTCAACCTCATTTTTAAAGAGAAATGTCAATTTGATCATTCCAACTTGTCCAGGAGTTCCAATTTGTGATTAGTCTTTCTCGTGTTTATATTAGCTAAATGGTCCTCAGCTCCCTGTTCAATCCTCCTCCCAACTCTTTTCTCTCTCCTTCTTATTCTCTCTCTTTTTCCCCTCTATCTCACTTATCTTTGCCCTCCCCGTGTAATATTAGTGTTTGAACTGAAGATTTTCCCATCTCCTCAGCATTTTGATTTTAATTCTTTGTAGAATGGGGTCTTACATTTACCACCCAGCCAATTGAATATGGATCATCCTATTTACATTTCCCATGGGTCTGAGATGACCAGAACATGTCATCCAGCCCAACTTGTTGTGGTTGGCATGGTGGCTCCCTGTCCCATGAATTGAGTCAAATAGAGGCCTAGTAGCATCTCATTGAGATGTTAATTTGTAATTCCCAAATGGTGTTCAGCATAATTTCACCTACCTAGTATCTCACTCTATATTCCCCACCAATGCTTTCTCATTTCAATTCTCCCCACTTTACTCTCTAATTGTTCTATGGACACCTTGTCCAGCTTGTGTTGCTTGGCACGGGTATCACTATCTTCTGAAGTATTTGAGGTCTGGCAGGAAAACATGATTCTCCATCTCTGCCTTCCCCATTTCTAGGGTGACAGGTGTGAAACACAATATCTTGGAACCCACTGTGGTGTGATGGTCTTTTAAGACTGTCTGACAACCAAATCTTACTATTGGACCTTATTCCTCTAGTTCCTTTCTTACCAGTACAAAAAGGAAAAGATCATTGACTAACACTCTTTGATTGCCACTGAAGTTCATTATGCTCACAATAAACATTCTTTCCTCTTTCAAGATAGAAAGAAAAAAAAAAGAAAAAGTAATTTGAAAGAAAGATTTTAAATTTCATTTCCCTGTCATTATGTATACTCTTGAATGGAAATAGGCATTATCAAAAATGTATATTGACTACTAATGTGAGATATGCAATTTATTTATAAACTGAACAATCTATGTATTGGTAAAAATATAATGTTACATTTCCATTGAGAAAATTTGTCATAAGCTAGGGCCTGGTGGCTCATCCTTGTAATCCTAGCAACTCAGGATGCTGAGATCTGAGGATCACAGTCCAAAGCCAGCTTGGCAGGAAAGCCTATGAGACTCTTATCTCCAATGCTGTGGCTCAAAGTGGTAGAGCATTAGGCTTGAGCAAAAGTGCCCAGGAACAGTGCTTAGGCCTTGAGTCCAAGTGCCACGATCCAAAAAACAAGACAAAACAAAACCAAAAACATGAAATAAGCTGGAATAAATATTATCTTAATGATTTTTCATCATAACTCCCAAATTAGGAGGCTTTGACACTTCTGATTAATCTCTACTAAAAGCAAGAGTCATATACTTTCATAATATTATTACAGTATAAATTGGTAGATTCTAAACACTCAATTGTATATGTATATTCCACCCTGTGTTTCAGCTAAAATAAATGTAAGTTATAGTCACTATATCAATTTTCTAAGGTTTCATGAATATTAGGAGCTTGAAGATTTTTTCACATTATTAGGTAAACTAAATTCTGGCTTGTTTAAACCTTAATCCAGTAATTTATAGCAAATCAACATTATGAAAATAAATGATTTCTCTACCTGCAGGTTTGTTAATCTAATATATTTTATGTATTTTCAGTGAAATACTTGACTTTGGTTAAAAACATTTTCAGCCTATCAAAAAATGGAAACACAACTGAATATGTGTTATGTTTTCCATTCATCAGTGAAAAATAATGTAAAAAATGAAATGGAACCTGGTAACCTTTACTACAGATAATATATATTTCATACACTGCAATCAATGAAGATGAAAAGCTGAAAATATAAGCCATGGGAAATAAAAGTATAAAACTGCTCTGTAAATCACAGCATGAAAATTTTGTAGTAATTCTATGAATCAACATGAAATTTTTATGAAACAACACCAATAGAGCAAAGGTTTGCTACAGCAGTGTTTGCTTTTCTCTAAATTCAATAACAAGAGACAATTAGAATTTTGAGTGACAAAGATTCATTTATTGTTTTCTTACCATCCGATTTACAGATAATAGATCTTACAATACTTGACTTAAAACAAATTTCTATTTTTTTATGGTATCAGAAAATAAGCAAAATACCACTACTTTTACTTTTTTGAAATTTAGATTTGTAACATCTGTTAATTTTTGAGCTACTTCCCAGAGTCAGAATTCATTTTAGCTTGATTATGCTAATCATATAAACAGCTAAATATTTGAATAGAATAACAGTGTAATAAAACTTATCACAAATTTATGACATTTACAGTGATTATCAGGTATCACTAAATTTGAATATACTAGCACAAAAATTCCTGTATTTCAGAAATACAGATCTATTTAAAGTTAAACTGATAAAAATAAATCATGCAGTTTTCATACACAGATTTAGTATTTTCCAATATAAATTTTCAGGAGAAGCTAATTTATTGGAAATGTTATATATAGAACTACATAATATTTAAGGATACAGTTTTGAACAAATGTGATTGCAAACACATCTTCTTACCAGGTGTGTGGAATAAGCTTTGATAATATAATATAGGCACTTATGTGGGAAAGGAGCTCTTAAGAAAGATGATACACTTAACAGTTCAGGGAAACTACTATTTTAAAGCCAGAAACACATAGAAAGTCAGTGTCAGATTGCATTAGATAAGAATGAAAAAACATAGGCAAGTTTAGACCTTTGAAATTGCATAGTTGGGAAAAGATTTGGAGGAGGAAATTCTATTGGTACATTTTTTTCTGAGTTACTCTTGCCTTGAAATGACATTTTAAGCACTTAGATACTTTCTGTGTTGTATCAGTCACATTTGATATTCTCACTTAGTCATGATTTTGTCATTCCATAACTTTCTCATGGCATTTTTCACTTCTGCATTTCTCAATGTGTAAATCAGTGGGTTGAGAAAGGATGTTCCAATGGTATAAAATACTGTCACCATCTTATCTTCTGGGTATGTGGTAGGAGGACGTGTATACATGAATATACAAGGAACAAACATTAGAACAACTATAATGATGTGAGATGTGCAAGTGGAGAGAGCTTTCTTCCTCCCTTCTGCACTGTGGTTTCGCAGTGAATACAAGATGACAAAATATGAGATCAACAAAATCAAAAAACTGGATGAACAAATTACTCCACTGTTGAATACCAACAACAGGTTGACCACATAAGTATCTGTGCAAGCAAGTTTTAACAAAAGCTGCAAATCACAGCAATAATGGTCAATTAAATTGGGCCACAGAAAGGCAATTTTACCAACAAGACAATCTGAGAAGAGGCATGTATGAAAGACCCAGTCCAGGCAAACACAGTCAAGGTGACACAGACCTGCCTTCTCATGATGGTTGGGTAACGCAAGGGCTTACAGATGGCCACATAGCGATCAGCAGCCATGAGGATAAGGATAAAGATCTCCATGAAACCAAACAGATGCAGGGCAAAGACCTGGGTCATGCACTCGTTGTAGGAGATGGTTTTTTTTGCAGAGAGAGAATCCACAATGAGCCTGGGAGCTATGGATGTGGAGAAGCAGAAATCAACAAGGGACAAATAAAACAGGAAGAAGTACATGGGGCTGCCGAGCGTCCGGCTGAACTTGATGGTCACCATGATGAGCATGTTCCCCACGATGGTGCTTCCATAGAAAGTTAAGAAGATAAAAAACACAAGTTTTTGTTTTGGGACGTCCTGTGTCAGCCCTAACAGTATAAATACAGTCACATTGCTGTTATTAGGCATTATTTCTGTTGATGTGGGGAATTCACAACTTACCAAAAAAAAATCTGTGAAATGCAAAGGAAGAATATAAAATCACTACTGAACTATGGCAGTTGAATCAATGTTCTTAGTCATGAAATTAACTTCCCAGCAGTTATCAAATTATGATTGTTTTATTTTTAACCAATATACTCTATTATCATGCAATGCAATTTGTAGGCTGTATATAAAGGTAATTAAAGAGCAAACAGTTCTTTAAAAAAAATTACACATAAAAGACAAGCTCATGCCTGTAACCCGAGCTATTCAGGAGGCTGAGATCTAAGGATTGCTGTTCAAAGCCAGCCTGGGCAAGAAAGTCCGTGAGGTTTGTATCTCCAATTAACCACCAGAAGACCAGAAGTGGCTCTGTGGTTCAAAAGGAGAGTTCTTGCCTTGAGCTGAAAAGCTGAGGGATAGTGCCCAGGCCTAGAGTTGAAGCCCCACGACTGACAAAAAAAAAAAAAAAGACATCTTAGGAGGAAATAACTTTTTTAGTTTTAAGAAAGGATCTTATTAATAATAGGATAGTATGATGAATATATGGAGAAGTTGTCTGCATGGCTTAATGTAATATGCTTTGTTATTATTTGCACAGGTGATAATTATGCTCTACATAATATTTGAGATACATACTCTGAATACGGCAATGAAATCACTAAAACATCAGCGATTATTGTCTTTAATGAAATCGAGCTGTTCAGTCTCAGACACACAAATAAAGAGTGAGCAAAAATGGCAGGGATTGTGACAAAAAACAGTGAATATTCTTCACTTCAGCAATGAAGAACAACGTAGTCTTTCCAGTCCAGAATTAACGTTAGCTGCTACATTGTCAAAATTTATATCCTTTAAATTTGCTCTTCATTGAATTCGTTCTGTATTCTTCAAATTTTCATGCAAATTAAGCAGCGATGACATCATGAAAGAAAAGTGGAGAATAAGTGATATAAATCAGAAAAAGATTTTCAAATGAAAGATTTGCATGGAAACACCAGGGCTTAGAAAGTAATCTCTGCATAGGGGGAAGAAGGCTACGCACTGACAGTGGGATAAAGCGTGAATCAATGCAAATGTGATACTCACTAGATAGTATGTTTGAAATGAACTCTAGAACTTGGGGGCAGGATGGGTGGGGCGGGGGACCAACTGGGAGAAAATGAGGGAGAAGGCGACACCGTTCAAAAAGAAGCGTACTCAATACCTGACTTATGTAACAGTAAAACCTTTGAGTATCACGTTTACAATAAAACTTCAAATAATAAAACCAAAATAATCTCTGCATTTTCAGTCACAACTGACACTTTCAGTCTAATTCTCACTGTATATTTGTAAATATCTGTTAACAGTTAACAATGGAAGAGAAATATAGACAGAGAATTGATACCAACTTGGTTTGTTTAATCTATAAAATGTTTTCTTTTCCACACAACTTAATGTATATTCATATTTTACATATTTTAAGTTAATATGCTTAATTATTCATCATACAAATATTTAATAAACATTTATGTATTAATAAATACAAATTAATATAAATAACAGTATATCATGTATCAATAAATAACATAAGTATACTTAGATAAATATTAATAACTATATATAAATAATATTAATTTTTTAAAAAACAGTTACATTAATATACTTACTAAATACGAACAACATATATTTCAAACCAAATATCTATCAATAAAATTTTAATATTAATAACTATTATATTTAAGTTTATTGACTATAAATATAAACATAAATAATGTTTGATATTGTTTTTATTAAATATTATATTTAATTTAGGAAATATATTTATGTTTGTTAAATATAGCATTGCATATTTAAATACACATCATGTATGTAATATAATATATATTTATATGGTCAATTTATAAAAATAAGTATACATGAGTTAAATTTTCACAATCTATTTAGAAAGCACACTGCCAAGGAAAGCATTATTTCTTGAAATACAAACATATGTCACAGCAAGACACATATTACCAAAGAGATGAACAAATAATTGATTTTTCAAAGGTATCCATCCCTTTATCAAGATGATAAAACATATGCAGATTTGTTTGGTTTTAGTTATAGTTACATTTAAATTCATGTTGGAGTTGTGTAAGTTTTGAGCCTTTGATATTTGTAGCACCATTTTTCTAGTAAACATCTTTAAACAAAGTCACTGAGGAATGTGTGTGAATGTCAGAGACATATGTTTAGATGGGCGTTCAGGTGCCTGCGATTTCTAAGGGAGGGATTGGAAAAAGACAGTACAAAACTGCTTGAAGACATTGGTGCAGAGATTGAATTTCTCATACTTGTGGCCAAGACAGGCACTAAAACCATTGTTGCAGTCCTTTGAATGGTAGAAAAAGACAGGGGAAATGTTTAACTTCCATCAGAGTAAAACAAACAAACAAACAAAAAACTATAGTATTTTAAAAAAATGTTCATATGTACTGGTATGTTGAATATCTTAGGATGACTTTTTCACTAAAAATGAAGTGGGTGCTATATACTTATATACACATATAATTTTATATATTAATTTCTTTTGAAAGCTATTTATAAATGCATAGTATGTGTACTATGCGAGAGGACATTCTACAATCTTGACTTTCTGTTTGGAAGATCCATATCTTTTAAAATTACTCAATTTATCAACATTAGAAAGAATGTTACACTAAATTAAAAATGAAGATTTAAAAAGTCTTAGCTTAGAAGATTGGAATTCACATTGTTAGTCCATTATTTCAGATCCAGAGGCTTGAGTAAGATGGAGAGTACACTGTTGATTAAATGGTAAAATTTGATCATCTTTGAATACAGAATGGACCACTCTAACAGGAAGTTCAGGTACACTGGCTTAATTGAATATTTCCAGCATGAGTTCTTTCAGGATACAAATGTAAAAAATATTTTAAGTTTCACGAATAAGTAATAGAAAAATGATCTATTCCAGTTTCCACATGTATTTATATGCATATGCTACTATGAACAGATAGCTATATGAAGGCAAAAATACTGACACATTCTTTATGAATGTGTGATTGACATAAGGCAATATGACAGCCTTAAGAGATTACAGATAGATTACAGATAGATACTGTTCCATAGTATTGTGAATATGGCTGGCACTGAGAAAGAGGGATGTCTGAGTCCTATTATATTCATGACAGCATCACCATTGCTGAAGAGAAATTCCTGGACAATTTCAGAGTGGTGACATTTCTATTGAATTAACTTTATGATCTAATGGTGTTTAGATAAAATTTCTAACCATGCTTACCTTGTAAAGTTGTTAGCATTAGGAAATACCATGCATATCTTGATTGTCATCTTCTCTTTCTGGGTTGTAAATGTTTTTGGAAAGTCCCTATTTTTCTCCACATGCCTGACATACTGTAGGAACTGGCTCTGCTATTACTGTTCTGCAAGTTCGAGACATGGTGACGTTAATAGAAATCTTACCAGCTTTGGTAAGAAATGGAAGAAGTTAAGTGTGTTCTGTCTCCTTCCTTTCTTCATAAATAACCTGGCAGCCACTGACTCTAATGAGAATTTTTAAAGTGCTTCTCATTATCTCTAATGATTCTGAAATGAGGATCTATTGAATCTTTCTCCAGAATCATTCAATATTTTCTCAAACCACTCCTTGCACAGGATTTTAACTTGCATATTCTCACTTCTTTATTCCCCAATGATATATTTAACAAGAATAATGTAAATCATAGGTGTCTAGGAAACTTACTCCCTAAAGAATCTCTTCCCTTCCAATTGAGAAACAGCAGTCAGATGAGGTAAAGTACGTAATCTGCAATTTGTCCTCTATTATTCAAACACAATGGGATATTATTTTAATTAATATTGTCATTTAGGGTAATAAATGCCATTTTGTCTAGAATAAATTAAAAACAATTTAGCAACTTTGTTTCTAATACCATTCTCTAATGAAATTATCATGGAGGAAATTTTAATTTTTTTTAGTAGGTGTAGGCTAAAATTGTACAAGAAGAACGCCCTGTGTGGTACAAAGGAAGAGAGTGACAGAATTCACAAAGCACACACACACACACACAATGATTAGTTTATCTTCTGTAGACATGGATCAATTGAAAGACCCTATTCTGGCCAAATATAAAAAGAACGTAAGCATCTCAATAATCAACATCAGTAAATGTAACTAAAAGTACTGGAATTTTATAACACGCATACACATACATCGATTTCAATGTGTGTGTATGTGTACCAAAGACTATACAGTCGTCAGTAATGTAATTAAAATGGATGGCTAGGGAAAAATAAAGAAAAACTTTTTGGGTATATATTTCAAAACTATTTTTCTGGATGTACTCTTGAAGACTGATAATTTAACTTTTAGTTTTAGGTGTGGTTGACACAGTATGACATGCAAGATCGGGAGACAGCAGGTGGGAAAATAAGATTCTAGCAAGGGTTTTGGTGTGAGGCTACCACATATGCCTTGACATGGAAGACATTAATGACTATTCAATTCTTTGAACTTTTTCAAAGTTTTATGCTAATATTGAGAAAAATGCCTAAAACAGCACAACCAAAGACTTCAGAAAAATCTATCTGAAATCCAGAGAGCTGGCAAAGTCAATCAAAATGGGAAACAACCAAGTAATTGTCACTGTCAATGTATGCAAAGATAATGGTATTAGTAAATCAGTGTGTTGTCCTGCATAAAGCTGTAGAGAGAATTAGGAAATGAATTTAAAATTTGTGGGTAAATCATAAATCACAGTAATCATTTTGACAAATGTATCATATTAATTTGAGATGATCAGTTGGGAAACTAATTGAGAATATATGGGAAATCTTTGGAATCTTTTCACACCATTCCTGAAAATATATATCTATTTGAAAATAAATTTTAAATGATAAAGAAAAATGTAACATTATGTATAAAATTTGATTTAGTCTATTGGATACTCAGGAGCTTTAATTTGTATCTAAATTTTATCTAACATTTTATCTAATTGTTGGCATGTATGCCACTTATTAAAACATAGTATTTTAGTATTATTCAATCCTCTATTACCACTATTTCTGGTTAATTTAATTGATGGGCCAATTTATAAGAATGCAATTTATCATTCTTATGATTTTTATACATTGCATGCCAACAATTTACATTGTGTTAGTCATCATCCTTGTCCATTGACAAAAATCCTTCAACTTCAAATGCTGAAACTCTTTATCCATTAAATAACCCACGATTGTACCTCACTCCAGTCACTGATAGCCATAATTCTACAGCAACTGTCTATGTATCTGAATAGTCAAGAATCCTCAAATCTGCTTTCAATCAGCAAATGTGCATTCCAGGTTTGTGTCATTTCATGGCCTCCCAGTTCACCAGTGTTTTAATATTTCCTGAGTTTTGAAACTGAGTGTTATTTCAGCATGATTTACCATAGCTATGATCTGGACTCAACCCAGATCATAGCTTCACTAGTTGTATGAATCAAGAAAATGTGGTATATGTATATATACAATGGAACTCTACGCTTATAACCAGAAAGAATCCCACAGTTTTAATACACATATTTAGGATTTTATAGTAGAAACGATCAAGAGAAACAAATTTATTGGAAATATAGTATATAAAGAAATAGAACCAAGTCATACTTAGAGTTTTGAGCAAATGTGAATGCATACATATCTTTATTCTTATAAAACAGATATAGGGAATAAGCTGTGGTTATATAATACAAGTAGCTATGCGGGAAATAAGCTCTGGAAACGGACACATTTAACAATTCAGGAAACTAGTATTTTAAAGTCAAGAGCAAAGAGAAAAGGAAAGACAATCAAATTACATTAGATCAGAATAAAAAGTGGAGGCAAGATTATAACTTTGAAACTGCATAGTTGGGAAAAGATTCAGAGGAGAACTATTATTGGTACAAACTTTTCTGAATTAATCTTGCTTCCTCATGAAATGTTAAGCACTCAGTTACTTTCTGTGTTGTATCACAGAAAAACACATTTGATATTCTCACTTAGTCATGATTTTATCACTCCATAACTTTCTCATGGCATTTTTCACTTCTGCATTCCTCAGTGTGTAAATCAGTGGGTTGAGAAAGGGTGTTCCGATGGTATAAAATACTGTCACCATCTTGTCTGCTGGGTATGTGGTAGGAGGACGTGTATACATGAATATACAAGGAACAAGCATTAGTACAACAACAATGATGTGAGATGTGCAAGTGGAGAGAGCTTTCTTCCTCCCTTCTGCACTGTGGTTTCGCAGTGAATACAAGATGACAACATATGAGATCAACAAAATCAAGAAACTGGTTGAACAAATTACCCCACTGTTGGACACCAACAACAGGTTGGTCATATAAGTGTCCATGCAAGCAAGTTTCAACAAAGGCTGCAAATCACAGCAATAATGGTCAATTAAATTGGGTCCACAGAAGGGCAATTTTACCAGCAAGACAATCTGGGCAGTGGCATGTATAAAAGACCCTATCCAGGCAAACACAATCAAGATGACACAGACCTGCCTTCTCATGATGGTTGGGTAGCGCAAGGGCTTACAGATGGCCACATAGCGATTAACAGCCATGATGATGAGGATCAAGATCTCCATGCAACCAAATAGATGCAGGGCAAAGACCTGGGTCATGCACTCGTAGGAGATGATTTTCTTTGTGGAGAGGGAATCCACAATGAGCCTGGGAGCTATGGATGTGGAGAAGCAGAAATCAACAAGGGACAAATAAAACAAGAAGAAGTACATGGGGCTGCAGAGCGTCCTGCTGAACTTGATGGTCACCATGATGAGCGTGTTCCCCACGACGGTGCCTCCAAAGAAAATTAAGAAGATGAAAAACACAAGTTTTTGTTTCCGAGGATCCTGTGTCAGCCCTAGCAGTATAAATATAGATACACTGCAATTATTAGGCATCGTTTCGGTTGATGTGGAGAAATCACAGCTTTTAAAAAATAACAATCTGCAAAGGAGCAAAGGAAAAATATAAAATGACTACTGAATTGTGTCAGTTGAACCTATGTTCTCAGTCATGAAATTAAGCTTCCTGCAAGTTAGCATGACTGTTTTATTTTTCCAAATTCATCCATTTAATATCAAGCAATACAATTTGATGACTGTGGTTAAAAGTAATGACAGAGTAAACAGATCTTTAAACTAAGTATTATTTTAGTTGGTTTCCTTGGAGGTAATAAAGATTCTTAGTTTTAAGCAAGGATCTATCATTAGTGATAGGATAGCATTATGAATACACTGAGAAATCTTGTGTATAATTTAATTTAATATGCTCTGACAACATTTGAACAGTTTGGCAATTATGCTATAAGCAAGAAATGAGATGCATATTTTGAATACTGTATTGCAATTGCTTACACAACAGAGATTACTATAGTTAATAAAATTTAGATGTGCACTCTCAGATAAACACAGAGTGAGTAAAAGTGGCAGATTGTGACAAAAATAAAGAATATTCATCATTTCAAAAATGAAGTAAAACCTAGTCTGTCCAGTCCAGAATTAAGGGAAATTTCTAAGTTGGCAAATTTATATTTTTTGAATTTGCCTCTCCATTTCATTAGTTCTATAATCCTCTACAAATTTTCGTGTAAATCAAGCAGGCAGTGATGACAACATGAAAGGAAAGTGGCGAATAAGGAAAATAAACCAGAAAAAACTTTCATAAAAAATATTTACTATGAAACACCAAGACCTTAGAAAATAATCTCTACATTCAGTAACGTCAGACACTTTCAGTCTAATTGTCACTGTGTGTATTTGTAAATATGTGTATAGATATCAATTAAATAGATACATAAAATGACAATTGATACTAACTTTCTTTGTTAAGTCTATGAAATGTTTTTACTACACAATATGCATATTATATTCAATTTTATGTATTTCCATATATTTTACATATAATTTATTATTCATCTTAAATATTTATAGACATATTTAATAAAAATTTATGCATTAATTAATACACACTAGTATAATTAACATATTTACTTGTATTTATTAATAAATAAAATAATAATCATACTTATAAAATACTAATAAATATAAAAGTAGATAAAAATTTATTAAAATATCCACACAAATATATTTATTAAATACAAACATATATTTCAAACCATTTATTAGTATAACTTTAATATTATTACTATATTTATTTTATTGAATGTACATATAAATATTGTTCAATAATAATCTTGTATTTTAATATTATATTTATAGTTAATAAGTAACTTTATATGTTAAATATATTCATACATATATGATATATATTCTATCTTCTATATTATACAATCAATTTATATACAAGTTAATGTATATACATAGTCAAATTTTCAGAATATTACACTGCAGATGAAAGTATTCCTTTTTGAAATACAAGCATGTTTCACAGACAAGCTAAGTATTTCCAGAAAGATGAACAAATGATAATTAATTTTGAAAGGTATGCCTCTCCTTATTGAAAAGACCAAGAATACACAGATTTGACTTCACTTATAGTTACATAGAATTAATATTGGAGTTGTGTAAGTTTTTTACCTTTGATAGTTGTAACACAATTTTTCTAGTAAACATCTTTAACAAAGTCACTTAGGAATGTGACAGAATGTCAGTTACACATTTAGTTTACATGGATGCTCAGGTGCCTGCAATCTCTAAGGGAGTGAGTGTAAAAAGACATCGGTTCAGAGATTGAATTAAATTCAATCAGACCATTGCTGCAGCCCTTTCAGTAGTATCAAAAGACATGAAGGAAGTTCAACTTTCAATACTGTAAAAACAAAGAAACAAACAAAAACTATGCAGTGGTCTGTTGCATGTGCTTTATGCAATTATCTCTAAATATATTAGCCATTGAAATACAAATTTGAATTTTTATGGTTAGCATGACATTTGTCAAAATTTGTGTGTGTTGCATTAAATTACAAAGATTTAAAACATCTTACCGTAGAAGAGTAAGCTTCACATTGTCATATCACTGAACCATCACTACTGTCACCTGTGTAGACGGTAGTATGCTGACACAGTTGAGCCATTATTTCAGATGCAGAGTATTGAGTAATTTGGAGAGACACTGTAGATCAAGTGGTAGGACTCAGTAATCTTTGAATACAGAATGCACTACACTAACAGAAAGTACAGGTACACTGGCTCAACTGAATATTTCCAGAATGAATTCTCTCCACATACAAATGTTTTAAAAATAAGTTTCACAAATAAGTATTAGAAAAATAATCTATTCTAGTATCTATATGTATTTATATGCATAAATTACTATGGACAGGAAGATATAGGAAGGTAAAAATACTGACTCTTTACGAACGTGTTACTGACATAAGGTACCATGACAGCATTCACAGTGCAGATCAGCTCAGATTAACCCTGTTTCATAGTATTGTGGATCTGGCTAGCACTGAGGAAAGGGATGTCTGAGTCCAATAATATTCATGGCTGCATCACTATTGCTGAAGAGAAATTCCTGGACAATTTCAGAGTGGTGACATTTCTATTGATTTAACTTTAAAATGAACTAATGATGCTTACATAAAATATCTAACAGTGCTTACCTTGTGATGTCGTGAGCATTAGGAAAGACCATGCATATCTTGATTGCCATCTTCTCTTTCTGGATTGTAAACCATTTGAGGAAAGTCCCTATTCTTCTACATATGCCTGATCAATTCCTACATCACTGCAGGAATTGGTTGTGCTATTTCTATTCTGCAACTATAAGACATGTTAACACTAGTAGAAATCTTACTAGCTTTGGTAAGAAATGGAAGGAGTTTAATGTGTTCTGTCTCCTTCCTTTATTCATAATAACTTAGGAGCCAACTTACTGACACGAGAATTTTAAAAGTGCTTCTAAAATTTTAAAAGTGCTTCCTATTAATATCTCATTATTCTGAAATTAGGATTTCTTGGATATCCCTGAGAAATTTATGTTTTCACATGGTTCTAAAGTCATTTGATATTTTCTCAAACCACTGCTTGCACAGGATTTTAGCTTGCATTTTCTCCATTCTTTATTCCCTGGTGATATATTTAACAAGAATTATGTAATACATAGGTGTCTGGGAAGCTCATTCCTTAAAGTGTCTCTTCTCTCCCAGTTGAGAAACAGGAGCCAGATGAGGTAAAGGACTTAATCTGAAATTTGTGTTCTATTATACATAAAAGTGGAATAGTATTTGCATTGAAATGTCATTTAGGATAAATGGCATTGAAATGCCATTTTTGTCTAGAATAAATAAAAACAATTTATCACCCACACCTTTGTCTTTAATACTACTGTCTAATAAAATGAACATAGAAGCAATGTTTATTTCCCAGTAGATCTAGGCTGAGAATACACCAGAAAGTGAGTGACAGAATTCACACAGCACGCAGACAGTGATGTGTTTATTTACTATAGACATGGGGCAGTTGAAAGAATATAAGATGGCCAAATATATGAAAAATGTATCATTTGAGTAAACAACATAACAGTAAAGATACCCAAAAGCACAGTATTTTTATAACACACACATATACATATTGATATATCAATGTGTGTATATGCATACCAAAGAATAAATGGTCATCAATAATTTAAAAAAAATGTATGGCTAAAGAAAAAAACAAAATAAAACAAGTTGCTCGGGATAAACTTCAAAATTTTTTTTATGTAATTATTTTTATGTATTTTTTATGTAATCTCAGAGAATTATAATTTGTGTTTCTTGTTGATAAGTGTGTTTGACACAGTATGACATGCAGGAGTGAATAGTACGAGGGAAATGTGACAAACACTACTTCAATCAAGTGACCAAAGACTCCAGCCAGCCTGTTGATGTGAGATTACCGTGTGCCCATTGGCATGAAAGGATGATCAGGATATCTCAGCCCTTGAACATTTACAGAGTTTCCTGCTACTCTGGAGAAAAATAGTAAGAGAAAAAGCACAACTGAAGACTTCAGAGAAGTCTGTAACTTGAAGTCCAGGAAGCTGCCTGAGTCATTCAAGATGGGAAACTAACTAGCAATTGCCACTGTCCATTATGGCCACTTTTGTTGAATTTCAGTTGTGGACCAATTTGTAGGGACAAAATTTGTTACTCTTCCTGTTTTTATGGGTGTCGTACATTGCCTGTCTCCGTCACACTGTTTAACAAACATTGACCTTTCCCATTTGCAGGAATCCTATATTTTCAAATTCAGAAAATCTTCATCCATTATACAACAACTCACTCTAGTCCTATAACCATGTTATTTTGCAATTGTCTATGACGTTGAGTAGTCAAGGTATCTCAGATAAGCTGAGCCACTCAGCATGTGTGCACTCCAGTTTTGTGTCACTTCATGGCCTCAAAGTTCACCAGCATGTCCCTATTGCCTGAGTTTTGACACTGAATAATATTCTAGGTAATTCATATTCTACATTTGGTTTATAAATTCATTTGTTGATGAATGTTTGGTTTGAATAGCCAAGAGGGTAGAAATGCCTGTTCAAATACAAATTGTCATGCATTTTGAGTGTATGTTAGGAATGATCTCTTTTATATGGTGATTGCATATTGCATTGTTGAAGCAGGTGATGCCATTGTTTTTAGAAACTGAACCATTTATATGTACCATGAGCCTTCTTCATCATCACTAGTTTTGATTTGAAATATTTTTATGTATTTATTTTATTATTGTCTTTAAGTAATTGGAGCAGTAAAGTGTCATTTAATAAAAGAGTATATAAACAGTGCATCTTGGTCTGTTTCACCCCTTAGACCCACACGTTACTTTACAGTTAGTTCTAAATTTTGTGGTATATGCAATGCATTCTTCACTGCATTGTTACCCCCTCCCCACCACCATGTTTATCCCTCTCTCCTTGCCCAAGCCCCATTATTTGATTCAATATTGATTTAGTCTTTCTAAACATTTGTACTATTTGAGCTTTCCATAGCATTGGTTATAATTCCTTTAATTCATTTGGAGTTGCTTGCATACCTCCTAATGAGCATAAGTTTCTATGTGATTAAAAGAGGTTGCCATTCATAATAATTGTGATGCAGATTCACAATAAAATGTCACATTACTCCTGCTGTAATATCTACAATTTACAAAACGTTTGCACCTAGAGACAACCTGTTTTAATTTCATAGAAACCTAACTCAAATTGTGGATGAGTATATCTACCTTTATGAATAAAAGCATACATTATATGTAATACATTTCATTGTCATTAGGATCCTTTTGTAGTAATTATTTTTTAAAAAATATTTTTGTCTTCTAGCTCCTATGATAGGTTTTAAATGAACACCACCTGATATAGTACTATAATATTTTAGAATTTTAATGTGGCTTTTTTGTGGGGAAGGATGCCTGGTGATTGAATTCAGGGCCTGGATGCTTGTTTTTTTTTTTTCTCAAGGCTAGCACTCTACTACTTGAGCCACAGCTCTATTTTTGGCTTTTTGGTATTTAATTGAAGATAAAGGACTTATTGGCTTCCCTGCCTGGGCTGAATCAAACAGTGATGCTCAGACCTCAGACTCCTGAGTACCTAGGATTTATGTTACCACTGACCAAATTTTATATTGAGTTTTAGTAGTGAATTTAATACTTCAATTTTATTTGTATCATGGTATATCTTGAAAGAGTCTCAGGCTAACAGTACTGCTGGCACTGCAGTTTGAGCTAAATGCTTCCAATGGTAAGCAGCCAAAATCATACATCCATTCATATATCTGAAATCATATATCTCTTCATATATTCTTTTATCTATCTGCTATTATATCCAAAATCATATATTCATTCATAGATCCAATAATATATCTATTCATATATCCATTTGAAAGAGAGAAGAGCTAAATGCTTGCATCAGAGTTATTTCTCATGTCTTCGCCCTCATGTGAAGGTCTGAACAAGAGCACTATGATAAATTAGTGATTCCAATCAGATTGATTGTCACAAATGTCATTCAGTCTTCAATACCGCCAGTCATTTCAGATGTAACTTGACACTATCTCCTTATCTGTTACATTTCTCAACTAATTTTTTCTTTCTAGCAACTGGCATCATTTCTAAAATAATAATCCATACTTTCTTTTGCCTCACAATTTATGATTGGGCTAGCAATATTCTGTGATATTTCTCTGCATACACATGCATAAAACTAGGTTTGTGAATTTTTAAAATATTTATTGTATTAAATATACAGAGGGCTTTCAATTACCAGAGTAAGGTGATGAGTCCATTTTTCCCCTCAGTTCAGTTTCTACATACCGAATATTAAATAGTATAAATCAGTATATACTTAAGACACTTTCACCTCGATGTTCATTATTGTACTATTCACAATAGCCAAGATATAGAAACTGCCCAAATACTCTACAATGAAAGAATGGATCAAGAAATGTGACAAATACATACAATGGAATTTTGTTCATCTTTTTCAAAACAATGATAGTATGTCTTAGGCAGGGAACTCAAAACAACATTGTGATTCTACCTCACCCTAGTTAGAATGGCCATTACCAAGAGAACTAATAACAGATGCATGTGGGGATGTGGCCATAAGAGAACACTACTACACTGTTGGTGGGAATAAAAACTTGTTCAACAACTCTGGCTAGCAGTATGGAGGTTCTTCAAAAGTCTAACCATAGAGCTCCCCTATGACCCAGCAATCCCACTCCTGGTCATTTACCCAAATGACCACAAACAAGGCCACACTAAAGCTACCAACACAACTTTGTTGATTGCAACATTATTTATCATAGCTAAGATATAGATTCAACCCAGATGACCCTCTGTAGATGAACAGATCAAGAAAATGTGGCATATATACACAAAGGAATTTTATGATTCCATCAGAAAGAATCCTGCAGCTTTAACCCACAGATTTAATATTTATAGCAGAAATGAACATTAGATAATTTATTGGAAATATGTTATATGAAGAAATAGAGAGAACTACATTGTATTTAAAGTATACTTACAGTTTTGAATAAATGTGACTGTGAATATATCTCTCTCCTTATCAAAGAGGTATATAGAATAAAAATGATGTACAATGTTGGTAACTGTGACAGAAATAAGCTCTCAGGTAAAATGACACACTTAAGAGTTCAGGGAAACTACTACTTTAAAGCCAGAAACACATAAAAAGGAAAAGAAAATCAAATTACATTAGATGAGATTGAAAACATGTAGGCAAGATTATACCTTTGAAACTGCATAGTTGGGAAAAGATTCAGAGGAGAACTATTATTGGTACAAACTTTTCTGAATTAATCTTGCTTCCTCATGAAATGTTAAGCACTCAGATACTTTCTATGTTGTATCACAATATTTACAGAAAAACACATTTGATATTCTCACTTAGTCATGATTTTATCACTCCATAACTTTCTCATGGCATTTTTCACTTCTGCATTCCTCAGTGTGTAAATCAGTGGGTTGAGAAAGGGTGTTCCGATGGTGTAAAATACTGTCACCATCTTGTCTGCTGGGTATGTGGTAGGAGGACGTGTATACATGAATATACAAGGAACAAACATTAGTACAACTACAATGATGTGAGATGTGCAAGTGGAGAGAGCTTTCTTCCTCCCTTCTGCACTGTGGTTTCGCAGTGAATACAAGATGACAACATATGAGATCAACAAAATCAAGAAACTGGTTGAACAAATTGCCCCACTGTTGAACACCATCAACAGGTTGACCATGTAAGTCTCCATGCAAGCAAGTTTCAACAAAGGCTGCAAATCACAGCAATAATATGGTCAATTAAATTGGGTCCACAGAAGGGCAATTTTACCAGCAAGACAATCTGAGAGGAGGCATGTATGAAGGACCCGATCCAGGCAAACACAGTCAAGATGAGACACACCTGCCTTCTCATGATGGTTGGGTAGCGCAAGGGCTTACATATGGCCACATAGCGATCAGCGGCCATGACGATGAGGATCAAGACCTTCATGCAACCAAATAGATGCAGGGCAAAGACCTGGGTCATGCACTCGTTGTAGGAGATGATTTTCTTTGTGGAGAGGGAATCCACAATGAGCTTGGGAGCTATGGATGTGGAGAAGCAGAAATCAACAAGGGACAAATAAAACAGGAAGAAGTACATGGGGCTGCCGAGCGTCCTGCTGAACTTGATGGTCACCATGATGAGCGTGTTCCCCACCACGGTGCTTCCATAGAAAATTAAGAAGATGAAAAACACCAGTCTTTGTTTTTGGGGATCCTGTGTCAACCCTAACAGTATAAATATAGTTACACTGCTGTTATTAGGCATTGTTTCCGTTGATGTGGGGAAACCTCAGCCTACAAAAAAACAATCTGTAAAGGAGTAAAGGAAGAATATAAAATCATTACTGAATTGTGTCCGTTGAACCCAAGTTCTCAATCATGAAATTAACTTTCTTGTAGGTTAGTATGACAGTGACATTTTTTCAAATTCATCCATCTAATATCATGAAATGCAATTTCCCTGTTGCAAAGTTAATAACAGAGCAAACTATTATTTTAGATGATTTCCTAGGAGGTAATAAGTCTTTTAGTTTCAAGAAAGGAGCTATTATCAATAACTGGATTCATGATAAATACACTGAGAAATCTTCTGCAAAAGTTAATATACCTAAGCATATTTGATATTATTTGGCTATTACGCTATAAGTAAGAAATGAGATGCATACTTTGAACACTATATTGCAAGTGCTTAAACATCAGAAATAACTGTCCTGAATAAAATCTAGGTGTGCACTCTCAGGTATACAGACACAAAGTAAGTAAAAGTGGCAGATTGTGACAAAAATAGTGAATATTCTTTATTTCAAAAATGAAGAACAACCTAGTCTGTCCAATCCAGAATTAAGGCAAATTGTTATATGGCTAAATTTATGTTATTTTTGAATTTGCCTTTCCATTTCTTTAGTTCTATATTCTTTAAAAAATTTTCATACAGTGATGACAACATGAAAGGAAAGTGGAGAATAACTATTATAAAGCAAAAAATATCTTTATAAGAAAGATTTACAATGAAACATCAAGGGCTTAAAAAATAATATCTGCTTCTTTAGTCATGAGTGACACTTTTAGCATAATTCTCAGTGTCTATTTGTAAATAACTGTGATCAGATATCACTTGAAGAGAGATATAAAAAGAGACCTGATATTAACTTCATTTATTTAGTCAATAAAATGTTTTATTTACTGCACAAGAAACTTCTTATATATTCATATTTTTTATGTTTACATATATTTTACATATATTTTATAGCTTATAAATATAGATAAAAATAGATTAAATAAACATTGATGTATTAATGCATGCATTAATATAATTAACATATCCACCCATATTTATTAACAAAGAACACAATAAACCAAGTTATTATATTTATAAAATATCATATTATGTAAATATAACTATAAATAAATAAAATTACATTTATGAAAGTATTTACATGAAAATATTTATTATACACTAGCAACATATTTTAAACCAAGTATTCATGACTCTAATTTTAATATAAATAATTACTATATTTTTACGTATTGGGTATAAATATCTTAAGTAATGTTCAATATTAATATTTTATTGAAAATTATATTATATTTAGTAAATGTATTTGCATTTTTAAATACATTAATACACATGCAAGTATAGGTCATATGCTATATGCTATATTATACACTTATATGTATTCATATACTGAGCTTATATAAATGCACAGTAAAATTTTCACAATACATTTTATAAACACACTTCAGATGAAAACATTATTTCTTGAAATATATTTCATAAACAAGCCAAATATCACCAGAAAGATGGGCAAGCAATTGAGTTTCATAGGCCTGCATCTCCTTATTGAAAAGATCCAGCATTTACAGATTTGCTTCCTTTCACTTATAGTTACATAAAATTAATATTGGAGTTGTATAAAGTTTTCACCTTTGATATTCATAGCACAATTTTTCTAGCAAATGTTTTTAAACAAAGACACTGGGGAATATGAGAGAACGTCAGTTGCACAGTGTTTAGGTGGATGTTCAGGGGCCTGCCGTCTCTAAGGGAGTGATTGTAAAAGACACAGCACATAAGATGTAGGTTCAGAGATTGAACTTCTCATAGATCCCTGCAACCCTTTCAATGGTAGCAAAAGGCAGGCAGGAAGTTCAATTTCCATCACAGTAAAAACAAAATAAAAATAAGGTATGAAACTGTGGTATGTTTTTGAAAATGTTCATGTGCAATAGTGTAACAAATGAGTTCTATGCCATTATCTCTAAATACATTTGACATTTGAAATTCAAATTTCTATACTTTATGTTTAGGATGAAACTTTCACTAAAAATGAAGTAAGTGCTATATAATAATTTTATACAGAATTCCCTTTGAAAGCTTTTTATTCACGCATAGTACTTGTAGCATCTGAGAGGGTATTCTTGGAGTTCTATGTGGAAAATACATTTCCTTTAATATCACTCAATTTGTAAACATTTGGGTGTGTTACACTAAATTAAAAATGAAGATTTAAAACGTCCTACCTTAGAAGACTGGGACTCACATTTTCCTATCACTCAGCCATCCCAAACTCCCTTCTGTGTAGACAGCAGTATGCTGGCTCTGTTAGACCATTATTTCAGAATAAGATGTTGAGGACACTGTTGAGTAAGTAGTAGAACTCCATGATCTTGAATACATTACTCACCATACTAACAGGAAATACAGATACATTGGCTTTATTAAATATTCCCAAAATGGATTCTTTCAGCCCACAATGTAAAAAACATCTTAGGTTTCATGATTAAATAATAGAAACATAATCTATGCCAGTTTTTACATGTATTTATATATGTATATTACTATGAACAGATAGATATAAGCAGGTAAAAAACCTGACATGTTTGTAGAGAACAGTCATTGTTTCTAGTATTTATTGTTTTAAGGCAACATGAGAGCATTAAGAGACTGCAGATTGACTCAGATTAATCTTGTGCCATAGTATTGTGGATCTGGCTGCCACTAAGGAAGAGGGATGTCTGAGTCCTGTTATATTCATGATAGCATTACCATTGCTGAAGAGAAATTCCTGGACAATTTCAGAGTGGTGACATTTCTATTGAATTAACTATAAAATCCAACGGAGCTAGCGTAGCTTAAATAAAATGTCAAAAGTGCTTACCTTGCAATGTCGTTAGAATTAGGAAATACTATGCATGTCTTGATTGTCATCTTCTCTTTCTGGGTTGTAAACTGTTTTTGGAAAGTTCCTATTCTTCTATACATGCCTGACATACTGTAGGAACTGGCTGTGCTATTACTATTCTGCACGTATGAGATATGGTGACATTAATATATATCTTACCAGCTTTGGTAAGAAATGGAGGGAGTTTAATATGTTCTGTATCCTTCCTTTCTTCATAAATAACTTGGGAGTCAACTTACTAACGCAAGAATTTTAAAAGTGCTTCCGATTAATGTCTGATTATTCTTAGATCAGGATCTTTTGAATCTCCCTGAGAAATTTATGTTTCCACTTGGTTCCAGAATCATTCAATATTTTCTCAAACCACTCCTTGCACAGTATTTTAACTTGCATATTCTTTCTTCTTTATTCCCTGGTGATATATTTAATAAGAATGATGTAAAACATAAGCATCTGAGAAACTCATTCCCTAAAGTGTCTCTTTCCTCCCAATTGAGAAGCAAGAATCAGATGAAGGAAAGTATTTAATCTGCAATATGTCTCTTATTATTCAAATACAGTGGGATATTATTTCATTTAAAAATGACATTCTGAATAACAAATGCCATGTTTGTCTGGAATAAATAAAAACAATTTATCACTCATACCTTTGTCTCTATTACCACTCTCTAATAAAATGAGCGTGGAAGCAATGTTTATCTCCCAGTAGCTCTAGGCTGAGAAAGTACAAGAAGTATGTCCTGTGTGGTGCAAAGGAAGTAAGTGACAGAATTCACACAGCACACACTCAAAGAGGAGTTTATTCAATCTAGATATGGTTCATTTGGAAGACTCTATGATGGCCACTTATATAAGAGTTGTAAACATCTTAAACAACAGTAGTAACTGTAACTGTAAGTACTGTAATTTTATAACACACACTTAGTGTCTTAGTGATAAGTGTGTTTGTATGACATGCAGGAGTGAATGATAGCAAGAGGGAAATGTGACAAACACTACCTCAATCAAGTGACCAAAGACTCCAGCCAGCCTGTTGATGTGAGATTACCATGTGCCCATTGGCATGACAGAATGAGCAGGACATTTCAGCCTTTGAACCTTTACAGAGTTTTCTTTACAGAATTTTCCACTTCAGAGGACTTCAGAGAAGTCTGTAGCTTGAAGTCCAGAAAGCTGCCCAATACATTCAAAATGGGAAAATAACAATCAATCACCACTGTCCTTTGTGGCCATTTTTGTTGAATTTCAATTGTGGACCAATTTGTAGGACCCAGTTTGTTACTCTTCCTGTTTTTATGTGTGTAGTACAGTGCAAGCCTCCATCACATTGTCCTTTCCCATTTGCAGGAATCCTATATCTTCAAATTCAGAAAATCTTCACCCATTTTACAACAACTCACTTTAGTCTATAACCATGTTCTTCAGCAATTGCCTATGACATGGCATCTCAGATAAGCTGAGCCACTCTGCATCTGTGCACTTCCATTGTGTGTTACTTCATGGCCTCAAAATTCACCATTTCCTGAGTTTTGACACTGAATGACTTTATAGGTAGTTCACATCATATATTTGGTTTATAAATTCATCTGTTGATGAATGTTTAGTTTGAGTAGCCATGAGGGTAGAAATGCCTGCTCAAATGCAAATTCTTCATGAATTTGAGTATTAAATGAATTTGAGTATCTTATTAAAAATGGATAATCTGTTTTATGATGATTGTATATTGCATTGTTGAAGCATGAAGCAAGCAACACCATCTTTCATCGCAGTTGAACCATTTTATGAAGCCATGAAATGAGTACCTCAACTTTCTTTATCTCTATTAGTTTTGATTTGCATCGATTTATTTTTTAATTATTATCTTTAAGTAGTTGCAGAAGGAAAATGTCATTTAATAAAAGAGCATAGGAAATACAATGTACCTTGGTCTGTGTCAACCCCTTGGACCCACAACTTCCCACCCAGTTCTTAAATTTGTGGTATCTGCTATTTATTCTTCATGCATTCTTACCTTTTCCCACTTTCATCTCTAACCCTCTCTCCTTGTCCCAACCCCCTATTACTAAGGTGAACTTTCATTTAATCTTTCTAAAAATGTCGCACTTTTTGAACTCTCCATAGCATCATTTATAAATCAGTTAATTCACTTGGATCTACTTACATACCTTCTAATGTGTGTATACTAAGTTTCAATGAGGTTAAAACATGTCCTGAATAATCAGATAATTTTGATTCAAATTCACAAAGCAATGTCATATCATACCACCTAGATTCTCTAGACCTTACAAATAGTTTGCCTCTATTAACAACCTGATTTAATTTCATAGAAACCTAAATTATATTGTGGCTGAGTATTCTCTACCACACCACATGAACCACCCCCTAGGCATTTTGAACCCCTAGGCATTTTGATTTTAATTTTCTTTTTTTTTTTTTTTAAATTTTATTTTATTTTATTTGAGAACATACTGTACAGAGGGGTTACAATTACATGGGCAGGATAATGCATACATTTCTTACCAAGCATTGTAGCCTCCTCCTTTGTTTACCCTTCACCTCCCTTCCCAGCCTCCCCCCTCCCTCCCACCCAATCATACCCCCCCTCCCCCCCACACCGACATTGTAAAGCTGGTTTTGACATGACTTTTTGTACTTCTCATTGTTGCAACAGGTCCACCTGAATCCTTAAACGACTTGTTTGTCCCCATCTCCTCCACATGTTATACTGACATCAAATATAGTGAAAGCGGGGGTTACACTGTGGGGGAGGGACATACAAAGCAACAAAGAAATAATCTTATAAATGCGTTAGAAACACATGCATGAAAGAAACAAAAACATTAAAATACATATTTGAGGTTTCGTTTTCCTAACATCACATTATCTGACTTTTTCCGCTTGACTCATACCTATACTAGATATTGCAAATAAGGGAAACCATGGGACCTATGTTTCTTTGGGCCTGGCTTACTTCACTTAATATAATTTTTTCCAAGCCTTTCCATTTCCTAACAAATGGGGAAATGTCATTCTTTCTGATGGAGGCATAGAATTCCATTGTGTATATATAATTTTCTTTTAGAAGAATGGGGTCTTACAAATATCACCTAGCTGGTTGACAGTCGATTAACCTATTTACATTTCCCATGGGTCTGAGATGACAAGGACATGCCATCCTTCCGAACTTGTGTTGGTTGGCATGAGGGCTTTCTATCTCATGAAGTCATTCAAATAGAGGTGGGGGGTGGGGATGGGAAGGGATGCGAAGGGTAAACAAAGGAGGAGGCAACAATGCTCCTTAAGAAATGTACTCATTTCTATTCCATTGGTCCTGAGGTCTGTTCTTATGCCAATACCAAGCTGTTTTGATTACTAAGGCTTTATAGTAGAGTTTGAAGTTTGGTATTGATATTCCTCCAGCAGTGTTCTTTCCATTCAGGAGCGTTTTTGCTATTCGGGGTCTTTTATTGTTCCATATGAATTTTTGGATTGCCTCTTCTATTTCCTTGAAGAATGAGGGTGGAATTTTGATAGGTATTGCGTTGAAATTGTAGATAGCCTTGGGAAGTATTGCCATTTTCACGATGTTAATCTTTCCAATCCAGAAGCATGGGAGGTTTTGCCATTTTTTAAGTTCTGTGTTGATTTCCTTTTTCAAGATTTTAAAGTTTTCATCATAGAGGTCCTTCACTTCTTTAGTTAAGTTAATTCCTAGGTATTTTATTTTTTGTGGGGCTATTACAAATGGAGTAGCTTTCCTAATTTCAGCACAGACCTATAGCCATCTAATCTTCGATAAGGGAGCTAAAACAATAGAATGGAAGAAAGACAACCTCTTCAGTAAATGGTGCTGGCAAAATTGGTTAACTACATGTAGAAAACTTAAGCTAGATCCTTATATATCACCCTGCACCAGAATCAACTCCAAATGGATCAAAGACCTTGAACTCAAAGCAGACACTCTGAAAACATTACAGGATGGAATAGGAGAAACCCTGGGTCTCCTTGGCTCAGGCCGAAATTTTCTGAATAGAGACCCGGAAACACAACAAATCAAAGAAAGGTTGGACAAATGGGATTGCATAAAGTTGCAGAGCTTCTGCAGGGCAAATGACATAGCTAGCAAGATCAATAGAAAGCCCACGGATTGGGAGAAGATCTTTACTAGCCATACAACGGACAAGGGTCTCATATCTAAAATATACTTGGAACTCAAAAAATTAAACCCCCCAACAACAAATCCTCAAAGAAACAACTGCCCAATAAATAAGTGGGCGAAAGACTTAAAGAGAAACTTCTTTGAAGAAGAAAGAAGGATGGCCAATAGACACATGAAGAAATGTTCAACATCCCTAGCCATAAAAGAAATGCAAATCAAAACAACATTGAGATATCACCTCACTCCAGTTAGAACGGCAAAAATCAAGAACTCTAACAACAGATGCTGGAGGGGATGTGGACAGAAAGGAACCTTACTTCATTGTTGGTGGGAATGTAAACTTGTTCAACCACTTTGGAAAGCAGTATGGAGGTTCCTCAAAAGACTCCACATAGAGCTCCCCTATGACCCAGCAATCCCACTTTTGGGCATTTACCCTAATGTTTACAAACAAGACCACACTAAAGCTACCAGCACAACTATGTTTATTGCAGCATTATTTACTATAGCTAAGATATGGAACCAACCCAGATGCCCCTCAGTAGATGAATGGATCAAGAAAATGTGGTATATATACACAATGGAATTCTATGCCTCCATCAGAAAGAATGACATTGCCCCATTTGTTAGGAAATGGAAAAACTTGGAAAAAATTATATTAAGTGAAGTAAGCCAGGCCCAAAGAAACGTAGGTCCCATGGTTTCCCTTATTTGTAATATCTAGTATATGTATGAGTCAAGCGGAAAAGGTCAGATAATGTGATGTCAGGAAAATGAACCCTTAGATGTGTATTTTAATGTTTTTTTGTTTCATGCATGTGTTTCTAACACATTTATAAGATTATCTCTTTGTTGCTTTGTATGTCCCTCCCCCACAGTATAACCCTTGCTTTCACTATATTTGATGTCAGTATAACTTGTGGAGGAGATGGGGAAAAACCAGTTGTTTAAGGATACAGGTGGACCTGTTGCAACAATGAGAAGTACAAGTTGTCATGTCCAAAACGAACTTTACAATGTTGGTGGGGGGGGTGTTGGGGGGGGAGGAAGGAGAAGGATTGGGATTGGGGGGGAGGGGGGAGGCTGGGAAGGGATGTGAAGGGTAAACAAAGGAGGAGGCTGCCATGCTTGGTAAGAAATGTACACATTATCCTGCCCATGTAACTGTAACTCCTCTGTACAGTATGTTCACAAATTAAATTAAAATAAAAAAAAAACAAAAACAACAACAAAAAAAGAAATGTACTCATTACCTTGCCCATGTAATTGTAACTCCTCTGTATGGTATTTTCACAATTAAAAAAAAGAACAAGAAAATTATGTCACTTGTAGCAAAATAGATGGAGTTGGAAATCACCAAGATAATAAAATTAGCTTGACTGAGAAAAAAATAGAGGCATGGTGGCATCTCACTGAGAAGTTAATTTGTAATTCTGTAATGGGGTTTAACATATTTTCACCTACATATGATCTCACTCTATATTCCCCACCAATGTTACCTCATTTCAGTTCTCCTCATTTTAGTCTCTAATTGCTCTGTGGACACCTTGCCCACATTTTGTTGGTTGGCACGAGGTCTTACTATCTTTGGAATTATTTGAGGTCTGACCAGAAATCGTGATTCTCCCAGCCTCTGCCTTCCCCATTTCTAGGATGAATGGTGTGAGTTAATTACAATGTCCAGGAACCCTGTGTGGTGCAATGGTCTTTTGAGACCTTTGGTACAGCTGAAACTTACTTTTGGAATGTATTGCTCTAGTTCATTTCTTAATAGTGCAAAATGTAAAATATCATTGAATAATACCCTTTGATTGTTACTGAAGATCATTATGCTCCCTATTAAAATTATTTCCTCTTCCAAAAAAATAAAAAAGAAAAATTAACTTGAAAGAAAAATAATGATTTTAAATTTTTTCTATCATTATATGTTGTCTGAAATGGAAATAGGCATTACTAAATATATATACTGACTACTAATGTAAAATATGCAATTTAATTATTAAATGGAATTATCCATTTCTTGGTAAAATATCATGTTGAATTTCCATTGTAAAAATGTGTACTAAGCTGGGGGCTGGTGGTGCACCTCTGTAATGCTAAAGACTCTGGAAGCTGAGATCTGAAGATCACAGTTGAACGCCAGTCCAGCAGGTAAGTCTGTGAGACTATTATTTACAATCAACTGCACAAAACCTGGAAGTGATGCTGTGCCTCAAAGTGTTAGAACACTAACCTTGAAACACGGAGCTCGGGGATAGTGCCTAGGCTTTGAGTTCGGGCATTATAACTGGCAAAACAAAACAAAACAAGAACCTTGTAAAAAGCTGTAATAAGCATTTTCTTGCTCATTTTTCATCAAAGCCCAAAATTAGAGGGTATTGTCACTTCGGATTAAACTTCACTAGAACCAAGATTTCATATATTTTCATAATATTACTACTCTATAAATTGGTAGCAAACATGTACCTGAAGAGCTGGGAAGGTGGCTCAGTGGTACAGTGCTTGCCTCGCATGCATGAGGCCCTGGTTCGAGTCCTCAGGACCACATAAACAGAAAAAAAACAGAAGTGATGCTGTGACTCAAGTGGTAGAGTGATAGCCTTGAGCTGAACAGCTGAGGGACAGTGCCCAGGCCCAGAGTTCAAGCCCCATAATCACCCACCACCACCACCACCAAAATATATCTTAATATATTAGGATTCTAAATTTGTGTGTATGTGAGAGAGAGGGGGGGAGGTAGAGAGAGAGGGGGAGGTAGAGAGAGAGAGAGAGAGAGAGAGACAGAGACAGAGAGAGAGGAGAGAGAGAGCACTCGCACATGTTTCTGAAGACTAAGCCAAGGGCCTTGTTCATACTATGTCCACTCTCTACATTCCAGATAAATAAATACAGGTCATGGTCATTATATCAATTTTGTAAAGTTTCATGAGTATTACACTACTTGAAAGAATTTTGTACTTTAACAGATAAGTTAAACTTGTGATCTGGTATTGTGTAGCAAGTCAACATTATGAGAATAAATGGTTTCTCTACCTACAGGTGTTTTTAATCTAATATTTGACCTGACTTTGTATTATTTACATCAAATGCACACATGATTTTTTTAAAAAAAATATTTTCAGGGAAGTGGCGTTGTAGCTCAAGTGGTAGAGTGCTAGCCTTGAGCTGAACAGCTAAGGGACAGCGCTCAGGCACAGAGTTCAAGCCCCCCCCATGAACAAATATATATATATATATATATTTTTTCAGCCCATCCTAAAATGGAAAGAAAATTGACTATACTCAATATTTTCCATTCATCAGTGAAAAAGTTAAAAATGCAAGAGAATCTTGTACTATTTATTACTGACAATATAATTTTCATATACTGTAATCACTGAATACAAAAAGTTCAAAATACAAGCCATGGAAAATACAACATCTAATAATTTTCTCTGTGCATTACAACATGATAACTTTAAGGGTAATTCTGTGTATCCATATGAATCTTGTATAAAAACAAAACCTATAGAGAAAGGGTTTACTATAGCAGTGTTTGCATCTCTTTAAACACAATAATAAGGGACAATTAGAATTTTGATTGACAAAGATTCATTTATTGTTTTCTTATCATCAGATTACAAACAGTAGATCATGCAATGCTTGACTTGAAAAATATTTCTACAATTTTTTTCTCTATGGTCTCAGAACAAAGGCTGAATACTGTATACTTAAAATTTTAAATTTATATTTGTAAAATCTATTAATTTTCTAAGCTTCTTCCTAAGAGTCAGAATTCTGTCCTCATTGAAACTTGAATGTGCTGACTATATAAACAGTTAAATATATGAAGATTCTAACAGAATATTAAAACATATCACAAAGTTTCTTACATTTATAGTTATTTTCAGATATTACCAAATTTGAATGCTTATAACAAAAGGATTTTCTGTAGTTCAGCACTATGAATCTAAGCTCAAACTAATGATAAAATAAATCATGCAGTTTTGATACAGAGATTAGTATTTTCCAGTAGAAATGATCAGGAGAAACTAAATTTATTGGAAATACATTATATAAAGAAATAAATGGAGAGAACTACATCATATTTAAGGATATTTACAGGTTTGAATGAATGTGATCATTAAACCTGCCCTTCTTAACAGTCAGGTGTGTGGAACAAGCTTTGATAGATAAAATAGCTTTGCCAGAAATAAGGTCTGAGGGAAACTCACACACATAACAGGACAGAGAAGCTACTATTTTAAAGCCAGAAGCGTATAGAAAGAGAAAAAGTCCAATTAGATTATATATGAACAAAGAAGTATAAGAAGTATAGGCAAGTATATACCTTTTGTTGTTTTTTTTTTTTCCAGTCATGGAGCCTAAAGTCTGAACCTGAATGCTGTCCTTCAGCTCTTTAGTTTAAGGCTAGCGCTCTACCACTTGAGCCACAGTGCCACTTCCATTTTTTTTTCTTATGTGGTGTTGAGGAATCGAACCCAGGGCCTCAAGCATGCAAGACAAGCACTCTACCATTGAGCCACCTTCCCAGCCCCAAATATATACCTTTGAAATTGCATAATTGGGAAGAGATTCAGAGGAGGAAGTATTATTGGTACAAACTTTTCTGAATTGATCTTGCCTCATCATGAAATTGTAAGCACTCAGTTACTTTCTGCATTGTATCAAAACATTTAGAGACAGTAACACTTATATTCTCATTTAGTCATGATTTTAACACTCCATAACTTTCTCATGGCATTTTTCACTTCTGCATTCCTCAGTGTGTAAATCAGTGGGTTGAGAAAGGGTGTGCCAATGGTATAAAACACTGCCACCATCTTGTCCACAGGGAAAGTGGTAGGAGGACGTGTATACATGAATATACATGGAACAAAAAATATTATAACTACAATGATGTGAGATGTGCAAGTGGAGAGAGCTTTCTTCCTCCCTTCTGCACTGTGGTTTCGCAGTGAATGCAAGATGACAACATATGAGATCATCAAAATCAAGAAACTGGTTGAACAAATTGCCCCACTGTTGGACACCAACAGCAGGTTGATCACATAAGTGTCTGTGCAAGCAAGTTTCAGCAAGGGCTGCAAATCACAGCAATAATGGTCAATTAAATTGGGTCCACAGAAGGGCAATTTTACCAGCAAGACAATTTGGGCAGTGGCATGTATAAAAGACCCAATCCAGGCAAACACAATCAAGATGACACAGACCTGTCTTCTCATGATGGTTGGGTAGTGCAAGGGCTTACAGATGGCTATATAGCGATCAGCAGCCATGAGGATGAGGACAAAGATCTCCATGCAACCAAATATATGCAGCGCAAAGACTTGGGTCATACACTCATTATAGGAAATGAGTTTTTTTGTAGAGAGGGAATCCACAATGAGCCTGGGGGCTATGGATGTGGAAAAACAGAAATCAGCCATGGACAAATAAAACAGAAAGAAATACATGGGGCTGCCGAGTGTCCTGCTGAACTTGATGGTCACGATTATGAGCATATTCCCCACAAAAGTACCTCCATAGAAAATTAAGAAGATGAAAAACACCAGTTTTTGTTTTTGGGGATCTGGTGTCAACCCTAACAATATGAACATTGTCACACTGCTGTTATTAGGCATTCTTTCAGTTGATGTGGGGGAAATCGCAGCTTACAAAAAAAAATCTGAAAAGGAGCAAAAGAAAAATATTATTGAATTTTGGCAATTGAATCTTTGTTGAAAATCATTAAATTAACTTATTAGTGGGTTGTTACTTATCACTTTTTTATTTTTCCCCAAATCATTAATTTAATATCATGCAATACAATGTGCAGTAATGAAAGAGCAAATGGTTCATTCACAAGTTGGTTTCTTAAGAATCAATATATGCCTTTTTGGGTTAGTTTTAAGCAAGAATGCATTAACAGTAGTATAGCATTTTGAATATATTGAGTACACTTTCCAAATTCAATTTAGTATGCTTTGAAGGTATTTGAAATTGGCAGTTTTGCTACAAGCAACATGTGAGGTACATATTCTAATAATGTAGGTAGCACAATTTGGTAAACCTTAGAAATTACTGTCTTTAATAGAATCTAGGTGTGCACTGTCAGACTTGCGGACACATAGACTGAGTGAAAGACATATGATAAAGGAATTGTGAATATAGCATTACAGAAATGAAGACTACTTAGTCAGTCCTATCCAGAATTAGAATTAACGTAAACTCTTGTCATGTCTGAATGTTTATCCCTTAGAATGCTTGATAAGAAATGTACTCATTACCTTGCTCATGTAATTGTAACCCCTCTGTATGGTATTTTCACAATAAAAAAACATCAATCTACTGAAAAAAAGAATTGTCTATGTAATGATAAATCATACATGAATCCAGGATGAGACCAAAGAGGATATTCATAAGAACAGATCACAAAGACTCAATATCTAGGTGCATATGATCTTACGAAGTAATATTTTACAAAATGACCTCCAAGAAATAGGAACAAGAGATTTTTGTTGTTTGTGTTGCTATATGGGAGGGTAAGTAGAGGCACAGAAATGGAACAAAGGGTGAGCAAATGCTATGTTGAAAATGAATTATGCAACTTGCGGTTTGGGATAGGAGGGAAAAACTGGGAGAGAGCAAGAGAAGTAGTGACACTCTCCAAAAAGAAATGCACCTATTCCCTGATTTCTGTAATAGTAATACCTCTGTGCTTTACCTTTCCAGTAACACAAAAATGCATTCATTAAAAAAAATGCCTGTGTTGTATATTTTCCACAGTTTCCCTCTGATTCTGTGCTCTCCTCCTACAACAGGAAGGCATATCAGCTGCTCTGGACATAGATGAAAATGAACAATGCAAATCAAGGGCAGCAATGGGAGGAGGGAATGAGAAGGAAGAGGGAACAGCTTACAGCAAGCAAAAGGAAAATTGTACATGTCACCTGATGTGGAAGAAATAGTTGTATTGTTAATGCTCATAGAATTCTCAAACTTTATAGACCATGATGATGACAATTTGCCGAGTGAAACTTCAAATGTGTTTGTGACTTTAAGTACAACTATCCCATAATACTGTGAAATTTGTGAAATTTATGTAATCACTTAATCTCAATAAAAATTCCTTAAAAAATTGCCTGTCCATTTGATGTTATATATCCTTCAACAAGTTTTCATAAAAAACATAGTACACAGGGACTTTTAAAAGACTATAAAATATTTTACCATAAAATATATTCATTTACTATTTCAATTACATACAGAATCATATATTAATTATACTTATATAAATAATAAATATATTTATATGCAAATATTTATTAATATTTTAAGACTTATCAATATTTATATTATCTACTTGTATATTTTGCATATTCAAATACATTTGAAATATATTTATTCTAACATAATAACATAGAGATACCAAAATGCGCATGTCAAACTGGCACAGTATGTTTAGAAAAACATACTGTACACAAAGCATTATTTCTTGAAACATAAATATTTCACAGATAACCTAAATACTAGCCAAAATAATGAACAAACATTTGATTCTTTCACTAGGATCTTTGTCTTCATGAAAAATGTATCACCTTGGATATTTATGCAAATTTCCTTGATTCCATTTACAGTTACATTTTGATTAATATTTGAGTTGCAATGTGGCTCAAAGTAGTAGCCTTTGAGCAAAAGAGCTCTGGGACAGCACCAAGGCTCTGTGTTCAAGCCCTATGACAGACCAAAATATGAAAAAAATGGATTAACATTTGAGGTGCATATGTTTTGCATCTTTGATATTTGTGGTCCATAATTTCTGGTAAATATCTTTCAACAAATGAGAAATTTGAGAGAAGCTCAGTTACCCATTTTAGATGGGTGCTCAGGTGCCTACAGTCGCTAAGGGAGTGATTGTAAAAGACACAGTAACAACTGCCTGCAAACACTGGTTGAGGAATGGAATGTCTCACGGATGTGGCCATGACAGGCCCTCAAATCATCGCTACAACCCTTTCCACGGTGGCTAAAGGGAGGGAGGATTTCAACTTCCACCACAACAAAATAAATAAAATAAAATATAAAACTGATGTATAGTTTTGAAAATATTCATATGCAATATGTATCAAGTAAGTTCCATGCAATTATCTCTAAATGCATTTAGAAATCGAAATTTAAGATTTCAATTCTATGTACTTAAGATGATTTTAACTAAAAATGAAGTATGTGGTTAATACTTATACACACATAATACACACATAATGTGGTTTATACTTAACACATAATTTTAATATGTTAATACCCTTTCAAGGGGAATTAAAAAGCATAATACTTATAGTATCTGGGAGGGCAAGCTGCCTTCTTGGACTTCCATATTGAAGATCTATTTGCTTTAAAATTGTTCAATTTGTAAAGACTTGAAGGTGTGTTAATTAAAAAGAATGTTTTAAAATGCCGTACCTTAGAAGACTGGTACTCACATTGTGCTATCACTGAGACATCCAACTCTCATCAGTGTAGACAGGTAGTATACAGGCAGAGTCGGGCCATTATTTCAGATCCAGAAGCTTGAATAAGACTATGAGTACACTTTAAATACAGAATGCAATTCACGATCAGTAGCTACGGGTATGATGGCTTGAATATTGAATATTTTCAAAATAAATATTTTCAGCATGCAAATATCAATCTATGTTCTATGAATAAGTAATAGAAAAATAATGTTTCTGTCTCTACATGTATTTATAAATGGATATTACTAAGGACAGGTAGATACAAGCAGATAAAAAATCCTGACATGTTTTTATAGAACTAGTCATTACTTTTACTAAGTATTAATATAAGGCAACAACACAGTATTAAGGGTTTGCTAATCAATTCAGATCAATTATTTCCCATACTATTGTGGATCTAGCTGGCATTGAGTATGAGGGCTGTCTAAATCCTCCTCTATTCGTGGCAATAGCACATTGCTGAAGAGCAATTCCTGGACAACCCCAAAGTGGCATTAATTCTATGTAATTAACATTAAATGATCATTTCCAACAGAGCTTACCTTGTAGTCATTACCATCAGGGACTACCTGAATATATTTGATTGTCATCTTTTCATTCTGGATTTTACATCCCTAGTAGAATTGTCCCTAAGTGCTCTATTCTGCATATGCAAATATCATTGCAGGAACTGGCTGTGACATTAATATTCCACAACTATGCGACATTGTGACCTTATTGGAAATCTTACCAGTTTTGGTAAGAAATGGAGGAAGGTTAGTGTGCACAGTCTCCTTCTTTTCTTCATGGATAACCTGTGAGTAATTTACTCAAATGAGAACTTAGAAGTGCTTCTCATTAATGCCAGATTATTCTGAAATTTGGAACTCTTGGATCTCTGAGAGGAATTTATGTTTTCATTTGGTTCCAGTGCCATTTGATATTTTCTAAAACCACTCCTTGTACAGGATTTTAATTTCCATTGTCTCCCTTCCTTATTCCCTAATGACATATTTAACAAGAATGATGTAAAACATAGGCATCTGGAAATTCATTCCCTGAAGTGTCTCTTCCCTCCCAATTGAGAAACAGGGGCCAGACAAGATAAAGAACTTAATCTCCAATTTGTCTTCTATTATGCAAACAAAAGTGGGATATTATTTCAATTAAAATCATTATTAGGATAATGCCATTTTGGGGCTAGAACAAATACAAGCAATTTAACACTCACACCTTTGTTTCTAATACCACTCTAATTAAAAGGTCATGGAAGAAATGTTTATTTCCTAGTAGGTCTGGACTAAGAGACTTTAACATTTTCTTTAGTGGTAAAAAAAGAAGTAAGTGACAAAATTCACACACACAATCATGGGTTTATTCACTTGGGATATGGGTGAATTGAGAGACTATATAAGGGCTAAATCTATAAGAAATTTGAGCATCTAAATAAACAGAATTGCAGCAAATGTACATATATAGTATAATTTCATACTCCACAAATACACACAGGAATGTCAATATGTCAGTGTGTGTGTATGTGTGTGTGTGTGTGTGTGTGTGTGTATACCAGAGAACATGCAGGCATCAATAATCCAATAAAAATGAATTACCAGCGGGAAATAAAAGAAAAAAACTCTGTGAATAAATTTCATAATTATACTTATGTATGTACTCTCAAAGACTTATAATTTAACTCCTTTTATTTTTACTATGATGTGACATAGTGTTATACAGGAGGCCCTGTTAACCACACAAAGGAAATACAATCAAGATACGAATGGTTCCAGTAAATGTGTTCATATGGTGCTAAAATGTGCCCATTGACATGACTGGATGAAAATGATACTTCACTTCTTTGAATGTTTTCACTCACACAGATTTATTCTCATACTTGGAGTAAAATACCAAAGAAAGTACACCCAAAGACTTCAGATAAGTCTATAGCTGCCAAAGTCATCAAAAACCAGAGAATATAAAGCAGCTATCATTGTCAAGATATGTGAAAGAAAATGTATGAGTATATCAGTGTTTTCCTATATGGAGCTGGGGGCTGTGAAGAAAAATAAAATGATTTATAAATATCAGGGTAAAGCATAAATCATATTTAGTAATCATTTTGAAAAATGCCTCATACTAATTTGAAATGATAAGTTGAGAAATTAAGTGTGAGTATATAGAAACTCTGTACACTTTTCACAGATGTTCTGAAAATCTATTTAAAATTTTTAAATGTTAGAGAAAAATGTACTATTATGTAAAAGTGGCTTTAGTCTATGAGATACTCAAGGGGCTTAAAATATGTAAACAATTTTATAACTAAGTATTAGAATGTATAACATTTACAATAACACAGCGTGTTAGAAAAGAATATTATCTATCACCAATTATTACTTCTTCTTGTTGAATTTAAATCATGTTTCATTTTGAGGAATACAATTATTATTCTTACTACTTAATATCTGGGTAGCATATTGCATGCCGTCTAATCACAATGTTTAACAAGCATTGTCCTTTCCCACCTACAGATGCTTTTATATTCAAATGCTGAAACTCTTTATCCATTGAATAACCTCATTCCACTCAATAACAATAATTCTACAGCAATCATCTGTGACTTTGACTATTAAAGGTATATCATATAACCCATTCAACATTTGTGTACTCATGTTTTGTGACACTGCATGTGCTCAGAACTCACCACTGTGTTATCATTTCCTGATTATCAACATTGAATGATAAACCAGGCAGTTCATGTAATACATTTACATGTATTATAGCCATGAGAGTAGAAGCCCCTGTTCAAATGTAAATATCAAGTAAGTTTTTTGCATATTGGGAAATGAATAATCTCTATAATATGATGATTTCTTGTTACATCTTTGAAGCAGAACACAGCAGTCAAATCATTTTATAAAGCCATGGGATGTACACTCATAAGTTCATAATCCTTCTTTATCATCATTAGATTAATTTGCAAACTTAGTAAAATAGTAGATATCACTGCAAGTGTGAAATGACACTGCATTGTGAATTGGAGCCATATTTCCTGATTATTAGTGACAAAGAGAAACCATAGAAACTTAACTTCACTTGTGGACAAGTATTACCTGCTTGTAGGGAGAAAAGTTTAAATTATTATTTTTTTTATTTTTTTTACATTTTTTATTGTGAAAATACCATACAGAGGAGTTACCATTACATGGGCAAGGTAATGAGTACATTTCTTAACAAGCATTGTAGCCTCCTCCTTTGTTTCCTCTTCCTATCCCTTCCCATCCCCCCTCCCACACCAAAGTTGTAAAGTTCATCTTTTGACATAAGGTCTTGTACATCTCATTGTTGAAATGGGTCCACCTGTATCCCTATTTAAACAATTTATTTTTTCCCTTCCCCTCCACAAAGTATACTGACATCAAATACAGTGAAAACAAGGGTAAACACTGTTGCAATAAGCATAGTTGTGCTGGTGGCTTTAGTATGGTCTTGTTTGTGATCATTTGGGAAAATGCCCAAAAGTGGGATTGCTGGGTCATTGGGGAGCTCTATGTGGAGTCTTGTTCCATGGATCCCTAATTTTTCCAGAACCTTCATCATAAAGGGGTGTTGGATCTTGTCAATTGCTTTTTCTGCATCTATTCACATAACCATGTGGTTCTTATCCATGCTCTTGTTGATATGATGAATTATGTTAATTGATTTGCGTATATTGAACCAGCTTTTCATCCCAGAAATGAATCCTGTTTGATCATGGTGTTTGATTTTTTTGGATGAATTGTTGAAATCGATTGACCAAAATTTTGTTGAGAAGTTTTACATCAATGTTCATCAAAGAAATGGGTCTATAGTTCTCTTTCTTTGATGAGTCCCTGCCTGGTTTTGGGATGAGGGTTATTATGGTTTCATGGAATGAGTTCGGTAATGAAGTTTTTCTTTCAATTTCATTGAAAAATTGAAGGAGTATTGGTGTGCATTCTGCTTTGAAGGCCTTATAGAATTCTGCTGTAAATCCATCTGGTCCTGGGCTTTTCTTAGCTGGGAGGTCTCTTGTTGCTGTTTCTATTACAATGCTTTATATGGGCCTGTTAAGATGGTTTAACTCATGTTGGTTTGGTTTCGGCACGTCAATATTTGCTAGGAAAAGGTCCATTTCTGCCAAGTTCTCACACTTCTTAGCATAAAGGTTTGAGAAGTATTCCCTTATAATGTTCTGGATCTTGTTTGTTTCTGTGGTGATGTTTCCATTCTCATCTCTGAGTTTATTTATTTGGGTGTGTTCTCTTCTTTTTCTACTAAGATTTGCTAAGGGTTTGTCTATTTTGTTAAGTTTTTTGAACAACTAACTCTTTGTTTTGTTGATTCTTTCTATGGTTTTTTTGGATTCTAATTCATTTAATTCTGAATTAATTTTAATTATTTCTTTCCATCTACTGGATTGGGGCTTATCTTGCTGCACTTTTTCAAGGAGGCTCAGATGTCTCATTAAATTGTTGATTTCAGATCTCTCCAAATTGTTGATATAGGAACTCAGAGATATAAACTTTCCTGTGAGTACTACCTTTGCTGTGTCCCAGAGGAGCTGGTATTTGTGTGTTCATTTTTGTTGAATATCATGAACACTTTAATTTCATTTCTAATCTCTTCAATGACCCACTGGTGGTTCAAGTGTGTTGTTCAGCCTTCATGTGTTACAGGACTTTCTTTGGTGGCTTTTGGTGTTGAGTTCTAATTTTATTCCCTTGTGGTCTGAGAGAATGCAAGGTATAACTTCAATATTTCTGAATTTGGACAAGTTTGATTTGTGACCTAAAATGTGGTCTATTTTGGAAATGTTCCATGTGCTGTTGTGAAGAACGTGTATTCTGATGCTGCTGGGGGAAATATTTGGTAGATATCTGTTAAATCTAGTTGATCTATTCAGTTGTTTAGGTTTTTGCCGAGTTGATCTATCTAGTGGGGATAGTGGTGAGATTTGAGAGAAAGTAGTGTTTCTTGGGTAAATTTGGGTGTTCCGTTGTTTGGAGAATAGAGATTTAGAATTGTAATATTCTCCTGAAGGAGAGATCCCTTAATTAGTATGTAGCAACCTTCTTTATCTCTTCTAAATAATTTTAATTTGAAGTCTTTTTTATCTGATATTAGGTTTGCAACTCCTGCCCGTTTATGTGGGCTGTTTGCTTGGTAGATTTTGTTCCAGCCTTTCACATTCAAAATGTGTTTGTTTTTATGGGCAAGATGTGAATCCTGAAGGCAGCAGATAAAGGATCTTCCTTTTTAATCCAACTGGACAGTCTATGTCGCTTAATTGGAAAGTTAAGCCCATTAACGTAAAGAGATAATACTGAGAGGTATTTGGGAGTTACTGCCATTTTATCCACCTTCTTGGGGCTGTGGCAACTGGGTTCTTCCTATGGTTCTTGGATCCTCAGTTTGGGTGCAGTTTCTTGGCCTTTATTGTGGTCTTCTTGGTTTTCTATGTGTAGGACATCTTTAAGAATCTTCTGTAGGGCTGGTTTGGTGGAGATATATTGTTTCAATTTTTCTTTGCTATGGAAGGTTTTTATTTGATCTTCGGTTATGAAGGAGAGTTTAGTTGGGTACAGTATTCTTGATTGATAGTTGTTTGTCTTTAGGGCCTGGCATACATCATTCCAGGCCCTTCTTGCTTTAATTGTCTCTGCTGTGAAATCTGAGGTGATTCTAATTGGTTTTCCTTTATAGGTGATAGATCTTTTCTCCTTGACAGTTTTAGGGATCTTTTCCTTGATCTGAATTGATCCTGTGTGGATTGTAATGTGTTGGTAGGACATCCTATTCTGGTCTGGTCTATTTGGAGTTCTAAAAGCTTCTTGTATCTGAATAGGCCTATCTTTTTGCATGTTTGGGAAGTTCTCTGCTAGGATCCTGTTAAATAAATTTCCTAGACCATTAACTTCTGTCTCAAGGTGATCCTCTATACCCATTTTCCTTAGATTAGGCCTTCTGATTGTGTCTTTCAAGTGTTGGATAGATCTATCATATTTCTTGGACTTGTCTTGTATGGTTGTATATTCTTTCTCTATAATATCTAGGCTGTCTTCAATCCTCAAGATTCGATTTTCTGCTTGGTCTAACCTACTGTCAAGGCTTTCTACTTTGTTTTTTATTTCTTTTCTTTCTAATTGGTCGGCTTTGATGGCTTCAAATTCTTTGTTGGAGCTTTGTTTTAGATCTTATATGAACTTCTTTATTTCCTTAATTTGGTGTTCAGTGTTTGTTCTCAAATCACTTAGTTGATTGGTTATGGTTTCCTTGGACTGCCATTTCTTCTGTAGGGCTCCATTCAACATTCCCTTTGTGGTCTCCCTGACTTCTTTCAGCTTTCTGTTTATGGATTCCATGAATGCCTCTATTGATCTTTGTCTATTCTCATCCTGCTCTCTCAATTCCTGTATTACTCTTTGGTTAGCGTCTTCATGTTCATTCAATTCCTGAGTTTCTCCTTGTCTGTTCTCAGCCAGCTCACACAATTCCTGTCTATCTCTTTGACTGATCTCAGCCTGCTCACACAATTCCTGTCTATCTCGTTGACTGATCTCAACCTGCTCACACAATTCCTTTATATCTCTTTGAGTGATCTCAGTCTGCTGATGCAATTCCTATATCAATCTTTGATATATCTCATGTTCATGAGATTCCTGTATTGATCTTTGGTTTGCTTCCTCTCTCTCCCTATCACTCTCACACCAAGACCTTTGCAGGATTTCATTCTTTTCATTTACCATGTTTACCTGTAGTGTTTGTAGAGCTTTTTGGGAACTCTCCTCTGGATTATTCATTATCTGCTCTGCCCCCTGATTATCATGAGTGGGAGTTGAGATTCCTGGACTTGCCATTTTTCTTGTGTTTTTCCGGCTTGTTCTGCCCATTTGGGATGAGAGTAACACCAGTTTTGTGCTAGAACACTATTTTAAGGCAAGCATCAACCAAAGTCCGTAGTTGCACAATCAAAAGTCTGCAGATACAATCTAGTTCAAGAGATACAATCTATTCAACATCAAACAACTATGTCTTAATGGTCTAAGAACAGTAAAGGAGAATTTGGCAAACCAGAAATGATTAGGTTTAGGGAGAATGTGGGGAAAAATAGGATTAGAGGGATGTGGAAATGTGAGGGGAGAGGGAAATTAACCAAGTCCTACTCTCAGAGAGGGAAATGGATTGGACAGAATGATAGCAGAAAGAGAAGATTAAAAAAAAGAGACAAGAAAAAATGGAAAAAACGAAAATTTAAAATTAAAAAGTGGAACACTTAAAAACTGCAAGTTTGAAGACGTAGTATTCAGAGAAGAATGGGGATGGGATGAGAGGAGGGGAGTGATAGAAAGTAGACATGAAAAACTAAAAAACCTTGTTTAAAATATTATATGAGTATAAAGAGGTAATACTGCGTCTGGCACCTTTTTCCTGGACTCTCTGTGTTGTAGGTATGGTGACTATGGCAGCCGCCACAGCAGCAGCCTTGGCTTCAGGCAGCTGCTGCCTGCAAGTGCTCAGATATGTCTCCTTGCCTGGATTTTCCCTCTTGGGCTGAACTCTCTGTACTGTGATGGCACACTTGGTGTAATTCTCTGGCCTAGGACTGTTCACTGGAACACTAAAACTGCTTTCTATGCTAGTGCTTGTTTAGCCTCCAGCTTCTCCTCCACCATCTTGCTCTTTAATTCTTACTTGAGTTTTATTATGTCGTTTTGTTTCAGCTTGAAGGAGTCTCTGCCCTTCCGGAACAACAGTTCTACTAGGACTGGAGTTTTAGCTCAATAACTTCTTCTTCCAGTTGAGCTGTGACATCAGTATAAACACATTTTAGATCTTATTGTAGAAGCTAATGAATGAGAATCTCACTGGAAAATGCAATGGCCTCAATGAAGGAGGTGCTAAAACAATTGTGGAGGAGATACATACATATAGAAGCAGCAGATCTTGAAATGACAAAATTCTGGCATTTTTCACTTCTGCATTCCTCAGGGTATAGATTAAAGGATTGAGCAAGGGTGTGCCAATTGTGTAAAACACAGCTACCATCTTGTCTACTGGAAAGGTAGTTGGTGGGCGTGTGTATATAAATATGCAGGGACCAAAAAATATGACAACCACAATAAAGTGAGAGGTGCAAGTGGACAGGGCTTTGCGCCTTCCTTCGGCACTGTGGTTTCTCAGAGAGTATAAAATGACAGCATAGGAAGTCAGCAGGATCATAAAACATACCATGCATATAGCTCCACTATTAGAAACAACTAGCAAATTGATCACATAGGTGTCTATGCAGGCAAGTTTCAATGAGGGCTGCAAGTCACAGAAATAGTGATCAATTACATTGGGGCCACAGAAGGGTAATCTCAAAGCCAGGAAAATCTGCCAAAGAATGAATGCAAGATCCTACCCAGGCCAGGATTATTAAAATTCCACAGACCCGCTGGCTCATTATGGTTGTGTATCTCAGAGGTTTGCAAATGGCCATATAACAATTAAAGGCCATGAGGATTAACACAAAGATCTCCATGCACCCAAAGAAATGGGTGGCAAAAACTTGGGTCATGCACTCATTGTAAGATATTGTATTCTTTTTATAAATTGTAAAGATACTGTACAGAGGGATTACAGTTACATGAGTAAGGTAAGGAGTACATTTCCTATCAGGCATTGTTACCTCCTCCTTTGTTTTTCCCCTACCATCCCTTACCTTCCCACCTCCCCAACTCCTCCCTCTCCCTGCCAAAGTGGTAAAGTTCATTTTTAACATAGTGTCTTGTCTAACTCATTGTTACAATGGGTCAACATGTATCCTTATTTCAGCATTTTGTTATTTCCCTTACCCTCCCCAAATTAGAAAAATGTATAAAAAGATGTAGGGCCCCAGAATCAAATTCAGTGAAAACAGGGGTTATACCATGGGGGAAGAGCATGCAAAAGGAATAAAAAAACACATAGTACATTATAAATACATTAAAAACAACTGCAACAAAGATAAAACCACGATTGTCTCTATCTTGCAGTTCCTTTCACTTAGCATCATCTTACATGGTCATATGTACATAGCTTTTGACCTTTTCTACTTGTCCTAGACATATACTAGTTATTGCAAATAAGGGAAACCATGGGACCTATTTTTTTTTTGGCCTGGCTTACTTCACTTAATATAATTTTTTCCAAGTCTTTCCATATTCTAACAAATAGGGCGATGCCATTCTTTCTGATGGAGGCATAGAATTCCAATGTATAAATATACCACATTTTCTTGATCCATTCATCTATTGAGGGCATCTGTGTTGGTTCCATTTTTAGGCATGGTGAATAATGATGCAATAAACATAATTGTGTTGGTAGCTTTAGTATGGCTTTGTTTGTGATCTTTTGGATAGATGTTGTTTTTAATGTACAGCTTTGTTTGCGATCATTTGGTTAATTTTTTTTGTTTTTAACATGCTATGTGATTTTTTTGTTTCCTTTTATGTTCTCCCCCCTATGGTACATCCCCTATTGTTACTGTACTTAATTTGGTACCCTGCCTCTTGTATATACATTTGTCTAATTTGGGGATGGGAAGGAGAATAACAAAATGCTGAATCAAGGACACAAGATGACCCATTGCAACAATGACAACAATGACAACAAGACAGTATATTGGAAATAAACTTTACAACTTTGGGGACAGGGGAGGAGTGAGGGAAGTGAGGGAGGGAAAGGACAGTGGGAGAACCACAAGGGAAGGGGTAACAATGCTTGACAAGAAATATACTCATCACCTTACTCATATAACTGTAATTCCTCTTTACAATAAAATAAATTTTTAAAAGGAAAACATGTTTTAAATGGGAAGTAAACTACTCCTTTAGGAAAACATAACCCAAAGAACTTAACAATAAATATAATTAAGAACTGAGAGCTGAGAATTACATAGCCATTGGCTTTATCTATATGCTCATAATTTAAGTACAAAAGTAAAGCACAAAATTACAAAACAATTTTGAGAATTTTCAAAAAGTATTCATGAAGAAGAACTCATTTCCATCCATGGTCTTAAAGAAAAAAAGGGGACATTAGTTTGCCTTTAGAGTACATTATAGTATAGAGATGGATGGGTGATAAAACCACAGCATAATTACTTTAGAAATAATATTGGTTTTTCAACTGCCCAATAAATAATTGGGCTAAAGACTTAAAGAGAAACATCTCTGAAGAAGAAAGAAGGATGGCCAATAGACACATGAAGAAATGCTCAACATCCCTAGCCATAAAAGAAATGCAAATCAAAACAACATTGAGATACCACCTTACTCCAGTTAGAATGGCAAAAATCAAGAACTCTAACAACAATAGATGCTGGAGGGGATGTGGACAGAAGGGAACCTTACTTCATTGTTGGTGGGAGTGTAAACTTGTTCAACCACTTTGGAAAGCAGTATGGAGGTTCCTCAAAAGACTTCACATAGAGCTCCCCTATGACCCAGCAATTCCACTTTTGGGCATTTACCCAAATGTTTACAAACAAGACCACACTAAAGCTACCAGCACAACTATGTTTATTGCAGCATTATTTACTATAGCTAAGATATGGAACCAACCCAGATGCCCCTCAGTAGATGAATGGATCAAGAAAATGTGGTGTATATACACAATGGAATTCTATGCCTCCATCAGAAAGAATGACATTGCACCATTTGTTAGGAAATGGAAAAACTTGGAAAAAATTATATTAAACAAGCCAGGCCCAAAGAAACATAGGTCCCATGGTTTCCCTTATTTGCAATATCTAGTATATGTATGAGTGAAGTGGAAAAGGTCAGATAATGTGATGTTAGGAAAATGAACCCTTAGATATGTATTTTAATGTGTTTTTCTTTCATGCATTTGTTTCTAACGCATTTATAAGATTATTTCTTTGTTGTTTTGTATGTCCCTCCCCCACAGTATAACCCATGCTTTCACTATATTTGATGTCAGTATAACTTGTGGAGGAGATGGGGAAAAACAAGTCGTTTAAGGATACAGTTGGACCTGTTGCAACAATGAGAAGTACAAGTCGTCATGTCGAAAACGAGCTTTACAACGTTGGTGCGGGGGCGGTGGGGGGGGGGGTTTGGGTGGGGGAGGAGGCTGGGAAGGGATGTGAAGGGTAAACAAAGGAGGAGGCTGCAATGCTTGATAAGAAATGTACCAATTAACCTGCCCATGTAATTGTAACCCCTCTGTACAGTATGTTCACAAAATAAAATAAAATAAAATAAAATAAAATGAAAAAAAAAAAAAGAAATAATATTGGTTTTTGATAGCTCTGAGTCTGGAATCAGAAGATTCAGTCAATTACTAGCTTTGAAAACCTGGCTAAGTTTCTAATAACTGTGAATGCCAATGACTATTTTTAAGATACAGCTAATTGTTGGATTATCCTAATGATTGGAATGAAGCAGGTATTCATATAAAAACAGCATGAATACAAAAGAAGAAGGAAGAAGAGAAATCTATTCAACACGGAAGTAGTATTTACCAATAGAGCAGAAGAGTATGAGTAATATGACAAGAATGGAATACCTTTGTCTAAATTACTTAGCACATTTTCTCTATTGCCATGTGCATTCATGAAAAAATGGGTAAAACACAGAGCATGTTTCCAGGAATTGTAGGCATATAGGAAACGAACTAATCAACAAAAATAAATCATTTGTTAATGTTTAAGTTTTCTCACTCTCTGCTGAGGCTCACCTAAAGGGACAGAGAAATGAGAAATAAAAACAATGTGACTGAATTTATTCTTTTGGAGCTTGCACAAAATTCAGAGCAGAGGAAATTATTTTCTGTCGTGTTTCTCATTATGAAGCAAAATCATATTTAGTAATGATTTTGACAAATGCCTTACACTAATTTGACATGACAAGTTGAGAAAGTAAGTGTGAGTGTATGGAAACTCTCTGTAACCTTCCACAAATGTTCTGAAAATATTAATTTAATTAAAATTAATTTTTAAATGATAGAGAAAAATGTACCATTATGTGTAAACTTGGCTTTAGTCTATTGGATACTCAGAGTGTACTAAATATGTGAACAACTTTTCATTTAAGTATATAACATTTATAAAAACACAACATATAAGAAAAGAATATTATTCTATCACCAATTATTATGTATTCTTGTTGAATTTCTGCTGTGGTTCAACTTTTAGGAATACAATTAATATTCTTACCATTTATATGTGTGTAGCACATTGCATGCCATCTAATCATATTGTTTAACAATCATAGTCCTACAGAAATCTTTTATTTTTGAATGATGAAACTCTTGATCCTTTAAATAACCCACTATTGTACCTCACTCCTGTCTCCAATAATCATAATTCTACAGCAGTTGTCTAGGTCTTTGAGGAGTCAGAGTACCTCAACTGAGCTGAACCACTCAGCATCTATTCACTCCCATTTTGTGTCACTTCATGGACTCAAAATTCACAAGTGTGTCACCATTTCCTGAGTTTTGACACTGAATGATATTTCAGGTAGTTCATATCATACATTTGGTTTATAAATTCATATGTTGATATCTTAAAATGTAAGGAAAATTGATTCTGCTCAATATTTTCCATTCATCAGTGAAAAATAAAAATGAAATGGTGTCTGGGAATATTTACTACAGACAAAATAATTTTCATACACTGTAATCAATGAATAAGAAAAGCTCAAACACAAGCTGTGGGAAATAAAGCACCTAAAAGTTTGTTATGTGAATCACAACATGAAAACCTTAAGGGTAATTCAATGAATCTATATGAATCTTTTATGAAAACAACACCAATAGAGAAAGTGTATGCTGCAGCAGTGTTTGCTTCCTAAACCCAATCATGAGGGACAACTGGAATTTTGAGTGACAAAGATTCATTTATTGTGTTCTTATCATCAGATTTACAGACAATAGATCATGCAATGAGTGACATGAAAAAATCTTCTACACTTTTTTCTCTCTGGTCCCAGAAAAAAGGCTGAACACTAGTATACTTAATTTTTTAATTTAATTTTGTAGCATGTTAATTTTCTTAAGTTCCTTTCTAAGGGTCAGAGTTCTATTCTCATTTTAGCTTGAAAGTGCCGACCACATAAAAAGTGAAATATTTGAAGAGTATAACAGTATATTAAAACATATCACAAATTTCTCTCATTTATAGTTATTATCAGATATCAACAAATTTGAATACTATAACACAAGAATTTCCTGTAGGTCAGCACTATGAATGATAAAATAAATCAAACAGTTTTGACACACAGATTTAATAGTTTCTAGTAGAAATGATCAGGAGAAACTAATTTATTAGAAATATGTTATATAAAGAAATGAATGCAGAGAACTACATCATATTTAAGGATACTTACAGTTTTGAATGAATGTGATCACAAACCCATGTTTGTTCTTATCAATCAGGTGTGTGGCATAAGCTTTGACACATAATACACATACTTATGCCAGAAATAAGATTTCAGGAAAAATGACACACTTTAATAGTACAGGGAAGCTACTATTTTAAAGTCAGAAGCACATAGGAGGGGGAAAAATCAAATTAGATTAGATATGAATGAAAAAGTGTAGGCAGGCATATACCTATGAAATTGCATAATTGATAAAAGATTTAGAGGAGGAAGTATTAATCATGCATCTACATGAAGTTCTAAGGACTCAGTTATTTTCTGTGCTATATCACAAAACATTAAATAATCTCATTTAGTCATGATTTTAACATTCCATAACTTTCTCATGGCATTTTTCACTTCTGCATTCCTCAATGTGTAAATCAGTGGGTTGAGAAAGGGTGTTCCAATGGTGTAAAATACTGTCACCATCTTGTCCACAGGGAAAGTGGTAGGAGGACGTGTATACATGAATATACATGGAACAAAAAATATCATAACTACAATAATGTGAGTTGTGCAAGTGGAGAGAGCTTTCTTCCTCCCTTCTGCACTGTGATTTCGCAGTGAATGCAATATGACAACATATGAGATCATCAAAATCAAGAAACTGGTTGAACAAATTACTCCACTGTTGGACACCAACAGCAGGTTGATCACATAAGTGTCTGTGCAAGCAAGTTTCAACAAGGGTTGCAAATCACAGCAATAATGGTCAATTAAATTGGGCCCACAGAAGGGCAATTTTAAGAGCAAGATAATCTGAGAAGAGGCATGTATGAAGGAACCAATCCAGGCAAACACGGTCAAGATGACACAGACCTGCCTTCTCATGATGGTTGGGTAGCGCAAGGGCTTACAGATGGCCACATAGCGATCAACAGCCATGAGGACGAGGACAAAGATCTCCAAGCTGCCAAATAAATGCACTGTGAAGACTTGGGTCATGCACTCATTGTAGGAAATGATTTTATTTGCAGACAGGGAATCCACAATGAGTCTGGGGGCTACAGTTGTGGAGAAGCAGAAATCAGCAAAGGCCAAATAAAGCAGGAAGAAGTACATGGGGCTGCCGAGCGTCCTGCTGAACTTGATGGTCACCATGATGAGCGTATTCCCCACAAACGTCCCACCATAGAATATTAAGAAGATGAAAAACACCAATTTTTGTTTTGGGGCATCTGGTGTCAACCCTAACAATATGAACATCGTCACACTGCTATTATTAGGCATTGTTTCAGTTGATATGGGGAAATTGAAGATTATATAGAAAACTCTGCAAAGGAGAAAAGAAAAATATTACTGAATTTTGATAATTGAATCTTTATTGTAAGTCATAAAATTAACTTACTAGTGGGTTATAGCTTATCACTTTTATATTATTTCCCCAAATCATCAATTTAGTATCATGCAATACAATGTTCACTAAGGAAAGAGCAAATGTTTCTTCACAAGGTGGCTTCTTAGGAGTCAATACATGCCTTTTCTTGTTAGTTTTAAGCAAATATCTATTAACAGTAGGATAGCATGTTGAATATATTGAAAAAGCTTGAATAATTTAATACCTTTTGAAGTTATTTGAACTTGGCAATTATGCTACAAGCAAAATGTGAGCTACATCTTTGAATAATATAGATAGTATAATCCTGTAAACCTTAGAGATTACCATCTTTAATGAATCTAGATGGGCACTGTCAGATACATGGACACATAGAGTGATGTAAGTGGCAGACATCATGATAAAAGAATTGTGAATATAGCATTGCAGAAATGAAGACTAACCTAACCAGTCATATCCAGAATTAGAACTAATATAATCTCCTGGTTAAATGTTGATCCCTTAGAATTGTCTATGCAATGATACATGACTCCAGAGTGAGACCAAGGATGATATTCATAGGAGCAGCTCACAAAAGCCCAATAGCTAGGAGCATGTGATCATATAAAATAATATTTAATTAAATGACCTGCAAGAAATAGAAACAAGAGATCTTGGTTGTTGTTGTCATTGTTAGAGGGTAAGTTGAGGTGTAGAAATGGAAGGATAAACTCTGAGCAAGTGCAACAGTGGTACTCACTAGATACTGTTGAAAATGAATTATACAACTTGAAGTTTGGGATAGGAGGAAAAAACTTTGAGAGCGTGTACTCATTTCCTGATTTATGTAACAGTAACCCCTCTGTACCTCACCATGCCAATAACACAAAAATGCACTTATTAAAAAAATTACCTGTCCATTTCACTAGTTACATATTCTTCAACAAATTTTCATAAAAATACAGTAGACAGTGATTTTTAAGAGCATAATTATATATAATATATTATATATATTTATATATTACATATAGAATTATATATTAACTATGTTTATAAAATATTTAATAAATATATTTATATATGCAAGCATATTTATATTTCTGAACATTTAACAACAAATAAATACTTATATCATTTATGTATTTCATATATTCAAATACATTTGAATGATATTTATTCAAACTTTATAATTAACATAGAGATACCAAAATATACATGTAAAACTGGCATAATAGGTTTAGAAAACATACTGCATAAAAAAGCATTATTTCAGGAAACATAACTATTTCACATAGAATCTAAATATTATCAAAATAATTAACAAATATTTGATTCGGTCACTAGGATCTCTGTCCTCATGAAAAGTATATCAACTTTCATATGTATCCAAAGTTGTTAGATTTCATTTATATTTACATTTAATTTATATTTCATTTATATTTACAGTTAATATTTGTGTTGTGATTTGGCTCAGGAACAGCACCAAGACTCTGAGTTCAAGCCCCATGACCAACCAAAGTATTAAAATAATAAACTAATATTTGAGGTGTATATGTTTTGCATCTTTGACATTTGTGGTCTACAATTCCTGGTAAACATCTTTAGACAAAGTCACTGAGAAATGTGAGAGGATCTCGGTTTCAGATGCTTAGATGGGTGCTCAGATGCCTGCAGTCTCTAATGGAGTTATTGCAAAAGGCACAATTAAAATCTGCTGAAGACACTGGTTCTGAGGTTCAATTTCTCATATATGTGGTCAACACAGGCACTAAAATTATTGCTATAGCCCTCTCAATGGTAGCAAAAGACAGGGAGGAATTTCAACTTCCATCACAGTCAAATAAATAAATAAATAAAATAAGATATAAAACTATGATAAATTTTTGAAAATGTTCATATGCAATAGTGCATCAAATAAGTTCTATGCAATGATCTCTAAATGCATTTGAAATTGAAATTCAAGATTTAAATGGTGTATGTTAGGGTGATTTTTTCACTAAAAATGAAGTATGTGGTTAATACTTATACACACATAATTTTTATATGTCAATTCCCTTTCAGTGGGTATTAAAAAAAAGCCTAAACTTGTAGTATCTGAGAGGGCAAGCTGCCTTCTTGGAATTCAACATAGAAGATCTATTTGCTTTAAAATTATTCAATTTGTAAAGATTTGAAAGTGTGTTATGCTAAATTAAAAGGAAAGTTTTAAAACGTCTTACCTTAGAAGACTGGGACTCACATTGTCCTATCACTGAGCCTTCTCAACTCTTGTAAGTGTAGACTGAAAGTACGCAGGCAGAGTTGGGCCATTATTTCAGATCCAGAGGCTTGAATAAGACTGTGAGTACACTTAAAATACAGAATCCAACACACTATCAATAACTACAGGCATGCTAACCTGAATATTAAATATTTTCCAAATTAATTATTTCAGCATACAAATATAAAAAATATGCTGTATGAATAAGAAATATAAAAGGATTCTGTTTCTATTTTTACATGTATTTGTATACATATATTACTCTGGACAGGTTGATACGTGCAGATTAAAATCCTGACATGTTTGTATAGAACAAGTTATTATTTTTCCCAATTATCAATATACTTCAACATCACAGTATTAAGGGATTGCCAATAGATTCAGATCAATCATGTTCCATAGTATTGTCGATCTAGCTGGTATTGAGGAAGAGGGCTATCTGAATCCTCCTCTATTCATGGCAATAGCACCATTGCTGAAGAGCAATTCCTGGAAAACCCCAAAGTGGCAATATTTCTATGTGATTAATTTTAAAATGATCATCTTCAACAGTGCTTACTATTAGTAACTACCTGAATATATTTGATTTTAATTTTTTCATTCTGGATTGTACGTCCCTAATAGAATTGTCCCTATTCTTCTACACATGCATGGTGCATTGCAGGAATTGGCTGTGACATTAATATTCCAAAAGTATGTGACATGGTGGCCTTAATAGAAATATTGCCAGTTTTGGTAAGAAATGGAAGGTTAGTGTGCCCACTCTCCTTCATTTCTTCATGAATAACTTTTGAGCCAACTTACTTTGAGAATTTAAAAGTGATTCTCTTTAATGCCAAATTATTCTGCTATTAGGATCTCTTGCATCTCTGAGAGGAAGTTATGTTTTTGCTTGGTTCCAGAGCCATTTGATATTTTCCAAAACCACCCCTGGTACAGTATTTTAATTTGCACTTTTCCATTCCTTATTCCCTGATGATAGGCTTAACAAGAACAATGAAAGCTTATTCCCTAAAGTGTCTCTTCCCTCCTAACAGAGAGCCAGATGAGATAAAGAATTCAATTGGCAATTTGTCTTCTATTTTGAAACTAGAAGTGGGATATTATTTCAATTAAAAGCATCATTTAGGAGAATGCCATTTTTGGGCTAGAATAAATAAAAGCAATTTAGCCCTCACACCTTTGCTTCTAATACTACTCTCTAATAAAAAGATCGTGGAAGGTCTGGGCTAAAAATGCATAAAGTTTTTCCTGTAGTGGTAAAAAGGAAGTTATGACAAAATATACACAGCATACCCATGAACTTGGATTTATTCAATGGAGATGCAGGTGAATTGAGAGACTATATGACGGCTAACTTTATAAGGAGTGTGAGCATCTAAATAAAGAACAATGCAGCAAATGTATAAATGTAGTATAATTTCATGCTCCACAAATACACACATTTGTCAATATGTCAACGTGTGTGTGTGTCTGTGTGTGTGTGTGTGTGTGTGTGTGTGTGTGTGTGTGTGTGTGTGTGTGTACCGGAGACCATGCAGTCATCAATAATTCAATAGAAATGAATGACTAGGGAAGAAAAAAGAAAGACTCTCTGGGGAAAAATTTCATATTTTATGGATGGAATACTTATGGATGTACTCTTGAAGACTTAAAACTTAACTCCTTTTCTTTTTACTGTGATTGGCACAGTGTTACATGGGATGTCCTGTTAACCACACAAAGGAAATACAATCAAGATATGAATGATTCCAGCAAGCGTGTTGATGTGGTGCTAATATGTACCCATTGACATGACAGGATGAAAATGACACTTCCCTTGTTTGAGCTTTTTCACTCACAGAGGTTTATTCTCAAACTTGGAGTAATATACCAAAGAAAGCACAACCAAGACTCCAGAAAGCTGGGAGAACATCAAGCAATTGTCATTGTCAAGATACGCAAAGGAAAATGTCTGAATACATCAGTGATTTTCCTATATGGGGCTAGAGGCTGTGGAGAGAAATAAAATTAGTTATAAATATCTGGGTGAATTATATATTATTTATAGTCATCTTTTTGACAAATATCTCATACTAATTTGAGGTGAAAAGTCGAGAAACTCAGTGTGAGTGTATGGAGACTCTGTAACGTTTTCACAAATGTTCTGAAAATATGAATCTATTTATGTATAACTTTAACTGCTAGAGAAAATATACAATTTTGTGTAGAATTGGCTTTCATCCATTGGATACCATTTTATATCTAAGTGTCGGGATGTATAACATATTCAAAAACACAACATGTTAGAAAAATATTATTCTACCACCAATTATTACATATTCTTGTTGAATTTCAGTTGTGGAATGCAATTACTTTTCTTACCAGTTATATGTGTGTAGCTCATTGCATGTCATTTAATCACATTGTTTAACAATCATCATTTCCCATCTACAGAATTTTTTTTTATCTCTAAATGCTAGAAGTCTTTATCCATTAAATAGCCCATTATTGTATCTCAGTCCAGTCCCCATAACCACAATTCTACAGCAATCATCTGTGACTTTGAACAGTCAAAGCACCTCCTATAAACTGAGTCCATTCAGCATTTGTGCACTCCTGTTTTGTGTCACTGCATGTGATCAGAACTCACCAATGTGTCATTATTTCCTTAGTTTTGACACTGAATTGTATCATAGGCAATTCCTGTAATACATTTACTGTATTATACTCATGAGATTAGAAACTGCTGTTCAAATATAAATATTATGTATGTGTGTGCATATTTGGAAGTGGACATTCTCTATAGTATGGTGTTTTGTATGCATCTTTGAAGCAGGACACAGCATCTTTCAAAGCATTGAACCATTTTATAAAGCCATAGGAAGTAAAACCATAAGTTCAGAATCCTTCTTTATCACCACTAGCTTAATTTGCAAACTTTTCTAAATAGTCAATATCAATGAAGTGACACTTCATTGTGAATTTAAGGCACATCTCCTGATTATTAGTGACAACCTGTTTAAATCACAGAAACTTAACTTCAGTTGTAGACAAGTAGTATCTGCTTTTATGGATAAAAGTTTAAATTATATGTAATACATTTCCATGTAATTTGTCTCCTTTGGTAGTTGTTATTTTGAAAACATTTGTGTTTTAACTGTCCCTGAGGTTTTTATTTTTCGAGGTTTTTTATTGTAAAGATACTTTACTCTCAGAAGGGTTACAATTACATGAGTAAGGTAATGAGTATATTTCTTGAGCTTTTTGTCACAAGGTTAGCACTTTACCCCTTATGCTATAATTCTCCTTCTGGCTTTTTTTTTTTGTGGTAAATTGGAGATAAAGAGTCTCATAAACGTTCTTGCCTGGAATGGCTTTGAACTGGGTAGCTCAGATCACCAGCTTCCAGAATGGCTAGGGTTACAGTTGTGAGCCATTGACACCTAGCCATAGTTTGTATTCATATTTACCATTAGCAGAGTGTTTAATATTTTATTTGAGTTGTATTTTGGGGTAGCTAGCATCTGTTCAACTTGAAGGAGTCTCTGCTCTTCTGGGACAGCAGTTCTACTAGCAGGAGTTTGAGCTCAAGGACTCCTCCTTCCACTTGAGCTGTGACTCCAGCATAAGAAAATTATTATTATTATTATTATTATTGTCAGTTGTGGGGCTTGAACTCTGGGCTTGGGTGCTGTTCCTCAGCTCTTCAGCTCAAGGCTAACACTCTACCACTTGAGCTACAGTGCCACTTCAGGCTTTCTGGCGGTTTATCGGAGATAAGAGTTTCAAGGACTTTCCTGCCTGGGCTGGTTTTGAACCCTGAACCTCAGATCTCAGCTTCTTGAGTAGCTAGGATTTCAGGTATGAGCCACAAGCACCTGGCTTAAACATTTTTTTATGATATGTTTTTCTTTGTAAAAATAGTGTACAGAAGGGTTATAGTTACATGAGTAAGGTAATGAGTACATTTCCTATGGAGCATTGTTACCTCCTCCTTTGTTTTTCCTCTACTATACTTTCTTTCCCCACCTCCTCAACTCCTCTGTCTCTTCCCCAAGTTGTAAAGTTCATTTTCAACATAGTATCTTGTACATATAATTGTTACAATGGGTCAACCTGTATCCTTATTTCAGAATTTTGTAATTTCCCTTCCTTCCCCAAATTAGAAAAGTGTATATACAAGATACAGGGCACCAATATCAAATACAGTGAAAACAGGGGTTATACTGTGGTGGAAGAACATAAAAGAGAAACAAAAAAATCACATAGTGTATTTTAAATACTTTAAAAGTAATAGCAAGAAAGATAAAAGCACTGGCTTTAAGGATCCTTTCCTTGGTCTGAATTGATCCTGTGAGGATTATAGTGTGATGGTGGGATGTCCTGTTCTGGTCTGGTCTATTTGGGGTTTTCAAGGCTTCTTATTTTTGAATAGGTCTATCTTTTTGCATGTTTGGGAAGTTCTCTGCTAGGAGACTGTTAAATAAATTTCCTAGACCATTAACTTCTATCTCCAGGTGCTTCTCTACACCCATTATCCTTAGATTAGGCCTTCTGATGGTGTCTTCCAAATATTGAATAGATCATATTTCTTGGATTTGTCTTGGATATTTGTATATCCTTTCTCTATAATATCTAGGCTGTCTTTAATCCCCAAGATTCGATCTTCTGGCTAGGAAGGTGGCTCAGTGGTAGAGCGCTTGCCTTGCATGCCTGAGACCCTGGGTTCGATTCCTCAGTATAAGCAAAAAGGAAAAAGGCAGAAGTGGCACTGTGGCTCAAGTGGTAGAACGCTAGCCTTGAGCTGAAGAGCTCAGGCCCAGAGTTCGGGCCCACGACCGGACCCAAAAAAAAAAAAAAAAAAAGATTCGATCTTCTGCATCTTTGTTTTTTATTTCCTTTCCTTCTAATTGGTCGGTTTTGATGGCTTCGAATTCTTTGTTAGAAATTTGTTTTAGATCTTGTATGGACTTCTTTACTTTCTTAATTTGGTTTTCAGTGTTCATTCTCAAATTCCTTAGTTGATTGGTTCTGGTTTCATTGGACTCCCTTTCCTTCTGATGGGCTTGATTCAGCATTCCATTTGTGGCCTCCTTGGATTCCTTCAGCTGTCTTTTTGTGGATTCCATTAGTCTTTGTCTATTCTATTCCCACTCATGTAATTCCTTTATTAATGATTGATTACCTTCCTTAAGCTCACTCAATTTCTGTATTAATATTTGATTAGCCTCATCATGCTCACAAAATGCCTGTATTTGTCTTTGGTTAGCTTTATCATGCTCACAAGATTACTGTATTAATCTTTGGTTAGCTTTATCAAGCTTACGCTTTTCCCTATCCCGCTCACATGTTTCTCTATCAAGTTCACAGAGTCCTTTGCAGGCTTTCAATCTTTTCATTCAGCATGTTTACCAGTAGTGTTTCTAGAGCATTTTGGGAATTCTCTTCTGGATTATTCATTAACTGCTCTGTAGCCTGATTATTATGAGTGGGAGTTGAGATACCTGGATTTGACATTTTTCTTGTGTTTCTCTGGCTTGTTATGCTCATTTGGTAGGAAACCAAAACCAATTTCACACTAGAACACTATATTAAGGCAAGAAGAGCCCTGTAATTTCACCAATTGATTGAAACAGTCAAAATGAGTACAGATAGAATCTAGTTCAACAACAAACAACTATGGATTAATGGACTAAAAACATCAAAGAAGGAGTCTGCAGACCAGAAATTAATAGGTTTAGGGAGAACTGTGGGGAGAAAATAAGATTAGAGAAATGTGAGGAGAGAAAAGGAGAGGAGAGGATTTAACCAAGATGTAAATTCAGCAGAGGAAACAGATAGAAGAAAAGGAGGAGAGAGATAAAGAAACAAGGAAAAATTAAAATAAAAAATTAAAAATGAAACACTTAAAAACTATATAAATATAAAGAAATAATATGAGAGAGCAGAAGGAGAGAAGGAAAGGAGGAGAGATATAGAAAAAGGAAAAAATAAAAAATAAAAAATTTAAAAATAAAACACTTAAAAATTATATAAGCATAAAGAAATAATTTACCATTAAAGGAGTTAAGGCTGAGAGTTTATGAATTGAGTAATCAATTTCTAAATTAGGTATGCACACAATACAGGATAAAGTCTAATGGGTATATATCTGGGGATGAGCAGAATAGCAGTTAAGTCACGCAAAAATAACCCAAAAAAGACCAAAAAGGAAAAGAGTAAAAAGAGTTTTAAAAAGCACACACACACACACACACACACACACACACACACACACACACACACACACATCTAAAATAAAAATTGTGAAAAAAAGAAAAAAATTAAAAATAATTTAAAAATTAGGTAGAAGAAAGGGCTCTTCATTCTTTTTTGGGGGGAGGAGGGACTTGTGTCTCCCCTGTGTCCATAATCAGTCATTGGTGGAGTTTCTGTTTTGCTTGTGGTGTTTGGTTTTCCTGAGGCTTGATTGGTTTATAAGTCAGTTTGAACAGGCAGAAAGAAGCTCTGCCTTACCAGCAACTTTATGACCCTCCTCCCAGGCTAGTTCAGTGGAAGGTAGTTCTACTTTGAGTATCACAAAAGGGGGATGTGGCTCTTTCCTTTAGCTTGGAGTTGTTGTGATGGGGCTAGATTGTGGGTAGGGTTGAAGCCTATCAGCAATGAGTAGCTTTTCCCTGAGAGGCTAGCTCCTGCAACAATCAGAGAGCCTAGCCTGGAGCCATTCTCAGGTTTTATGTTTACTGAGTTTCAATTGGTTTTCTTTTACCCCTCCTGCCTCTGTGTCTGCTGCCTACACTGCAATGGGGAGGGGCAGCATCTGGTTCTGTTTATCCAGTGAAGAAAGTCACTCCTTCAAGGGCTGAGCTATCTCTGCCTGGGAAGGGCAACTTTCCCCTGGGTGGAGCTGAGCCAGGCAAGACAGGTTCCTGTGACCTGCTAAATGTCTCTTATTGTCTAGAAGAGTTGCATGTTAGCTGCTCTGGCTAGGTGTTTGTCAGTATCCAAGATGGATACTTCCCATTGTTGCTCCGTGAAGAGTAAGGATGTCTTAGGGTATTCACACCTATAGCTTGGGTTCCAGGCCACCCATGGTCTGTGACTGTCTGTGGTCAGCAAGATGAAGATTCCTGCTCCTTGTCACTTCTTGTTGGCAGTGAGTAGAATCCACCCACACACTGCCTCTGGCTCCTTTGTCCTGGGCTCTTCTATGTTGATATTGTGGCCCTGGTACACTTGGTATGACTCTTTAGCTTAGGACTTTTCACTGAATCACTAAAACTGCTTTCTGTGTGAGAGCTTGATTAGCTCCCAGCTTCTCTGCCATTTTCCTCCAGAATCTCCATAAGCACATTTTTAGATCAAACTGTAGAAGCCAATAATTGAGAATCTGACTGAAAAACGCTAGGTCTCAATTAAGGAGGTGCTAAAATAATTAAGAAGCAGATATGTAAGTATAGAAATAGTAGATCTTGAAATGACAAAATTCTGAGTAGTGTGTTCAGTATGAAATTTCAGCATAGAGCAATTTGATGTTTTTATTTATCTTAAGGAATCAAGGGATGCTCTCATGATGTTTCACATCAGCTGAAGGAAACTGTCATCCACAAACTTGTGTTTCACAACAATGAAAGTGGTGACACTGACCAAAATACATTGTCCTCATAGATTAAAACATTGAATTTAAACTCCTTTCTACAACTACTTAAAGATAACAATAATAAAAATGAAATCATTTCAAGGATGGAAAATAAGGCAGGAAGCACTTGGCTTTCCCTTCATCTCCTCTGTGTGTGTGTGTGTGTGTGTGTGTGTGAGAGAGAGAGAGAGAGAGAGAGAGAGAGAGAGAGAGAGAGAGAGAGACAGAGAGACAAAGAGACAGAGAGACAGAGAGAGACAGAGAGAGGTGGAATTGGCTATAAACTCTGAAATATACTAAATTTGAGTTTGAGCCTCCCCCTTGCTGGTGGTTCCAGGAAACTGACTTTGCAAAACATGATGAGAGGCCTTGCAGTTGACATCTATCTAGGTTCAAGAATTTCTATCATTGAGCCGGGCACCGGTGGCTCACGCCTGTAATCCTAGCTACTCTGGAGGCTGAGATCTGAGGATTGCAGTTCAAAGCCAGCCCAGGCAGGAAAGACCATGCAACTCTTATCTCCAATAAACCACCAGAAAATCGGAAGTGGTGCTGTAGCTCAAGTGGTAGAGCGCTAGCCTTGAGCTGAAGAACTGAGGCCCAAAGTTCAAGCCCCATGACCGACAAAAAAACAAAACAAAACACAAACAAAAAAAAATGAAGTTTTTATCCTGAATATATTGACATTTCTGAAGATCAGAGATATGTGGCTTTACTGCAAAAGGGGAGTAATTGGAACATTTGTAGAAACCAACCCAATGGGAGCAGTTGTAAGGGAAGAATATTTTGAAGGTCAAGAAAAGGAGTTCCAGGAAATCCTGATTATCAGACATCTTCCTCAAGCTTCAAGTATAATACAACTACAATTGCCAAGGAGAATATCTGAAAGGTTTGCATAAAAGTTTCTGTAAGTAAAATATCAGCATTTCTCCATTTGCCAGTTGCATGGATAATGTATCACTTGATGAAGACATCCAGTGAAGGCACACATCTCTATCAAGGGAATACATCTCCTTTGTCCCCTCTGATTTCCCTGTTGCTATTCTATGTTAGGCCACTAGACCTCAAGTAAAGAGGAAGAATTGGGAGAATGTTAACACTTTAGATATTCTGATTTATTTTAAAATTATTACATGTTTTCCTTTAACAGAATATTTTAATTGTACAATATTCTGTGAACATTGTGATGTTTAATAACTAGCCTATCTGTCACCTAGAACCGCAGTTATTTCTTTGTAGTAAAATATTCAAAATAATCTCTATTAGGTATCTTGAAGTAATAAATGGTCTTGCTAAGACTACCTACCCTGTATGGATCAGGATGTGTGGAAGGAGAAAGGGTGGGGAGTGGGTGCAGTGTAAATTTGGATTGAGCATGTGAAACCGGGTGGATTCTGGGACTTTTGTTTTCTAACAGTAAGAAAATTCACGAATCTTTGTGCATTTACATATAGACATTCATGCAAGCTTCTCATACTATTTGAAAGATCAGCAAGAGACAAGAAACAGTTTGGTTGTTATTGGGTCCTGTTTATGTAACAAGAAATTCCATTTTAATATTACTTTCATAGATTCAGATTTTTGAGATTCTGAAAACATATTTTAAAGAGTGATAGGGAACATTGTGTTCATTTGGAATGAAGGTATACAGATTTGCCACTTGTGAACATGGTACTTGGAAGGCTGACAGATTACTCTTCATGCCATGCCCTTCAATGGCCCATCTTAGAGTCAGAAGTAGGTAATGACATTTTGTATTCAGTTAATAGACATGCTCATGAATATAAAAAAGTACATCCAAGGCAGGTACTATTTGCTTACACTTACAATCTTAGCTACTCAGGAGGCTGGGAGGTGAGCATCCTGGTTTGAAGCCAGCCTAAGCAGAAAAGTATGTGAGACTCTTATTTTGAATTAATTACCAAGAAAAGCTAGAAGTGGGTCTGTGGCTCAAGTGGTAGAGTAATAATCAGAAGCAAAAGACACTCAGAGACAGCACCTAGGACCTGAGTTTAAACCTCAGGAATGGCAAAAACAAAAAAGGACATTTTGTTCCCTTGCATTAGTCTTTATCATTTAGAGTAGTATTTTGGAGTGCCTTTGTGTTTGGATTACAAATTGAAGTACAGAAAAATGGAACAGCATTTGATCATGAGATTATGTGATGGTTATCAGTACATATACACATAAAGATGTCAGATTATTTGAAATAAAAGCATATTTTAAAAACACCCTAATAAGCTGACATTAAAATTCTAAGGAAGAGATATTATATCTGACTTTATCCCTAGATTATTCACATTTAAATTTTTAGTTACTACGAGGAAGAAAATAAATGCCTCTTATATCATCCTTGATATCGAAGTTAGTACAACATCTGAAAAAAGAAGAACCTGTAAGCAACCCATCAGAGCTGACCTGAGAAGTTAACTTGTACTAGGTCAAGATGGTGTTTCAGATTCTCCAGAAGATAATCACATGGGCAAAAGTAACTAGCAAAAAAACCAGTTATCCTTTTTTCAGTTTCTTTCTTTTTGCTCTTTCTTTTGGCAGTTAAAAAGTAGCCTTTTTATATGCATCCTTACCAATCTTTACATGGATAATAAATTACTATGTTTCAGTCAATATTAATATGGCTTATTTTATGATCACATACAAAAGATTATTGAATAAAATCTGGAAAGTTAGAATTAAAGAGGTTTAATTCCCAATACCTAACCAATCATTCAGTGAATACTCAGGTAAATGCATGTAACAGATGATTGAAATAGATGACTATAATTTAGACACATATTTCCAGAGACTTTTAAATGCTCTCCTAATGCCAAGGAAACTTTACCTGGACTCCCATGCACTATAACTCACTTATTAGGGAAGACTATTTGAGAAGCCTTCATTGAAGTCATTCTTTGCTACACCACAGTTTTTTCATGGCATTTTTCACCTCTGCATTTCTCAGGGTATAGATTAAAGGATTGAGCAAGGGTGTGCCAATTGTGTAAAACACAGCTACCATCTTGTCTACTGGAAAGGTAGTTGGTGGGCGTGCGTATATAAATATGCAGGGACCAAAAAATATGACAACCACAATAAAGTGAGAGGTGCAAGTAGACAGGGCTTTGCGCCTTCCTTTGGCACTGTGGTTTCTCAGAGAGTATAAAATGACAGCATAAGAAGTCAGCAGGATCATAAAACATACCATGCATATGGCCCCACTATTAGAAACAACTAGCAAATTGATCACATAGGTGTCCATGCAGGCAAGTTTCAATAAGGGCTGCAAGTCACAGAAATAGTGATCGATTACATTGGGGCCACAGAAGGGTAATCTCAAAGCCAGGAAAATCTGTGCCAAAGAATGAATGCAAGATCCCACCCAGGCCATCATTATTAAAATTCCACAGACACGCTGGCTCATGATGGTTGTGTATCTCAGAGGCTTGCATATGGCCAGATAACGATCAAAGGCCATGAGGATGAGCACAAAGATCTCCATGCACCCAAAGAAATGGGCAGCAAAAACTTGAGTCATGCACTCATTGTAGGAAATTTTCTTCTTTTGTGAAATGGAATCCACGATCAACCTGGGGGCTGTGGTTGTGGAGAAGCAAGCATCAGCAAAGGAGAGGTAGAAGAGGAAAAAGTACATGGGAGTCCCCAGTGTTTGGCTGGTTTTAATGGTCACCACGATGAGAAAATTCCCAGTCAGAGTCATCAGGTAAAGAATCTAGAAGATGCCAAATATGGCCTTCTGCTTTCCAGGATCCTGTGTCAACCCAAACAAAATGAATTCAGTCACACTCTTATTATTCATGGTCTTGTTGGAGTCTGTAGGTATAATTCAGGTGGCAAATTCGCAATCTGCAGAGAGGAAAAAAGAAAGGACAGCTTGGAAAGATCAGTGAACTGGCCTCATATTTCCTTGGTTCTGTCCCCCAACCTATCACATCCAACTGCCTTTGTTTTGAGAAATTAAAAAAAATAAAATTTGAAAACTGTACTTAGTCTAGTTCTTATGGAATTGAATTGTTAAATCAGACTTTCACTGGAATCAATTGTTTCTTTTTTTACAGGTTATTGGAAAAAAGCAAAAATTTTTTCCCCTAGATTAAGTACTGTAGAAATTTTCATGTGTAGGAAATGATAGCTCATATATTCAGACATATTATCATTTTATATTTTTCCATTTTCTAGTTCATTTCTTCATGATATTCCCTGTTTCAGTGTTACAAAAGTGATATTTTTCTTTAGTCTTTCACAATTATCTTTGCCTCAAAATCAAAACTATCCAGAATTGTTGTCAGGAATAGAAAAAGATTCCCTTTTTTTGACAATTTACATGTGCTTTAAGATAAATTCAGATAAATTTTGAAATATGGATACTGAATCTAAGTAACTTGGATGCCATCTTGGCATCTTGCTATTAATTATAGATGGGGACTTTCCAAACTCTAGAGGTTATAGAGGACATTCTTTGGAATGTAAAAATTGTCATGGGCTCCAGGAAACCCCTGGTTTCTCTAGATAATTGGGGTCCTGATTGTCCCTTAGTGTTCCCCTGAATCATCACTTTGTTAAAGTATCCCCCCCCAGTCTCTTAGCTTATAAATTATCGCTGTGTTAGTTACTTATCCCCACCTAGTTATTTTGCCTATGTATAATCATTTTATTAAGAATAAGTATATTCACTTTGCCTTTGTATAACCACTTTCTTAGGAATAATTATCCTCATTTAGCTTGTTTTGTTTTATGTATAACACTTTTGCTAAGATTAAGATTTGGTCTCCACCTCAAGCTCAAGTCCTTGTCTTTAAAAACTGTCTGCTAGCTCTGTTCCGGGCTGCTGGTTTTTGATACAAGAGTCCACTATGCAGTTGCTGGCTTTTTAATAAACACTTCAAAAATCGACATTTTGAGTTGTGACATCTCGGAAGCCCGGTAATTGAAAGTACCATACAACAATTTGTAATTATGTGGGGTGGCATGGTTACAACTAATAGAATAATAGCATTTACAAAGAGAAGAGAACATTTTTTAAAGGATAAAGTGATCAGAGAAAAATTCAAACTTATTTAAGAGACAAATGTTCATTGAGAGCATACAGTTCCCAGTAAACTAATCAGAAATAGAAACAAACTCAGAGTTATACTTGTGTTAACTTCATGGCAGACTGAAACACCACAGCGTTTCCCATTGGTGGTCTTGACATTTATGTGAGAAGCATATAAAGAAAATCATCTTCCTTTTAGGATCTATATGAAAGTTATAAGTTTATTGTTGATAGAAGACATCGCTATGTATTACATATAATTGCTTTGCTTATTTTCACCTTTATTAGTGCTGACTATTGCAGAGCAAACTTCCATTTCAAAACACTTTCAAATTGTTTATGTGTCCATAATATGGTGGCAAAATGTATTACAGTATAAAATTCCTTAGCCTATTGTTTAAAGTTCTGTTAGTACTTTGGGACGTACTTTCTTTTGTGATAGTCAGAAAGTAGAAATGACTGTTTTAAATGAATTTAGTAAGCAGAACATGTAATGAATGGAAATTTCATATCATATTGACTATAGTCAAGATATTGTGTTTAATAATATAATCAGTAATAGAACTACTCATAAGGGGTTTAGGATGAGAGGATGAGATAAAGGGATATGAAAATCAGAGAAGATTAGAGGCATGAAATCAAGTTTCAAAGGAAATGATATTATAGTTGTTTTTACTTTTTACAGCTCATCAAATTGATTTAAATAGAATATCTCTAGATATTCAAAGATACCGTAGACAAACTTGGAAAAGTTGGGACCTAGACCAGAAGGTCATGGAAAACAGGGTATATACCTGTCATGATCAAAGTATAAATTCAAGAAGGATAACACATAATATCAATTTCTATGAACATTTATGCATTACTAAGAGCAAGTCATGCCAAGTTATGAGTTGTTGGCAGAACAAAGCTTGGTGATTTTCTTATCATCAAAAACCCCGATCTCATTCGAGGTCCCAGAGTCAGGCCCTCTGAAGGTATCTGTGCTTCTGTTACCAGTGTTGAGAAGCTCAGTGGCAAACACAAGAGGTAATACTTGTAGCATCAACAAGATACAGACAGGTCCTAAGACATTCCATCAGTGCTATCAGACCTGCTACTGAGTTCTTATCACAAGTGCTCATGTATACTTCTCTTGGAGAGGGATAGCAGACTCAAACATCTTTTGACAGTTTTTATGTCATTACTTATATATTACTAACACATGGGATGTCATTCCTTGGGTACCATCCTTTTTACATACTAAGGTCTAAAGTGTCTCACAATATTTAGGGAAGAACATGTATGGTGGATATGACAGGAAACCTAGGTCACAGAACATATATGTGATCTATAACAAATGGTAATATTACAGCCAATGTAAATATGCTTTTTGCTTTTTAGTAGAGGGTTTGGCACTGGAGTTTGAACCCAGAACCTGACACTCTGCCAGGTGAGCCAAGCCTACATCCTTGTTCTATTCAGGTTAATTTTGAGATAGGGACCCAGGAGCCTTCTCCTTCAGCTAACCTCCACCATAGATCCTCCCATTCTCAGCCTCCCAAGCAGCCAAACTATAGTTATGAGCCGCTAGAGCCTGACTAACAATGCTTTATGTCATTTTGCAAGCCTTCACTGAGATGTTTCACTGTCTCCAAATTGGAACATCCCACATTCAGATTTTATTTCTTCTCACATTTGAAATCTCTATCTCATCTGTTTCTCTATTTTAAAAAAATACAGTGATTAATATATGCATACACTTAATGCTATGGCCTCAAAACACAATGGTTGATATGGCTTTCAGAGCCTCTCGTCCTTGGCTAACTTCTTACTTCCTTTTATCCTCTTAGTACTTGTGCTTAATCTTGCCCCATCAATGTTCAGCATGGTGTTTCCAGCATAAGTGTACCTGGATGATATTATTCCCTGAATTTTCTATATCTCACTCTATCTGATGACTTTTTTCTCCTAGACTCATTTCTTATAAGCTTCTAGCTCTATAGAGTTTATGTTCCTCATTGATGAAAAAGATTTCTTCATCTTATGCTGGGCTGAGCCCAATTTAAATACCATTGCCCCAGCAAAACCTTTCTGAGTTTTCTCAGTCAAATAACTTCCTGGCTAAGAAAACTGAACTGTTAAAGTATATCCTAGTAAATCCTATTCTTATCTTTGCTTCAACTATGATTTAGTCAGTTTAGTCTGAGATTCTACTTTGTATAGAATGGAATATCCCAGGAGACACAGAGTGGTAGAGGAAGTTAGTAGAGAAGAGCTGTGAACAGAAACTAAGGGCTTTGTGCTGAGTGGGATCTATCTCTCTCTAATACTTCATCTCCATTGCTATGTAATTTACCACTCTCCATTCACCCTACTATAAGGAGAATAAATCCAAGAAATAAAAAGCAGGTAACAAGAGAAGTCATCATAATGTAGAAGATAAGTCCTAGCTCTCAGATGGATCAATCAGAGTAACATTCCATATGTACACTGGAAAAATGAGACTGATGGAGAGGTAGAATATTGAGAGGATAATAAGAATCATTGTAAAGAAAAACAGTCCAAGAATGAAGCATAATTAAAAGATAAGATGGATATATATATATATATGTATATATATATATATATATAGAGAGAGAGATATAAGTATGAGCATTTCCTTTGGGGAGTTAAAAAGGGTTTTGACAAGGGAAAATAGTAAGTAGTGGTGAGAACAGATCCTAGACAGGTAACAATAGCGTGTTCAGTCTCAGGACTAAGTATCCTCAGTATCAGTGCAAACCCATTGCACAAAGGTATTGAGCCTCTCTATTTCTGTCTTGACCTTAGACTTGACAGGAGAAAGTCTGCAAGCTTTAAGTTACTACACCATCGCCTCCTTCATTTTGGATCAGAATTGATCCTGAGAAACTGCACAGTCACAAACAGTCTGGTGCAAGGAAGAATCTAGAAATACTGAAATCTTTTTCATCTATGGGGACACTAGTTCTCTGGAATTATAGACTTACAAGTTGACAGAATCAAATGATCCTGAATGAGAGGCAAAGGTAAGAAAGCAATTCAATTGGACTTGAAATCTTACCTTTTTATTCTTGGTGTATGTCAGGGGAGGGGAGGCAGCACCAAATGACTTTCAGAGTTTTCTCTTTTATAATTCTTATTTATTTGTGGATGATGAACATGCTCTCTCTGTGAGATGTAAGCTGTAGTAAAGGAATCATCTCTTGCTTTCTGTTTCTGAAGCTATGGAGAGAGGAGATGCTCTACAGACACACAGCTCTTTCTGGCGGGTCTGCATTGGCTCCTCTTCCATAAGGTCTGAAATACTGACAGAAATTGGTTTATTCCCATTTGTTGAACTAAAAACAATCAGTTCTCGGCTGTACAGGCACATCTTTTAAAATCAGCTTCTACATGACAGTATTCTTGGCAAAACATTCAAATCAAACCTGTCTTCATTTTTTTAAACTACATCAAATATTTATAGATGTGTCATAAAGGTCATGAGTACTTATTCTCCAAGGGGATGAAGTTCACTCCCATTCTGACACTTAGGGATTGGCAAAAGAACTGCTTCAGCAAGTTAATTCAGAACCACTTCAAATCATAATCTGCATATGTCCAGTTAAAGAATCAAATGGATATAATGTAATTGAATATTAATTCCATTATATGTGCTTCAGGGACTTCATGTGTATATCTTAATTTCTCCTAGTTTTCTTTTTCTTTTACTGGAATATGATTCAGTGGTAGAGTGCTTGCCTACTCTGTGTGTGGTACTGTGTTCTAAATTATTCATCAGATATCACACAAATACCACATCACAAACACATATATACATCATACATGCGGCAATGTACACAAATATATTTACATATAATAGTTTAAAATGACTGAGTGAAAATGGGTAAATAACTATGTACTCATCATAATGACAATACAATTTAACAGGTAATAACCATTATAATCACTTAAAATCTCTACAATTTTCACAACGTTTTGTTTGCAGTAAGTCAGTTGTTGAAAGAGGGGAATTCAAAACTTTTTACATTTCAATTTTTAATGCACATTTTAAAATATAACATGCACATAATAAAAGATAATAATTGGAAATGCAAAGTAGATATATTTTGAAAACCATATTCATCTGTATAATTACCTATTCTATTTGGCATTGGACTAGAGAAAATTCATCATATATTTTCTCATAGAACATATTTTCTTTGCATTGTGTGATTTGGGGCAATCATCTTAAAGGTCAAAGAAACCATCATGATATCTCTTAGTCATTCCAACAGGATCATTTTATTCTTTATTACTTTAAGACAGTGATGAGTCATGAAGTTATTGCACTTGAGTTTGGGGTAACATTTAAAGGCACTATGAAGGGTCAGTGATACACTGTCTCAGGTAGTGTCTTGGACTCATATATCTCAGCCTCCTCATTGTTGTGCTTGATGTAAGTTATGTGGGAATTATTTAGATTTTCAAATGACGATTCAGATGCAATTGCAAGTTACATTTGATACAATTTTTGGATACATGCCAAGATTAAATACTGCTGCACTCTAATATATAGTAGTCTATTCAACCATCGAAGTTATAGTCTAAATGAGACCCTATCTCATAAGTAATTCAAGAAAAAGGGGCTCGAGGTATGGCTCAGGTGTAGGGTGTCTGCATAGCAAGCATGAGACTATGAATTCATATCCCACAAACACCATTAAAGAAAAAAAACAGGGATTTTAATAAAAGTGTTGAGGTTTAATATGTGGAGGGAGCACTGAAACACACTTGTGGCAAATTTATTTGCTTTTGTTTTATTAATTTTTGTTAGTAAAAACATAGTCATCAAAGAGTGTGATATTACAACTGCACTTCTGTATCTATATATTGAATATTCTTCATATGAAAGTCTCTGTGTTAATCACTTTGCAAGTTTTATTTTTTAGTCCACATAACTGTTTCATATTGCAGCTATTAAAACTTCATTTCATATAATAGAAACTTATTCATGGAAATCATGCAACATTACCAAGTATCTTGAGCAAACAAGTTAAATGATTGTTTCACTGCATAACTATTGTTTCCATTCATTCAGTTTAGACCAGCCTTAATTACACATCTGGGGAAATTAGACAGGTAGTATTGAAAGATATTTCTAATTTCTAAGCAAGGATATTTCAGTTGAGAACCTGAGAGTTCATAGTCAGACACTGAGGACAGCTTCTTGTTCAGGCAGATGTGGGACAATGTACTGGAGACAGCATGATTTACTTTGAAATATGAACTTCAAGGTAGTGATACAGAATTCGATTTTGGAATTAACTGCTTGTAAATGACAATAATATGGTTAAAGTAAAAAGTCAACAACAAAATATTGTATTGTATCAACATTTAAAAGAATCCCTAAAACATTTCAAAGATGCACATTTAATCAATCATGAGTATTAAAGTATTGACATGGAACCCAAAGGTTAAAAATTAGAAGAAGGGGAGAATTGTAAATCCCTCGTTATCTCCTTCACTAGGAACAGTCATATTGAGTTTTATTCTTTTTTTTTTTTAAGATTCATTTGTGCTATGCAGCTCTTGCTTCTTTCTGTTTGAAAATTCACCTTTATTCTGCTCAGGAGATTGTTAGTCTTTAACTTTTGGTTCTACATTAAGAGATTAAATTATTTTCCTACTCACATTTTCCATGATAACTTCTGAGTCTTCCACTTCAGAGTATTATTGATTTCTCCAAAATCTTCATTGGCTTAGTAACAATGACCAAAGATATGTGAGCATTTTTGTACAATTACCAGCAGATTTTCATTTGTTTTCATGTCTACATTGAGTACTTGTGAGGGGATAGGCTTTTATTTTGCTTAATTTTGGCACCTACTGGGTTTTTCCAGGTAAGCCATATTATCCTAAAAGAATAAGAAAATAGGCAATAGATTCAATTGAAAAATTCCATTGAAAGAGAAATTTACAGTGTTTTTTATTGTTGTTGTCATTTAGAAACAGGAGTTCTCACAGTAGGCTAGCTCTCAATCCTCTTTGTTTGCACTCTCTAGTACTTGTACAAACATGTACCAACATAAGCAGGTATAATTATGTTTTGGAGGATGCTTCATATAGAATAGTTGATGAAATATTATAATAACTGGGGAGATATGACTCAAAATCAATTATACTCATTACCTGATTCATACGCTCTGTATATTATCTCTACAATAACAATAAAAAATAAAAACTATACAAAAATCAAAATATTGCAAACATAAAAATAAAAGTGAACATTAGGTAAATCTTCCAAATTTTACTATCAAAATGTTATGCCCTAGAAAGCATACTGGTGAAAATTTTCTTAAATACTTAAATATATGGTTTGATGCAAATTTAATTGCATTGAAAAATGTCTAGGCGATTAATAAAATACAGCAAAATATGTATCTGTGGTGGCATTTCTAGTGAAGAGAGTGTCAAAAAACTCAGATAAAATCAAGAGTTTATGCTGAAAAGTATTGACAGTTCACTCTGATGTCATCTGTCATAGATGAATCTAGAGTCACCAAAAGTTGTAACAGTACAAGTAGAAAGTTTTGGAAGGAGGTGAGCAGTAGGGTAGACAGAGGGGCAAAAAAAAAAAAAGTGGGAGTAAAAATAGTCAAAGAACATGAAATACATATTTGAAAATTTCACAATGAAGCATATTTTACATTTAGTAAATGGTTATAGATGAAGCAGTGTTTATATTTGAATAAACTATGTACTGATTATTTTACAAATAGAATTATTTTAGTATGGTAAGATAGCAAATTATTATTTAAATTGAAACAAATTCTTTCAAGTTATTTTTCATTGTCAGATGACTTCTGTTCTCATCTTTGAGGAAGAAGTTATACCCTCTGCTTTGCTTATGTCTTTTTTATGTATATGGACATACAAATGTTTATTCTTTATTGTGTAGAATAGAGATATTCAGTGCTACCTCCCTTGTGGAATCTGTCTCCTCTCTCTGTCTAGTGCCTGACTGATAGGATGCAATCTACTAAGCCAAGAAGATTTTTTGCATGGACAGGTCTGCAAAAATTTTGATTATATATCTCAAACTAGAAGAAGTAGCAAAAATTCTGTAATAGATAGTAATGTACTCATCAAATGGAGTGATCTTGCACAGCAATACTTATAGTTTTGGGACGTGTAATTCTTTGCGCTCTTTTTTGGATCTTAGTTGTTTCTTTGTCATTCACTAAAGTTAGTGGCCTATGTATCTTTTTTCGACCTGAAATATTTTATATTTCATTTTCTAAGCCCTTAAAATATTTCCCCACTTATCACAAAGGTTTTTCGATGCATGGAGTGAATCAAACATTTTGTAGATAACTAATCATTTCATTATTTCTTTTTATTTCCTCATTTGTACAAAAGGGTAGTCATTTGACAAATTAGAGTCAATGAGTAAAGTGAATATGAAATCATTACCTGTTCCTAACATCAATTCTTTTACTATTGCATTGTGTTGCCTCCCAGCATGCAACATTCATTACCCTGGAGCATTTGTGTAACTAAGTATTTGTGTAAGTAAGTTTTAATATTTAATCAGTTGATTACTTTATTTATCATCAGCAAATACCACCAATCTCCTCAAGACTTTTCTCATAGCATTTTTCATGTCTTTATTCCTAAGTGTATAAATCAAAGGGTTGAGCAAAGGGGTAAGCATGCTGCAAAATATTGCCATGATTTTATCAGAGGAGAAGGCAGACGGAGGTCTGGCATACATAAAAATACACGGGACAAAGAACAAAACCACCACTGCTATGTGGGACCCACAGGTGGAAAAGGCCTTCCTCCGTCCTTCAGAACTGTGATTTCTCAGAGAGAACAAAATGACCCCGTAGGAAACCAACAACAAGGTGAAGATGATAGTGCAGATAGAGCCACTGTTGGCAATCACGAAAAGCCGAAAGATGTGTGTGTCTGTGCATACAATGTTCAGTAAAGGGTGCAAGTCACACATGATGTGATCGATGACATTGGAGCCACAGAAGGGCAGCTGGGAAGCAAAGAGAACTTGCCCAATGGAATGCAAGAAACCCCCTGCCCATGCCATGCCCACCAGAATGCCACAGAGCCTCCAGTTCATGATGGAAGAGTAGTGCAATGGTTTGCAAATGGCCACATAGCGGTCATAGGCCATGGCGGTGAGGACAATGACTTCTGTGCCAGCGAGGAAGTGCTCAGCAAAGACCTGTATCATGCAGCCTTCAAAGGAGATGGTCTTTCTCTCCACCAGGGCATCTGACATGGCCTTTGGGACAATCACAGAGGAGAAGCATGCATCCAGGAAGGACAGGAAGGTCAGGAAGAAGTACATCGGGGAGCTCCGTAGTACAGGGCTGCAGACAATGGTCACCACAATGAGCATGTTACCCCCGATAGTGGAGATATAGACGACCAAAAACACAACAAATATGACTTCCTGAAGTTTGGGATTCTGTGAAAGCCCCAGAAGAACAAATTCAGTTACAGTGCTCCAGTTTTGCATGGCTTCTCAGGAAAAGATGAAAGCTCTAAAAGAAAGAAACACATGGAATCATAATTCCAAGAATGAAAAGAGTACTTCTGGCTAATTTACTATATAGTGATTGTCAACAAGTTGGTTTCACACCATGTACAATCATCATGTTTATATCATTACTGACTGAACATAAAATTGAAGATAGGAGGTATTCAAGTACAATGAATTGTTCAATACTTGAAAATATGAATTCTTTAAAAATATTTTCAAATCAATTTTTTTCTCAAGGGCCAACTTTTTAGTCAGTAGTGGCTTCCTGGATTGAATTATTGGGAATTTAAAATATGAATTCTCCAAAACAAGATCAATAGAAAACCCACAGATTGGGAGAAGATCTTCACTAGCCATACAATGGACAGGGGTCTCATATCTAACATATACTTGTAACTCGAAAAAATCAAATCTCCCAACAACAAATCCTCAAAGAAACAACTATTCGATAAATAAGTGGGCTAAAGACTTGAAGAGAAACTTCTCTGAAGAGGAAATAAGAATGGCCAATAGACACATGAAGAAATGCTCAACCTCTATAGCCATAAAAGAAATGCAAATCAAAACAACATGGAGATTCCACCTCAACCCAGTTAGAATGGCTATAATCAAAAACTCTAACAACAACAGATGCTGGAGGGGATGTAGACAGAAGGGAACCCTACTACATTGATGGTAAACTTGTTCAACCACTTTGGAAAGCAGTATGGAGGTTCCTCTAAAGACTCCACATAGAGCTCCCCAATGACCCAGCAATCCCACTTTTGGGCATTTACCCAAATGATCATAAACAAGACCATATTAAAACTACCAGCACAACTATGTTTATTGCAGCGTTATTTACCATAGCTAAAATATAATACTTTTGATCGCTTTTATCTCATGAGCCTGCTTTGAATAATCAGCAGTAGCTTCCTGGCTTTCTGTGACACATTGCAGTTTGGAAGCAGGATTATATCTTCTTAATCATGCTTGTGATTGTCAAGGAATTAAAATCAGTGACTTGAATTCTATTCCTGATCAGGAGACTTTTTACCTGCAAAGAGAAGAAAAAATGACATGTAATTAAGATTCACATACAAATCACGACCTCCTCTCAAGCATTTCTCTAAATCTCTGAACCAAAATGGGAAATTCACTGCACAAATTATTTCCTTATAGAAGAGAATTGCAGTTTCCAAATGTTTCCTGATGAGTAAATATAGTAATTCACAAGAAAAGAATTTGAACCTGCAGAACAGTTTTCTTGTACAGGCTGGAATCCATTCCTTCTCCCCTTTAACATGAAACCTCTGTGCCCTACCAGATCAAGAGGGAAGGAGACAGGAAGGTGTCCTTTCCAGCAGGGACTTCAGTGTCACTGTGTCCTTTGTACCTGTAAGAGAGTATATATGATTTCTTAGGCATCTTGATGATGGAAACAAAAAAAAAATGTCATAGAACCAAAAGATGAATCACTGTTTCCTCTAGAAGATTTCTCCTATAAGTAGACATTACTTTGATGAATAATTGTTTCCTTATTTGTACGTCTTAGACAATAAGCATAGTAATATGTCTAATACAGTGTGTATATATCCATATACATGTGTTTCTGCTAAGCAGGTAAATAAAAGAGTAAGGGACATATTTGTCAGAGGTAAAAGTAAGTGGGCTTTGAATAGTACCTTGACTTTACCAAAATGATTTAAAACTCTCAGTGAAATTAGAAAGCTTATGATTTAGTATATGAGGTTATCATTTTCCTTGTTTTGAATCGACCATTTTCATCAATTTAGGTATTCTTAAAATTGGTCCAGGGTTATAAATTTTGTATCCCATTCAAAACTCTTACCAAGTAAACAAGAATACAAAGCAGACCCCAATGTGTCATTTTAGGAAACCATAACAATTTATTTAAAAATAATACCAAAATTTTGCTATATAATCCAGCAGTAGATAGTTTAGCCTAAAGATAAAGCAGGAAAGACAAAGAAGAGCAATGAATAAAACTGTTGCCTCCAGCTTCATACAGGCGAGCTTAATTCCAAGCTCTTTTGGTTTTATCTGGCCTAAAATAACTGATGAAAAATGTTCATAACTGCCACTTCATTGATAATCCTTTAAGAAAAGTCTGTGTTCCTCATACCCTTTAAATTCATGAACTATTGTTTTCAATTAGCTTGCTTATAAAACCAATCGGTTTAATGTGGGGGAAAAGGTTGAGGTTCTTTTTCAATATTATAGCTGATTTATTGTAAGAGCATTTATTGCTTTACTTAGCCAATTTGTAAGAGTATGATAACAGTGTTAAATATCCTTAATGATACAAAATGTCATTTTTTAGGTAAAAATAATTTCAAAGTTGGTTTGAAATCTTTAATGATGCAGAGTTCAGTGACCTAGTGGTGAGTGAGGACACAGTTTAATACATCGAATCCTGTGAAGAGCAGCTGTCTTAATACAATGAACCGTCCTGAATTCACAACAGTAATGACAAGCACAACAGCAAAAACATTGTTTACACATGGCCCAAAGCTATTTGTTAGTTAAGAATTTATCAATGGTTACTACACAGTTTTGACAAACAAGTTCATGGTAATATTAAATGATAATATGAGATGATGAGTACCTAGTAACTGTTATTTTTTGGCAACTTTTCTAACGATTAAAAATTACTTTGAAACAGTTAATGAAACAGGAACAGCTGTCTGAAGTTTGTCAAAAACCTATCAATAGTGAAGTGTCCTGTGTCATTCAACAAATCAGTATGCCACAGGCTTCTGCCCCATCACACTAATTTAAGCTTCCTTAATCTTAAGAGTCAATAAAAAGCATTACAAGTGTGCTTTGCAATGTATAAATCAGGGCTATCAACGTTGTTTATAAGGTGCACCTACCCACATTCAATGAGCAAGACAATTGAATCACTCAAAAGAATAATTTGTTCATGGTTTTAGTAGAGGTTAATTCAAGAAATATAAAAAAATATTTTCATTTAATATATACAACTATTTTAAAAAACTATACTCATTCCTAAAATTATAATGATGAAATGACTCTTACATATTCAGGTGGAAAAAGGATTAGAAAATATTTTCAGAATGATAGACTGGTTTATATCCAGAAATTTTTCTAACAGTAAATTGATGCAGGGAGCTTTAATAATCGATGGTCCCACATAAATGTCATTTTTTGGTATAATTAATGGCAGGAAGATGATATGTAAAAAGAATATTACAAACTGACAGCGCATTCTTCTATGAGTAATTACAATTAACCATACAACATTCAGGTTGATTTTTTAATGACATTAAATAAAAGCAAGAAAATACTTGTAATGATTCTTTCTATTTATACACAGTTAATTTAAATTTAATGTCAAGAGGAGATATACTCAAAAATAACCTTGTTTATTGAAATGTCTATCTTTCCACAACCATAGAGGATTAAAATTCTACCACTGTAACTCGCCAGGGCATATTTTAGTTACAGAGCAAGGGAGGTGAAGATATTTCATGATCAAACTGAAAGAATTTAGGTCAGGAGAATAAAGATGTAGTGACAACCTATGTTTGGCTTTTTCATGTCCATACTATCCAAATAAATTAGAAATATATTAGATGTACATATTTATCATAGCAGTACACTTCTCTTTAGTCTTCTTAAAATATTCTCACATGTTGCATAGGATATGGCAGAGGTGTATAAAGAATGTAGTCACAGGAACATGGTAAGATGATATGCTGCTATGTCCTTTAAGGTACTAAAAGAATGTAAAATTTGCCACCCCAACCAGGCACTAAGAAATGCCACATGGAAGTGTGGCAAGAAAGTATCCACTTCAACAAGGGGTGTGCTAACTTGAGTCATATCCATATGATTTTCCCCATATGAATGATAAATAGCAAACTTTCCTATCTCACATTTGTTCAGTAATTTTAAATGACTGAACTTCCGGAACACTTGTGTTTGTCCTCATGGCTTTGTCTATCTCCTCAAGCAACTACAAAATTAAGAAGAGTTGGGGAAGGTGTGGGAAAGGGAGGGTTGGGTGAAAATGTTGATATTGGTGATAATGATCAAGACATACTATATCGAAAAACTGCTCTGCTAAATGCCGTCATTTGTACAACTACTTAAAGAAAATAAAGATATACAGAAATAGAAATATATGCATATATAATAGAAAAATGAAATAAAAGAAAAGAAAAAGGAAGCATGTTAGCCTGATTTAAACACTATATAATAAATACATGTATGGAAACAAAAAACACACAGTATCTTTCAATTGAAATATGTTAGCAGAACATTATTTCTTTATTGTCTATATAACTAAAGCATAGTCTACCCCTGATTCCCTGGAAATATGAAAACATTTTCAGATCTCAACCCCTCCCTATATTGTCTGTCTATTTCTCTAATGTCTCCATTTTAAAAGTCTTATTACTTCTAGAAATTTAAAACTGAGTCAACATTTTCTCTTTGTCTTTCCAGATGGATTTCTGAGCCTTCTATTCTTCTGCTATCTTGATTTTTTAGCTGATTGAGGAGATAGAAAATAACATGTTGACAAACATAAGTGTTTCAGAAGTTCAGTCATTTAAAATTACTGAACAACTGTGAGATAGGAAAGTTTGCTATTTATCTTTCACATATGGAAAATCAAATGGATATGATTAAAGCCAGCACACCCACTTGTGTGAGGTGGACACTTTCTTGTCTTTAGTGTCCTTCCTGTGGCATTTCTTAGTGCTTGGTTGGGGTGGCAAATTTTTACATTCAATTAATACCTTTAAAGGACATAGCAGCCTTTCAAGTTCCATGTTCCTGTGACAGCATCCTTTATACACCTCTGCCATATCCTATGTTTTATGCAACATGTGGGAATATTTTAAGAAGAATAAATAAAACTCTACTGCTGTGGTAAATGTGGTAAATTTAATGTATTTCTTATTTATTTGATAAAGTGGACATGAAGGAGCCAAACATAGATATTACTTCTTTAGACTTGAAGTAGTTGGGTTCCTTTTAAAATAACAATAAAATATTTGCATTCTGTTCTAGTAACTGCTCTCTACTTAGCATTTGTCATATATGTAGGCTCCACAGGTGTCTCTTTATCTCTTTCTATATAATTTGAACATGTTAATCTTATAACTCCCTTAAAGAGGAGTCTAAAATCAGGAAGACTCTGAAATTTATTCAAGTGTACAAATTTATTCATAGCCACTTTCCTGGCATTACACTTAACACAGCATCCATACATTCAATGACTAAGTCACAATTTTAAATGCTCTAAGAAAATGAATACAGGACAATTATCAGTCTCACCATTTTTCAATTCATTTGAAGTTCTTGAGAAGGCAATCTATTCTCAGTTCCACTCAGTGGTAGCCAGACATGCCAACTGTGTCCCACCCTTCCTCCTAACTCCAAGAAACAGGAAGAAGAACATCTTTGGCAGAGCAGGTAACTGATTCTTCCATTAGTTAGCAAGTGCTTTGTTCTAGGGTGTAGGGCATTCAACTGGAATTTATTTCTGTGGGAAACCATGGACCTGTAGAATCACTGCACCCCATCCCCAAGGATTGGAAATTCTCCATCTATGTGATTCTCTAGGACTTAAAAAATTTTTTTGAGTCTCTATGTTTGACTTTCTCGAAGGTTGGCAAAACTTTTATGTCCCTAAAGAATTGAGAGAGTCTTGTTTATTTATATGTATTCTGTTGGGTTCCATGTTCAAACTTCTCTGGGATTTCCATTTTCTTTTCTGATTAGGAACCAAATATTCTGTATATGGTAGAAGAATTATATTATCCCTTTCCAGAATTGTAATATAATGCCTTAGCAGTTCATAAATAGAAAAACTAAGTTTGTTTCCATCCCAAAGGAGAATTAATATTGTCCAGACAGAGCAACAAATGAGTGTCTCTTGAATATTTTCATGTGTAATCTGTAAAGATTTATTGGTTAGAAATATGACTCTCCTTCTCTCCTTTCCTTTCTTCCTCCTTTCCTCCTCTCTCACTCACTCTCTTTGTTTCTTCTTTCATTTTTTTCTCCCTCCTTCCTTTTTTCATCCATTGGTTGCTGGACACCAAGGCTGATTCAACAGTCTTGATATTCTAACTAGCACTGCAGTAAACATGGTTGTTTAGGTATCTCTCCCATATGTTGATTTACATTCCTTCAGATACATTCTCAAGAGGATGCACATGTACCTGAACATACATATCATAGTCATTCCATCACCCATCCTTTCACCTTCCCCCTTCCATCTCTTTTCCTCCGGATTAGGGCCTGAGCTCAGTGGTTTGTGTTCTTACCTATGAGCCCATGCTCTACCACTGGACTAGCTCTAAACCCCTGCATGTGTTCCTTTTCAACTTATATCCTCATTAGCATTACTCACCAGACATTTCAATGGAGATGTCCACAAATCATTCCCATTCAATTTTTCATTATGCCATACATTATCTTCCCCTGTGTGTCCAAATTTTTAATACATAAAGTCCGTGAGCACAGGAACTTGTTTTTTTTTTAAATATCACTATTTAAATTAAATAAGATATTTACTAATTTCAAAAAAGGATTTCAACAATGTTGGTGGTATCTCTACACTGAGTAATTAGTGAACAGAAATAAAATATGGACATCATCTACAAAAGTGGAACATGTTGTGGTGGTACAAAGCTTGCTTGGAGGCATCAGGAACCCACTGACCGCAAACAGTAGCTTGCAAGAACTACTGAAATAGGCAAATACAAGGTTGATGTTTGCTGTCCCTTTTTATCCGTAAGTAAAAATTGATGATTGTCAGGAGGAGCTGATGGGCTGGTAGTGACTGGATACAATGAATGTTGCATGAATGTGGACCAAGCACTGCTGACAACCCATAAAATGGTATGATCAACAACTTTCTTTGAACATTAAAGAAGGAATATTGCTTCACCATTATTCATTATAGCTATATTGTGAAACCAGCTTATATCAAAACAAGAGAGGATTGGATAAACAAAATATGGTATGTATAAGGGAGTTTTTCTTAGCCATGAAGGACACAATTTGGACTGGCAGTATGGCTCAAGTGGTAGAGTTCCTGTAGAACAATCATGAGTCCCTGAGTTCAAACCCCAGTAAAACAAACAAAAGCAGCCAATAAGATATTACTTGTTTCCTAGAAAATGAATAGGATTTGACACTCTTGCAGAGGTAAACTAGCAGAGTTTGGCATAAAAGCAGATGCAAAGTTTAGACAGAAATATATACTTCTATATACAAATGATTCTCAGCAGAGGTGCACAAAAACATTCTGTGGAGAAAAAGAATGAATTGCCAGTTTGAGGGAGAGAAATTAAAGTCGGATATACAAATATGACATAGGTCACACAGAATCTTCAAAATAGAAAATCTAGATCTACAAAACATAAAGAACAACTCTATGATGTGACTTATAAAAGCAGGGTGATGAGAAGAGAATAAGACTGAAATAATGTGTCTGTACACACACATATACACATACACACACATGAAGTCATACAGGTCATATATGATTTTGAAATTAGTACAGCATCTGAGAAAAGAATCTGTAAGCAATTCATCTGAGCTGACCTGAGAAGTTAACTTGTACTAGGTCAAGATAGCATTTCAGATTCTCCAGCAGATAATCACATGGAGAAAAGAACTAAATTATTTTTTTCAGTTTCTTTTTGCTCCTTTTTGCCATTAAATATCATTTTTCTTCCAAATTCTCTTTATATTGCAGTGATCTTCATTCTCCTCTACATATTCTACATAAACCTCTCATGTTCTTCTCCCACTCCTGAGTTAAAAACAATATGAAAGGCTACAAGAGAGTAAACTACTTGGTGTTGTCTCAAAAATCTCATCCTTTCTACTTTATTGACAGGATTAGAGAGGATTACAGAAAAAGATGCCGGTTTTCTTGGGAATTTCAAGTTTTGTTGACATTTTACATTTTGCCACAGTCTTGCATTATTTTAGATATCCCCAGTGAATTAGGCAGATTTAAAAGTAGCCTTTTTATATGCATCCTTTCCAATTTTTACATGGATGATAAATGACTTTGCTTCAGTCAATGTTCAATGGCTTATTCTTAGGATTACATACAAAAGACAATCTGGAAAGTAAGTAAGAACTAATGGGGTGTAATTCCTAACCAATCATTCTGTAAATACTCAGAAATAAATATATGTAATCGATGATGGAAATAGATGAAACATAGGTCCCATGGTTTCCCTTATTTGCAATAACTAGTATATGTCTGAGTCAGGCAGAAAAGGTCAGATAAGTTGATGTTAGGGACATGAACCCTAAGATATGTATTCAAATGTATTTTTCTTTCATGCGATTGTTTCTAACACAGTTATAAGATTATTTCTTTGTTGCTTTGTATGTCCCTCCCCCATAGTATAACCCCTGCTTTAGCTGTATTTGATGCTGGTATAATTTGTGGAGGAGAAGGGTAAAAACAAATCGTTTAAACAAGGATACAGGTGGACCCATTGCAACAATGAGATGTACAAGTCGTTATGTCCAAAATGAACTTCACAACTTTGGTGGGGGGGAGGGGGAAGAGAGGATTGGGTGGCGGTAGGATGGGGAGGATGGAAAGGGATGGGAAGGAGAAACAAAGGAGGAGACTACAATGCTTGATAAGAAATGTACTCATTATCTTGCCCATGTAATTGTAACCCCTCTGTACAGTATTCTCACAATTAAAAAAACACTATTTGAGAAGCCTTCATTGAAGTCATTCTTTGCTACACCATAGTTTTTTCATGGCATTTTTCACTTCTGCATTCCTCAGGGTATAGATTAAAGGATTGAGCAAGGGTGTGCCAATTGTGTAAAACACAGCTACCATCTTGTCTACTGGAAAGGTAGTTGGTGGGCGTGTGTATATAAATATGCAGGGACCAAAAAATATGACAACCACAATAAAGTGAGAGGTGCAAGTGGACAGGGCTTTGCGCCTTCCTTCGGCACTGTGGTTTCTCAGAGAGTATAAAATGACAGCATAGGAAGTCAGCAGGATCATAAAACATACCATGCATATAGCTCCACTATTAGAAACAACTAGCAAATTGATCACATAGGTGTCCATGCAGGCAAGTTTCAATAAGGGCTGCAAGTCACAGAAATAGTGATCGATTACATTGGGGCCACAGAAGGGTAATCTCAAAGCCAGGAAAATCTGTGCCAAAGAATGAATGCAAGATCCCACCCAGGCCATCATTATTAAAATTCCACAGACACGCTGGCTCATGATGGTTGTGTATCTCAGAGGCTTGCATATGGCCAGATAACGATCAAAGGCCATGAGGATGAGCACAAAGATCTCCATGCACCCAAAGAAATGGGCAGCAAAAACTTGAGTCATGCACTCATTGTAGGAAATTTTCTTCTTTTGTGAAATGGAATCCACAATCAACCTGGGGGCTGTGGTTGTGGAGAAGCAAGCATCAGCAAAGGAGAGGTAGAAGAGGAAAAAGTACATGGGAGTCCCCAGTGTCTGGCTGGTTTTAATGGTCACCACGATGAGAAAATTCCCAGTCAGAGTCATCAGGTAAAGAATCAAGAAGATGCCAAATATGGCTTTCTGCTTTCCAGGATCCTGTGTCAACCCAAACAAAATGAATTCAGTCACACTTCTATTATTCATGGTCTTGTTGGAGGCTGTAGGTAAAATTCAGGTATTAAATGCGTAATCTGCAGAGAGAAAAATAGAAAGGATAACTTGGAAAGACTGGTGAACTGGCCATATTTCCTTGGTTCTGTCCTGCAACTTATCACTTCCACTGCTTTTCTTTGGAAAAATTCAAAAAAATTAAGTTTGAAAACTGTACATAGTTTAGTTCTTATGAGAATGAGCTGTTGAATCAGACTTTCACTAGACTTAATTGACTTTTTACAGTTTAGAGAAAGAAAAGCAAAAATATTTTTCTGATGTTTGGTTTTATCCCTAGATTAAGAACTTTAGAACTTAGTCTTTCCTTTTCTAGGAAACCTAATTGTGTGAAAACTTAGCCTTAATGTATCAAAACTGGTGTTCACATGCTTGTCTGACCTTAGACTGAGTGATCTGAAAGAAAAACATTATTTTTTATGATTAGATGTGCATAGGCATTTTGGCTTTCAGTTCCTGTATGTATAGAAATAAACTCCAGATAATGGAAACAATTGTTTTTTTTCTTTTCCTTCTGTGCTGTTTTTTTTCTTTTCTTTCTATTTTGTTTGTTTCTTTATATGTCATTGGGAGCATAAGGAGAGGCACAGAAATGGAGGGACAAAGGGTGAACAAGTGCAGCAGTGATAATCATTGGACAGTATTTTGAGAATGAAACAAACAACTTCTGGGTAGATATGGGAGGGAAACACTGGGAGAGAGAGATATGGGGTGACATAGTTCAAAAAGAAATTTACTCATTACCTGATTTATGTAAGTGTAACACCTCTGTAGATAGCCTTCATAATAACAATAAATAAAAAAGAAAAACTATTTATATATACAATTGCATGCAAATATCTGCAAGTTTCAAGTATTGCTCATTCTAGAAGAAAAATGTGTTTCTAATAATAGTAAGCACTAGTGTTGGAGAACCTTTCTTAATAAAAATTTTCTTTAGTTAATTTCACTCTTAGTTAATTTTACTTAGTTGATTTTTGTGCCAAGAGTACTGTCAGCTTTAGTATTTAGGACAGAATAAGACATGGCCATCTATTATGTATAATTGCTTCTCTTATTTTCACTGTTATTAGTGTTGACTATTCTAGAGCAACCTTCCATTTCAAAAACACTATTTTAAATTGTTCATGTGTGTATAATATGGTGTCAAAATTTATTAGAGTATAAAATTCATTTGCTTACTGTTTAAAATTCTGTTAGCACTTTGGGACATATTTTTTGTGTGGTGGTAGAAATTACAGCATTAAATAAATTTAGTAAGCAGAAAATAAAATGAATAAAATTTCATAACATCTTGAGCAAATTTTGGTTAATAATTAATAATATCAGGACTGCTCATAAGGTTTAGGATGAGAATATGAGATAAATCTTTTGCTATGAAAAAGTATGAAATGCAGAGACATGAAAATTAGAAAAGATTAGAGATATGAAATCAAGTTTTAAAAGAAATGATACAGTTGTTTTTTTCCTCAGCCTACTGGATTGATTTAAAAAGAAAATCTCTAGATATCCAAACATGGTGGAAATCCTTGGAAAAATTGGGACCTAAATCAGAAAAGGTCATGGAAAGACAGGATATGTAATCAAAGTGTAAACTCAAGAAGGATAACACATAATATAAATTTCTATGAACATTTATGCATTATTAAGAGCAAGTCATGCCAAGTTATGAGTTGTGAGAACAAAGTTGTTGTGATTGTATTATCATCAAAAACCCCGATCTCATTCGAGGTCCCAGATTCAGGCCCTCTGAAGGTATCTGTGCTTCTGTTACCAGTGTTGAGAAGCTCAGTGGCAAACACAAGAGGTAATACTTGTAGCATCAACAAGATACAGACAAGTCCTAAGACATCCCATCAGTGCTATCAGACCTGCTACTGAGTTCTTATCACAAGTGCTCATGTATACTTCTCTTGGAGAGGGATAGCAGACTCAAACATCTTTTGACAGTTTTTATGTCATTACTTATATATTACAAACACATGGGATGTCATTCCTTGGGTACCATCCTTTTTACATACTAAGGTCTAAAGTGTCTCACAAAATTTAGGGAAAAATGAGTATGGTGGATATGACAGGAAACCTAGGTCACAGAACATATATGTGATCTATAACAAATGGTAATATTACAAACAGCCAATGTAAATATGCTTTTTGCTTTTTAGTAGAGGGCTTGGCACTGGATTTTGAACCCAGAACCTGACACTCTGCCAGGTGAGCCAAGCCTACATCCTTGTTCTATTCAGGTTAATTTTGAGATAGGGACTCAGGAGCCTTCTCCTTAGGCTAACCTCCACCATAGAGCCTCCCATTTCTCAGCCTCCCAAACAACTAGACTGATAGTCATGAGCCATTAGAGCCTGACTAACAATGCTTTGTGTCATTTTGCAAGCCTTTACTGAGATGTTTCACTGTCTCCAAATTGAGAGCAGCCCTCATTCAAGTTTTCTCTCTTCTCACATTTGGAATCTCCATCTCATCTCTCTCTCTTTCTATTTTAAAAAATACAATGATTGATAGATGCATATGGCCTCAAAACACAATGGTTGATATGGTCTTCAGAGCCACTGATCCTTGGATAACTTCTTACTTCTCAATATTTGTGCTTAATCTTGCCCCAGCAATGTTTGGCATGACATTCCTAGCATAAGTGTACCTGGATAATGTTATTCATTGAATATTCTATATCTCACACTACCTGATAACTTTTTTTATCCTAGAAGCCTTATTTGTAATCCTCACATTCTAGAGAGCAGTGTTCTACATTGATAAAAAAAAAAAAAAAGGACTTCTGGATTCTTCATCTTATGCTGGTCTGAACACAATTTAAATACCATCACCCTGGATTTTCTCAGTCATATAACTTCCTAAGAGAATTACACTGGTAAATTATATTGTAGCCAATCCTATTTTTATTTTTGTTCTAACTGTGATTTGGTCAGTTTAGTCTGAGATTCTTCTTTGTTTTATTTTTTTTTCACTTTTTATATTTGGGAAAGGCCTAGGAAAGAGAGCTGGGAGAGACGGAAAAGAGAGCTGGGAAAGAGCTGGGAAAGAGCTGAGATTCTACTTTGTATAGAGTGAAATATCCTGGGAGACACAGAGTTGTGCAGCAAGTTAGCAGAGAAGATCTGTGAACAGAAACCAAGGGCTTTGTATTGAATGGGATCTCTCTCTCTCTCTCTCTCTCTCTCTTTCTCTCTCTGTCTGTCTCTCTCTGTCTCTCTCTCTCTCTCTCTCACTTCATCTCCATTACTATGTAAATTACTACTCTCCACTCATCCTGGTGGAAGAAGAATAAATTCAAGAAACAAAAAGCAGATAACAAAAGAAGTCATCGTAATTGTAATGTGAGAAGATAGGTCCTGGCTGTCAGATGGATCCATCAGAGTAACGTTCCATATGTACACTGGAGAAATGAGAATGATGGAGGGGTAGAATATTCAGAGGATAATGAGAAGAAGCATTGGAAATGAAAAAAGTCCAAGAAGGAAGCACAATTAAGAGATAAGATGGAAATATGTGTATGAATATGAGCATGTCCTTTTGGGATTTAAAAGGGTTTGGACAAAGAAAAATAGTAAATAGTGGTGAGAACAGACGCTAGACAGGCAGCAGTATTGCAGTCAGTATTAGAATGAAGTATCCTCAGTATCAGTGCAAACCCATTGCATAGAGGTATTGGGCATCCTTATTCTTGCTTTGACCTTAGACTTGCCAGGAGGAAGTCTGCAAGCTTTAAGTTACCACACCATCGCCTCCTTCATTTTGGATCAGAATCGATCCTGAGAAACAGTAGAATTACACACAAGCTAGTATAAGAGAAAGTATCTAGAAATACTGACATCTTTTTCATCCACTAGTTTTCTGGAATTATAGGCTCATACGTTAACAGAATCAGATGAAGATAATCCTGATCTTGAATGAGAGGCCAGAGTAAGAAAGCAATTAAAGTGGTCTTGAAATCTTACCTTTTTATTCTTGGTGGGTGTCGGGGGTCAGGGGAGCAGCACCAAATGACTTTCAGAGTTTTCTCTTTTATAATTCTTATTTATTTGCAGGTGATGAATGTGCTCTCTGTATTTATGAAATGTGAGCTGTGTTAAAGGCATCGTCTCTTGCTTTCTGTTTTTGACAATGTGGAGAGCAGAGGTACTCCACAGACACACAGCTCTTTCTGGAGGGTCTGCATTGGATCTTCTACTGGCAGAAATTGGTTTATAATCCTTTCTTGAAATAAAAAAATTAGTTCTCAAATATACAGAAACATCTTTTAAAATCAGCATGTACATGAAAGTATTCTTGGCAAAACATTTGGATCAAGCCTGTCTTCATTATTTTAACTATATCAAATATTTATAGATGTATTGTAAAGGTCACGAGTGCTTATCCTCCAAGGGAACAAAGTTTACTCCCATTCTGACCTGATCCTTAGGGACTGGCACAATGAATTACTTCAGCAAGATAATTCAGGAGCACTTCAAATCATAATCTTCTCATGTCCAGTTAAGGAACCAAATGTATATAATGTAATTGAATATCAATTCCATCATACATACCTCATGTATATTTCTTAATTTTTCCTATTTTTTTCTTTTTTGTATATTGTTATAATTAAGCCTAGAATATAATTCAGTGGTAAATTGATTGCCTACTCTGTGTGTGGTACTGAGTTCTAATTTTTATTCACCAGAAATACCTATATACCACTTGCACACACGTGTACATATCATACATACAGCAACACACACAAATATATTTAAATATAATGGTTTAAAATGACTAAGTGAAAATAGGTAAATCACTATGTACTCATCATAACGAATGTACAATTTAACAAGTAATAACTATTATAGTCACTTGAAATTGCCACAATTTTCACAATATTTTGCTGTCAGTAAGTCAGTTGTTGAAAAGAGGGGAATTCAAAACTGTTTTTATACTTCAAATGTTTAAAGTAAATTTTACAATATAATTTACATATAAGAAAAGAAAGTATTTGTAAATGCATAGCAGATGAATTTTTAAATTTTATTTTATTTTAATGATGCTATACAAGAGAGTTACAGTTACATGTGTAAGGCAACGAGTACATTACTTGTAGACAATTGTTCCCCCTTCCCTTGTTGTTTTGAAAAACACTCATCTGTATTACAATCTATTCTATTTGGCATTGGACTAGAGAAAATTCATCATACGTTTTCTCAGAGAACTAACATATTTGCTTTGTATTGTGTGATTTGGGGCAATCATCTTAAAGTTCAAAGAAACCATCTTGGTATCTCTTAGTCATTCCAATAGGATCATTTTCTTCTTCAGTACTTTAAGACAGTGAAGAATCATGAAGTTATTGCACTTGAGTGTGGTAACATTTAGAGGCACTATGAAGAGTCAGTCACACCCTGTCTCGGGTAGTGCTTTGTGCTCATTATGTCCCTTAGCATCTCTATTGTTGTCTTGTACTGAGTTATGTAGGAATTATTCAGTTTCTCAAGTTAAGATGCAGATGCAAATGAAAGTTATATTTGATATAATTTTTGGAAACATGCCAAGACTAAATATCTCTGTACTTTAATATACAATAGTCTATTCAACCACGGCAGTTATAGTCTAAATGAAAACCTATCTCATAAATAATTCAAGCAAAAAGGCTAGAGGTACGGCTCAGGTGTAGGGTGTCTGACTAGCCAGCACAAGGCTGTGAGTTCATATCCCACAACTGTCATTAAAGAAAGAAAAAACAAAAACCTCAGGGATTTAATAAGAGTGTTGAGGTTTAATATGTATAGGAGCACTAATAAACAATTGTTACCAAATTTATTACTTTTGTTTACTAATTATTGTTAGTAAAAAATACTCATCAAAACTGTTATTTTGGGGGCCTGGAAGGTGGCTCAGTGGTAGAGTGCTTGACTTGCATGCATTAGGACCTGGGTTCGATTCCTCAATACCAAATAAGAAGAAAAGGCGGGAAGTGGCACTGTGGCTCAAGTGGTAGAGTGCTAGCCTTGAGCTGAAAAGCTGAGGGACAGCACCCAGGCCCAGAGTTCAGGCTCCACGACCAACAAAATAAAAACAACAACAAAAAACTCAACTGTGATTTTATTATACTAGCTTCGCTTCTTCAATTATATATTGAATATTCTTCATATGAAATGTCCTTGTTAATTACTTTGCAAGTCTTATATTTTAGTGCACATAACTACTTCATACAGCAGGTATTAAAGCTGCATTTCATATGACAGAAACTTATTCACAGAAATTATGCAACATTACCGAGCACCTTAAGGAAGTTTAATGACTGTGAGGGGATAGGCTTTTATTTTGTTTAATTTTGGCACCTACTGGGTTTTTTTCATATTATCCTAAAGAATAATTTTATACAGTTAGGGAAAATGAGACAATAAGTAATAAGAAATAGGCAATAGAGTCCAAGACAGCATTGGAAAAATTTCATGGAAAGGGAAAGCCAGGGTCTTTTTTTTATATTGTTGTTGTTAAAAAACAGCAGTTTCCACAGTATCTCAGATTGGCTGTCTCTCAGTCTTTTTGTTTCCAATTTCTGGTACTTCGATTATAAGCATGTGTCACCACAAGCAGGTATAATTATGTCTTGGAGGATATTTCATATAAAATACTTGATGAAATATTATAATAACTGGGGAGATATGGTTCATAAGAACTGTACTCATTACCTGATTTATATTCTCTGTACATCACCTCTACAATAACAATAACAATAAAATAAAATCTAATAAAACCATAGCATAATGTTGCACACATAAAAATAAAAGTGAACATTAGGTGAATCTTTCAAATTTTGCTATCAAAATACTATGCCCAAGGAAACACAATGGTGAAAATTTTGTTAGTCATTATATGGTAGGATGATTAACTCTGATTACAAATTTAATTGGATTGAAAAATGTCTAGGCGATTAATAAAATATAGCAAAAAATGTATCTGTGATGGCATTTCTAGGGAAGAGAGGGTGGAAAGGACTCGGATAAAATCAAGAGTTTAGCTGAAAAGTATTCACAGGTCGCTATGATGTCATCTGTCATAGGTGAATCTAGAGTCATCAAAAGATGTGATAGTACAAGTTTGAAGTTTTAGAAGGTGAGCAGTAGGATAGACAGGGAGCAAATCAAAATGGTGGAAGTAAAAATAATCAAAGTACATTAAGTACATATATGAAAATGTCATAATGAAACATATTTTACATTTAGTAAAGGCTTATAGATAAGAGATTTCTATATTTGATTACATTCTGTACTGATTATTTTATGGATTATTTTATAACAAGAATTATTTTCAGTATGGTAAGATACCAAATTACTAGTTAAATTGAAACATAAATTCTTTCAAGTTATTTTTCATTGTCAGATGACTTCTATTCTCATCTTTGAGGAAGAGGTAAGTCCATTATATGCACGGATTGGCTCCTGTCTTTGTTAGGAAAAGGAACGTACAAATGTTTATTCTTTATTCTGTAGAATAGAGATCTTCAATGCTACCTCCCTTATGGAATCTGTCTCCTCTCTGTGTCCACTGCCAAGAGGATTTTATTCATACATAGATCTGAAGCAAATTTGATTATGTATCTCAAAATTGAAGAAGTAGCAAAAATTCCATAATAGAGGGTAATGTACCCATCAAACGATCTTACAAAGCAATACTTGTAGTTTGGGGAATTGTAATTATTTGCTCTCTTTTTTGGATCTTGGTTGTTTCTTTGTCATTCACTAAAATTAGTGGCCTATATATCTTTTTTTCACCTGAAATATTTTATATTTCATTTTCTAAACCCTTAAAATTATTTCCCCATTTATCAAACATTTTTGATGTATGGCATAAATCAAAACTTTTGTAGATAACTAATCATTTCATTATTTCTTTTTATTTCCTCATTTGTATAGAACGGTAGTGATTTGACAAATTAGAGTCAGTGAGTATTCTGAATATGAAATCATTGCCTGCTGCTAACATCAGTTATTTTACTATGGCATTGTGTTTCCTCTCAGCACGCAACATTCATTACCCTGGAGCATTTGTGTAACTAACTATTTGTGTAAGTAAGTTTTAATATTTAATCAGTTGATTGCTTTATTTATCATCAGCAAATACCACCAATCTCCTCAAGACTTTTCTCATAGCATTTTTCATGTCTTTATTCCTAAGTGTATAAATCAAAGGGTTGAGCAAAGGGGTAAGCATGCTGCAAAATATTGCCATGATTTTATCAGAGGAGAAGGCAGACGGAGGTCTGGCATACATAAAAATACACGGGACAAAGAACAAAACCACCACTGCTATGTGGGACCCACAGGTGGAAAAGGCCTTCCTCCGCCCTTCAGAACTGTGATTTCTCAGAGAGAACAAAATGACCCCGTAGGAAACCAACAACAAGGTGAAGATGATAGTGCAGATAGAGCCACTGTTGGCAATCACGAAAAGCCGAAAGATGTGTGTGTCTGTGCATACAATGTTCAGTAAAGGGTGCAAGTCACACATGATGTGATCGATGACATTGGAGCCACAGAAGGGCAGCTGGGAAGCAAAGAGAACTTGCCCAATGGAATGCAAGAAACCCCCTGCCCATGCCATGCCCACCAGAATGCCACAGAGCCTCCAGTTCATGATGGAAGAGTAGTGCAATGGTCTGCAAATGGCCACATAGCGGTCAAAAGCCATGGCAGTGAGGACAATTACCTCTGCACCAGCAAGGAAATGTATGGCAAAGATCTGTATCATGCAGCCTTTAAAGGAGATGGTCTTTCTCTCCACCAAGGCATCTGCCATGGCCTTTGGGGCAATCACAGAGGAGAAGCATGCATCCAGGAAGGACAGGAAGGTCAGGAAGAAGTACATGGGGTAGCCCCGTAGTGCAGGGCTGCAGACAATGGTCAATATGATGAGCATGTTACCCCCAATAGTTGAGATGTAGACAAACAAAAATACAACAAATATGACTTCCTGAAGTTTGGAATTCTGTGAAAGTCCCAGAAGAACAAATTCAGTTACAGTGCTCCAGTTTTGCATGGCTTCCTGGGAAAAAATGAAAGTTGTAATAAAAAGAAAAGAAACAAAAAGAAAGGAAAAGTACTTCTGGCTAATTTACTATATGCTGAACTTCAACAATTTGGTTTCATGCTATAAAAAGTATCATGTCATTGTCATCATTGAGAACATAAAATTGGAAGTCAGTAGTGGGAAGGCAGGAAGAATTCAAGTGGAATAAATTGTTAGTTACTTTAACACATGCATTCTTCAACACTACTTTGAATCATTTTTATATCAAGGGTAAGCTTTGATTAATTAGCAGTAGCTTCCTGGATTGAATTATTAAGAAGCTTTCTGTGACATATTCCAGTTTGAAGGCAGGATTATAGTTTGTTAATCAGGTTTGTGATCATCAAGGAATTAAAACCAATGACTTGAATTCTATTCCCGATTAGGAGACTTTCATCTACAAAGAGAAGAAAAAAATGACACGCAGTTAAGATTCAAACAAAAATCATGGCCAGTTCTCAAGCATTTCTCTAAATCTCTGAACTGTATCGGGCAATTCAATGCACATATCATTTCCTTATAGAAGACAATTCCAGTTTCAAAATCTTCCCTGATGTGTAAATTAAGTAATTCCAGAGAAAAGAATTTGTTTTGTATCTGTTAGGCAGTTTGTACGGAAACCAATTATTTTTCTTTTACAACTAAGCCTCTGCGACCCACTTCTTATTTTCACAGATCAAGAGGGAAGGAGACAGGAAAATGTCTTTTCCAGCAGGTACTTCAGAATAGGTGTGGCCTTTGTATAGGCCACATCCACCTGTAAGAGAGCACATGATTTCTTAGGCATCTTGATGATGGAAACAAGAGAAAATATTGTAGAACAAAAAGGTGAATTCCTCCAAGTTTTGACTTAACATCCTATAGGTAGACATTAGTTTGATGAATAATTGTTTCCTTACCTGTACCTATTACCCAATAAGCCTGTAATATGTCTAATACAGTGTATATATATCTGCATACTTGCATGTGTTTCTGTTAAGCAGGTGAATAAAAGAGTAAGGGATATATTTGTTTGAGGTAAACACAAGTGGGCTTTTATGAATGGAACATTGGTTTAACCAAAATGATTTAAAAAATCTCAGTGTAATTAGAAAGCATATGATTTTGTGTATGAGATTATTATCTTTGTCCTGATTTTTGAATCAACCATCCCCATCAATTTAGGTATTCCTCAAGCAATTCCACAGTCACAAATTTTATATCCCATTCAAAACTCTCACCAAGTAACAGGAATACAAAGCAAACCCTATTGTGTCATTCTGTTAAACCACAGCAATTTATTTAAAAATAATGATAAAACATCACTATATAATCCAGCAATAGAAATCTTAGCCTAAACATAAATCAGGAAAGACAAGGAAAAGCAATGAGTAAGAACATTGACACCAGGCTCATACAGACTTGAGCTTAATTCCAGGCTCCTTTGTTTTTACTTCAGAATAAATAGCTTAATGAAACAGAAAAGACTGAAGTTTATCAAAAACATGTCATTAGTTAAGTGTCTCGTGTCATTTAACACATTAGATGCCTCAGGCTTCTACCCTATCACACTAATTTAAGCTGCCTTAACCATGAAAGTGAATACAACATACTATGAACATGTTTTGCAATGTATAAATCAAAGAAATGCCATATTTTGTTGTCAGCATTGTTTATAAGATACATACATTCATTGAATCACTCAGAAGAATAATCTCTGTTTTTACTTTCTTATGGTTTTAGTATATGTAAATTCCAGAATTTAGTATATGTTAATTCATGGTTTTAGTATATGTTAATTCAAGAAATATAAAAAATAAAGTAGTTTCATTTGAGTTTGTTATGTTAAAACTATACTCATTCTTAAAATTATAACAAAGGAATGACACTTACATATTCAGGTGGAAAAATGGATTAGCAAATATTTTCAGAATTATAGACTGGTTTACATTCAGAAATTTCTCTAACAGTAAATTGAAGTAAGGAGCTTTAACAATGGATGGTGTCACAGATAACATTTTTAGTTAGAAAAATGAAAAAGTATTTGGTATAATTAATGACAGGAACATGATTGTATAAAGAGAATATTACAAACAGACAGCACATTCTTCCATGAGTAAATACAATTAGCAATAGTACATACAGATTGATTTTAATGGTATTAAATAAAAGCCAAGCCAATACTTGTAATGATTCTTCCTATTTATACACACTTTTCACTTAAATTTAATGTCTAGAGGAGATATACTTAAAGAATAATCTTGTTCAACGTCTATCTTGCTACAACTATCAAAAGATCAAATTCTATCATTGTAACTCACCATGGCATATTTTAGTTGCAGAAAAAGGTAGGTGTAGATATTTCATTATCAAATTGAAAGAATTTGGGTCAGGAGAACTAAGACACAATGACATATGAAAAATGTTAAACCTGAAAATATTTCATGCTTTGGAAACAGTTCTCTACACCTTGTGTTTACTTTGAAACGGATTTTATATTTTCCCTTGGTCATTCCACAATTTTTATTTTCTCTAGAGTCAGACTCCAGCAGCTTGGCTGTGTGGGGTACCTTGCAACAAGAAATGTGGATGCCAGCACACCCCTTGTTCAGGGTCCTCAGGAAATTTTCTTCCTTCTGCCCCTTGACCTCAATGCCTTACCATTTTCTTCTCCTTTCTTTAGTAAGGAAACTTGTGTACTCAATATTTCTTAAACAGCAGAATCTCATTTTCTACTTTGAAAACATATGAAATATTCAAGCCTGCAATAGGAATTTTTAGTATGCTTATCATTGTATGTAATATTTGGTAACTACATTTCAAACAATGAATTTCAATGCATGAATATATGTATATATATGTTTATATATATGTTTATACAAGCTACATACTACTGTTGTAATATACTAAATGCATACATTAAGACCCCATCCCTAAGTACATTTCCTATGATGCTAAAGCTAGATTTAGCTTATGAAGTTATAAGTAACTACATTGGGTGGTAGGCAAGTGTATATAAATGTATTAACTGAAATATGGTAGATTCAAGGTGGACCTCAAACCGTGAAATTCCTTAGAAAGGCAAAATCAGAGTTAAGCAAAACAAAATATCAGGAAGCTGATACTTGAAAAGGATGGGATGGGGTCAGGGGAAAGAGGTAGAATGCATACAAGAATTCCAGTGTATCTCCTGCAAAATTAAGAAGAGCGAGGGAAAGGATGGGCAGGGGAGGGATAGGTAAGTGTTGAAAAGACTAACAATAGTCAAGATACATGGTATTTATCAACTGCTCTGTTAAATGCCAACTACTTTGCACAACTACTTATAGATAATGTTATATAAAATAGGAAAACATATATATATATATATATATATATATAATAGAAAAAGAAAACAGAAAACATGTTAACCTTATTTAAACACTATATAATAATGTATGGAAACAAAAAATTGTAGTTCCTTTTTTAATTGAAACCAGTAATCATATTAAAAGAAAATTACTTCTTTATTGTCTGTATAACTAGGCATAGTCTATACCTTGACAACCTGGAAATATGAAACATATTTTCAGATCTTATCCCCTCCTTATGTTGTTTGCCTATGTCCCTAAAGGTATCCATTTTCAAGGTGTTATTAGTTCTAGAAATTTACAAACGAATTAAAATTTACCCTTCAACCTTTTATCCTTCCAAATGGATTTCTGAGTCTTCTGTTTTTCTGCTGTCCTGATTATTCAGCTGACTTAAGAGATAAAAAAGCTATCACGACAAAACACAAGTATATCAGAATTTCACTCATTTAAAATTATTGAACACAGGGAAAATCAGTCTTGTAGCATCCACAGGGGTCCTTTTATCTGCTTCCAGGTACTTTGAGTGTATCAATTTCATAACTCCCTTCAGGAGGAGTCTAGAAATCAGAAAGACTGCGAAACTAGCCCAAATGCACAAATTTATTTATAGACCCTACCTGGCATTACACTTGATTGCAAACAACATCCACACATTCAAAGATTATGTCACAATTTTAAATCCATTCTGAAAATGCATAAAGGAGAATCTTCAATCTCACCATTTGTCAATTCTGTTAAAATTCTTGGGAATGCAATCTATTCTCAGTCCTCCTCAGTGGTGGCCACACGTGACAGGTGTGCCCTTCCCTTCCTTCTAACACCAAGAAACAGGAAGAAGGACATCTTTGGTAGAGTGGGTAACCAATATTTCCATTGGCTCTCAAAAGCTTTCTTCCAGGACTGAGGGCATTCAACTGGAATTTATTTCTGTTGGAAACAATAGACCTGTAGAATCACTTCCTCTCTTCCCCAGGGATTGGGCAGTCTCCATCTACTTCATTCTCTAGGATGCTTTATTTTTATTCACTGCTTGACTTTCTCAAGTGTTGGCAGAGCTTTTATGTCCCCGAGGAACTGAAAATATTTTGTTTATTTATATGTATTCTTTTGGTTTCCATGTTCAAAGTTCTCTGGGATTTTTATTTTTCATTTCTGATTAGGAACTGACTGTGCTGTATATGAGAGTAGAATATATTATTCCTTTGCAGAAATTGAGACACAATGTCTTAGCAGTCCATAAATAGAAAAACTGATTCTGTCTCCATCCCTACGGAGAATTAATATTGTCTAGAAAGAGTAACAAATGAGTCTCTTGAATATTTCGTGTGTAGTCTGCAAAGATTTATAGATTAGAGATGTGGTTCTCCTCTCCTCTCCTTTCTTCCTTTTTTTCCCTTTCTTACTCAGTCTCTCTTTGTTTCTTCTTTCAGTTTTTTCTCCTTCCCTCTCTCCTTTATTCATCCATTGGTTGCTGGACAACAAGGCTAATTTAACTGGTTGGATATTCTGACTAGCACTGCAATAAACATGGTTGTTTAGTTTTCTCTCCCATATGTTGATTTACGTTCCTTCAGATATATTCTCAAGAGGATGCACATGTACCTGCACATACATATCATATTCATTCCATCACCCATCCTTTCACCTTCCCACCTCATCTTTTTGCGGATTAGGAGCTGATGCTCTACCACTATCTGCATGTGTTTCTTTTAAGTTTATATCCTCATTAGCATTTGTTGTTTCTCAATGATAGCCATTTATATATACATATATGTGTGTGTGTGTGTGTGTGTGTGTGTATCATATATTACACAATTTTTCATGCCCATTCATTTTTTTTGGTTTCCCTATCCTTCTTAACTTGACTCTCTTAGTTTATCCTCTCTTAGCTTGACTCATATTCTATGTTTAATTATCTTAATAATTATATATATGGATATTTAAACATACACATGGAGGACAATTTATTTTATTGTAATGTATAAGGATAACAACACCTTCAAGACAGGTATATGTGACATTAAAATCCTAGACTGTGTAATTGGAGAAAACATTATTCATATTCACTATGAAGAAATAAATTGCTACTGAGACTGATTTTCCAAATGACCCTAGGAAAATGGAAAAAAAGTATATTTTCAACAGTGACCAAATAAATAGCTTATGACAAAAAATCCAGATAGTAGATATAGTATTACATTAACAACAGGGTCATTTGAAGATGAAGCTTTAAAGATAATTTTTAAATATTGTAGAAGGCAAATTATGGCAAACATATATTGGAGAAGGATTGAAAAAATTAAAACTTCCAATAGTTACTAATGAAGTATATGGCACTGAGTTAGACTAGTTCTCTAAAACTAGTTATTAGAGAACAATGTAATAATAGCTACAGATTTTAGAGCAAGGGACTGAGAATTATAAATATCCTAGACTTACTGCCTTTTTAAAATATATAGAGCAGGAGCTGGGAAGGTGGCTCAATGGTAGAGCGCTTGCCTTGCATGCCTGAGGCACTGGGTTCGATTCCTCAGCACCACATAAGCAAAAAGAAAAAAAAAGCCAAAAGTGCCGCTATGGCTCAAATGGTAGGGTGCTAGCCTTGAGCTGAAGAGCTGAGGGACAGCACCCAGGCCCAGAATTCAGGCCCCACGACCGAACTCAAAAAATAAAAAATAATAAATAAAAAATAATATAAGAGCAACCCCTTCAAATTAGTTTATTTTCATGATATACTACCATGTTTTCAATGAAAAAAACATATAGTATTCTCCAGAAAGAAGTTTTAAGCAAAATGAAACGAAGAAACAACACAAAACCTCAGGGACAAATTATTATTTTTAAAATTACTTATGAATTATTCTTAAAATCAGACTTTAATAAACTTATCTAAAAACACTGATTATATATCAAAAGTGATCAATGAACAAGGAGTTACTGGATGTTGCTTATAAAAGTCCCTTCACTGTTAGTTCAGAATCCTCATCAAATCAATAATCTTCTTTTATTTGTTTATATTTATTTATTTATTTATTGTTAAAATGCCGTACAGAGGGGTTACAATTACATGAGCAAGGTAATGAGTACATTTCTTATCAAGCATTGTTGCCTCCTCCTTTGTTTCCCCTTCCAATCCCTTCCCATTCCCCTCCCACGCCCTCTGCACCTGTCTTACCCACCCAAAGTTGTGAAGTTCATTTTTCGACATAACAACTTGTACATCTCATTGTTGCAATGGGTCCACCTGTATCCCTCCCTATTTAAACGATTTCTTTTTTTCCCTTCCCTTCCCCAAATGATAACAACATCAAATACAGTGAAAACAGGGTTATATTTTTATTTACTGAAAGCTGAGAGGAAAGTATTAGTAATACTTAAATATAAAATAAGTTGATGCTGTATGAGAAAGTATTCTGATCAGATACTGATACATGAAAATATTACTCCCTGATACATTGAATATGCACCACAGAAACTACTACTATCTCTTTGTAGATGTGTTTTACTGATGTTATTTTCAACTGCCATTAATTTAAAACAGATTCTCACAAAGTACTAAAATTAATGCTTGCACCATAAACCAGGAAAATGAGCAGAAGAATGGACAATTCACCTTGAAAGACTATTGATTATACACAATTCATGCAGACACACGATAATGTTTACTAATTATGCATCTTCCAGACAGAGATTTCCCTTTTAGCAACTTCATTCATAAGTGTGTTTCACAAATAAATATGAATTCATTCCTTATTTGTTTTTAGCCCAGATCTACCTAAGTTTTCACTTGACCACCGAAATTCTACAATTACTTTAAATATTTTCAGTGAAAATTAACCTAAAGATGTGTTTAATTTAAACTTCAACTGACTAGCATATGGTAGGGATTACTTACTTTACAACTGAATTTATTTTTGATGCCATTATACTATTATTAAGTTAACAATGTACAGTATTACAGTTCAGTGATCTTATTGGGCAAGACACTTTTCACAAAATTCTATTCACAAGGAAAAATATTTCAACATTTGGAAATTGAGAATCAAAAATGTATGCTAGGTTATATATACTCAAATGTATAAAATAGTGCTCAAAGATTGTATTAAATATTCTGAGCAGTTGCATGTGATTGTTTTCAGAAACAATTGAAAAACGTACATCCATTCTGAAACAATTTTATTTAATACAGTTTTGCACTTATTTCTTAGGAGTGCAGGTACCTAAATGAAGGGGTCATATATTGATACTAATTACAAGGATTTCTCGCATGCAAAATAAAAAGCCCTAGTGGACTTAACTAGTTCACTGGGAAGACTAGATGAGAACACTTGCTGAAGTGCTGCTCAGCCAATGCTTCTGGTGTTTTACGCTGTGTGTCTAAGATGTGGATATCTGTACGTATAGATATAGTAAAAAGGAAAACAGATGTGCAAAAAATATAGAGATCTATGGGGAAAATGAAGTCATGTAACTTTAAGTGATTGAAGCTGTATTTTTTTAGTATTAATTTTAATTTTTTAAGTTTTATTATTTTTTGGTCAGTCGTATGGCTTGAACTCTGGGCCTGGGCACTGTCCCTTAGCTCTTCAGCTCAAGGCTAGTGCTCTACCACTTGAGCCACAGTGCCACTGCTTGTTTTCTGGTGGTTTATTGGAGATAAGAGTCTCACAGACTTTCCTGCCCCGGCAGGCTTTGATCTGGCAATCCTCAGATCTTAGCTTCCTGAGTAGCTAGGATTACAGGTGTGAGCTACCTACTGGTACCCCGTTTATTTTCAATTTTTTATATTGCATAGTTGTACAAAGGGGTTTCAAGTCAACAGGTTTATTTGTGAGTACAATGCATTTTGATCAGGGTGATGTCTTTTATCATTCTTCCTCCATCTCTCCAGACACTATTCATGTCTTTTTTGAAAATTAAAAAAATATTATCTGTGAGTAATTGTACATAGGAGTTGCCATTTAACAAAGCAGTTTATGAATGTCGTGCATCTTGAACAATGTCACCCCTTTCAACACACTCACCCACCCTATTTCTTAATTCTGTAGGAGATTCATTGAATTTTCAACCACATCCCCCCCAGCCTTCACACGTCTCTTCTTCATTCATCAACCCTCTCGTCTTCACTCCAGCTATCCTCTTGCAAGTACTGATTTTCTGATGTTTATTTTGTTGGGCTGTCACTTTGCCTATCTGAGGAATTACACTATTTGAGTTCTCCTTTGAATCTTTTGTATTTCAGTTAATATATTTGTAACCACTTGCATAGCACCAATATGTTTACTTTCAGGTGTGTAGATGACTAACTCCAGCTACCACAAAAGAGGGAATCCATGCAAGCTTTGTCTCCCACAGACTGACTTACTTAATATATTTTTTTTTCTCCAAGTTGTTTCCATCTTTACAATTAGCACATGCTATTCTTTCTAATGGCCAAGTAAAATTCTATGGACAATTTTTTTAATTGATGTGAAATAATAAAGGTCTTACTAGATTCTGTTTTGAAAGTTTACCTAACAAATATTTATAAGTAAGCGAGCTCACAGTCTAATTTTCCCCAAGAGCACAATGTAAGTTGTGGAAAGGTGGAGCTCAATAACTGCCAGACTTGTTGCAACTGTCCTTTTCTCCTTAGGCAATCTGGAGATTGGGGAAGAGAAAAGTCCTTCAAATTTGTTTTTATCACAAATCTCTTGGTTTAAAGTTCTGGGGAATTTCAGTCCCTGGGGCCCAGGACAATATATATAAACTGAGACTCTTACATCATGGGCCAAGCTGATGGTGGCTTGCTAACAATTCAGAATCTGGATTCTCCCCACACTTCAACATGTGTGGCAACTAGGTGGAAATGAGTCAGGATCATTTTGGAAGGTAAATCTTAGGCAATGCTCCAGTATTTCTGTGAATCAATAGTTTTGAAGATTTTTTTTTTTTACTCCATTAAGTATCCAATAAATGTTGTGTCTCCGGACACCTTGAATAATACTTTTAATGATGTAGTAAATCAAAAGTATTGATTATGGTTTGACTCATTTGCATATTATTGTTCTTCAAACTGTAGCTCTGGGCCAAGCATTCTGATTGGTATACACATAGTCCCCCCTTTCTCAAAGATGATATGAGTAATTTTCTATTTTTAAAAATTTTTTTTCTGTAGGGAGCTAGCAAACTACACAAAGTGATCAATCCAGGAAAATGAAATGAAATAGTTTATCAGCAGAACTATCAGAATTACAGTAAGGAAAGAGAAAACAATGGGAAGTTAGAAATTGGAATGGATTCATGACAATTCAAGCATGAGACAAAAGGTGAGAAATTATTCCTGTTTTTTGCATTATCCTGTCTGAAATTGTAATGTCATTTCTGTTTGCATTATATAGTAAGGAGACAGACTACCAGCTAACGATAAGCACAAACATCCAGTATGAACTCAGGAGACTATCTTATTTTGAGACTAAGGTGGCAACCAATGGAAGGAGTAGCCCATTGAGGTTGTGGTGTGACTTTTCAGAGGAGATTTGTAGGGAAATGATACCTAGCTTGGTAGCACACTTTAAAGAAGAAATCAAACATTAGAATTGAGGTTTTGATAGAAGTTAACAAAGTATTAAGTAAGAAAAAGGTGACTCACATGTTAAGCAATACATGAGGAAACAGATTCAGTGGAAAAATAATATCATTACAAAAATCACTAGCAGGAACATTGTTTCTTACCTTTCTATAAAGGAGAGAGAGAGTGAGAGAGAGAAAAAGAAATAATTGCAAGACCATGAAGTATGTATAATCGGAATTCTATATTATATTACCTTTACTTGTTACAAGCTCTTATTTGCAATGATTGTTACAATAATGGGGATAGTTATGAGTAAATTATTTACATAGTATTTTAAATATTTGAACTATTTTTAATCAATCTGGAAACTTTAATATTTGTTGCTTAAATGAATATCCTGTTTTTTGACAAGAAAACCATATATAAAAGAGTTGGAATAATCACTGGGTCCCCTTGATTAAGGGAGTAGCTCTTCTATTTGTATGATAATTAAGAGTTCATTCTTGACAGAGCTGGCAATTGATGTATGCATTAGCAGGGCCCTCACCAATGATGCTATGATCTTAGAAAAATTACTACCTGACAAAAATCACATGGACCTGTGAGAGCTATGTATATGTCAAAATTAAATTTGTGTAAGTGTTCTCATTATTTCTATGGCTTAGCATGAGACAATTTCTTTGTCCTTACAGAATTTAAAGCAAGCATGTTTAAAGTTTACATTGTTTACATAGATTCTACCCTGAGATGTTTGACACATTGAAATCACTTATCTAATGACATCACAGATTTATTATACATTTTAAAAGCAAGAACTGTATTAAGTGACTAAGATTTTAAATGTCTTATCAGGTGATGTATGCCTTATGTTAATAATATATTGGGTCTAGTACTTGTTAAGAATTTGTCTTTAGGCTATTTATTTAATATATCTGTGACACTCTAGCTATTTATAGTGATATTTATTGTTTAGAGTTACTGCAATGGTTTAGAAAGTTAATTCCTCTTGGCTTTGAACGTGGCTTAGTGGTAGAGTAGCATGCATGAAACCCTGGGTTCGATTCCTCAGTGCCACATAAACAAAAAGCCAGAAGTGGTGTTGGGGCTCAAGTGGTAGAATGCTAGCTTTGAGAACAGAGAGTCTCAGGGACAAAATACAAGTATTGAGTTCAAGCCCCAGAAGTGGAAAGAAAAAAAAGTTAATTCCTACTCAGAATTTATAGCTCAAGGCAATGCTCCAATTCTAAGGAAATAAAACAATTATTAGATTTACTGATGGTTATTGTAAACAGCTGACTTAGGTCATCCATTTCTTTATCTCAAAGCTATAATTTTACAGATTGAAACCTGGAATGAATAATTACAAGTAATAAAAGTTGACTATAAAATAAGTCACAACCTCTTCTTCCCATCTTTTGTTTCTGTACAAGGGTCACTGTGGCTGCTCTAGTGTCACTAGAAAATGAACCATGAGATTGTGTATGTTTTACCCATGTATGTCAGCTATAAGTTAATCTTTACATATATGTATGATACAGAACTGGTGTAGAAGGCCATTTTTATTTATTGTCTATGTTTTTATTAGTTTGAGTTTAACTTCACTGGTCATTCCACTATGTCAATTACATACTGGCTTAAATAATGAAAAGGCAGTAACTTTGGTGGCTCTTTGTTTTCTCAAAGAATAAGACAATCATGAATAAAATTAAGAAATTCTTTTCATTCAATGTATTCTGTTAGTATGTTTCTAAACCTGTTATGTATGTTCTCAGGCTGTGTGCTTAAGAAAATTTTAATTTAATTTCTGATTTTGTAAACGGTAGTTTAATGGTCTCACTATATTTCATTAAGAAAGTTTCATTAAACATTTCTAAAGAGCTTGGCATTGATCAAGATACATTGTACCAATAAACTGACATGTTGAATTCCAACCCCTTTGCCCAACTACTTAAAGATAATAAAAGTTTGAAGAAGTGTTATTATGCACATATGCACATCAAATAGAATTGAACCTAAAGGTCTACTTGTATATGTTCTTTTCAGAGTTCTCCAGTTTTTCTCTTTAAAAATTATATTTTATGGACTTTGAGTAATTGTACAAAGGGTTTTTTCCATCTATCTTTAAATATGAAACTTAGAAATATATAGGGAGAAATTATTCGTCACATTCAGTCTGTTGAAAGAAATGAAACGAGTTCATCCTTTTTTCCCCATTTTTAAAATAAGTTTTTCATTGTGAGAATACTGTACAGAGGGGTTACAGTTACATGAGCAAGGTAATGAGTACATTTCTTATCAAGTATTGTTGCCTCCTCCTTTGTTTCTCTCCTACCATCCCTTCCCTACCATCTCCACAACCACACTCCCTGCCTCCCCGTGTAAAGTTCATTTTTTGACATAGCGTCTTGTACATCTCATTCTTGCAATGAGTCAACCTGTATCCCTATTTAAACAATTGTTTTTTCCCCAAATTATACCAACTTCAAATACAAAACAAGACCATTCTAAAGCTACCAGCACAACCATGTTTATTGCAGCATTATTTACCATTGCTAAGATATGGAACCAACCCAGATGGCCCTCAGTAGATGAATAGGTCAAGAAAATGTGGTATATATACACTATAGAATTCTATGCCTCCACCAGAAAGAATGACATTGCCCCATTTGTTAAGAAATGGAAAGACTTGGAAAAATTAAATTAAGTGAAGTAAGCCAGGCCCAAAGAAACATAGGTCCCATGTTTTCCCTTATTTGCAATAACTAGTGTATGTCTGAGACAAGCAGAAAAGGTCAGATAAGATTATATTAAGTGACATGTACCCCAAGATATGGACACACATCTTTTTTTTTCTTTCTTTCTATTGTTTCTAATGTATTTATAAGTTCATCCTTAAAACCAATAATTGAGTCGTGTACAGAAATCAATCTTCTCCTCAAACTCAAAAATTATAGAGGCCAGAAGGATAGGGGTAGAAGACTGAAGGGGACAGGGGAGAGAATGCAGGCAAGAATGCTTGGTATATACCAAAAAATTGAGAAATATAAGGGAAATGGTGAGTTGAATGGGGTGAGGCTGTTGAAGTGGTATCAGATCAAGAGGTATTATATACACAAAAAATCAGGTTAGGAGGGGTGCAAATGTTGAAAGGGGCTACACTGGTCAAGATGCACTGTATATTCACAAACTTATTTGACAAATGGCACTCTTTTGCACAACTATTTAAAGATAATAAAAATATTCAATATAAAAAGGAACATAAGGCTAGACACAGCAAAATGGTTATAACAAAAAAACACCAACCATAAAGCTAGAACCATACTTGGAAGCTTCTATGTGGTGACACAGGAGCATAGGAAGAAACTTTCAAATAATTTATTCTTTGCAAAATTCACTTCTATTCCCAAATTAGGACTACTCATGAATAGTGACAAAAGGCATGAACTAGGAGTTATTTATTGGCAAAATAAAGTTTAGTATTTTATTAAAGAAAGTATTCATTTGCAGAATATCATTTCTTGACATCAGAAAAAATCCATCCAGGTAAAACTACCATCTCCTTTATGCTATTTGTACTTACAGGGTTATTGCTTGGTTCATTGAAACATCTAGTTGCATTTGAAATAACCTACAGAAAACACTAATGTTTATAAAATATTTGTACTTTGAGTTGGGTGTAATGGCTCATGATTTTAATCGCAGATACAGTGAGGTGGCAATCAGGAAGATGGTGGTTCAAGACCTTCTTGTGCAAAATGTTAGTGAGACTTTATCTGATCCAACAACATGAGCCACAGCTACGCTGGAGGCAATAGGTAGAAGGAGAATCCCAATTCAAGACTAGCCCTGAGCTAAAAGTCAGGACAAACTAGGACCCAGTAAAGCCACCAGTACAACCATATTCATTGCAGAACTATTTACCATAGCCAAGGTAAATATGCAATAGCCTTTGCTCTTAGCTTTGGAATTTTCTCCATTACTCATGCTTTCTTGATATTAGTGTTTTTATCCAGATTCACTATATTTGATGTTCACTGGATTTATGTCTTCAGGTGGCTGCTGTGTATATTTTTTCACTGCACTGGATCATGGAAAATAGAAATAATGTCACCTTCTTCATTCTCCTGGGACTTTCTCAAAACAAGAACATTGAAATCTTCTGCTTTGTGTTATTTCTATTTTGCTACCTAGCGATTTGGGTGGGAAATGTGCTCATCATGATTTCGATCACATGCACTCAGCTAATTGACCAACCCATGTATTTCTTTCTCAATTACCTCTCCTTCTCTGATCTCTGCTACACCTCCACCGTGACACCCAAACTAATGACTGATTTACTGACAGAAAGAAAGACTATTTCCTATAACAACTGCATGGTGCAGCTTTTTATCCTCCACTTTCTTGGAGCCATTGAGATCTTCATTCTTACAGCAATGGCCTATGACCGCTATGTGGCCATCTGTAAACCGCTGCACTACATGGTCATCATGAACAGGCAGAGGTGTCACGTGATCATCCTCACCTGTTGTGCTGGAGGATTCCTGCACTCAGCCAGTCAGTTTCTTCTCACCATCTTCCTACCCTTCTGCGGCCCCAATGAGATGGATCACTTCTTCTGTGATGTGTACCCTTTGCTGAAGTTGGCTTGCATTGATACCCAAAGAATTGGTCTGTTGGTTATTGTTAATTCGGGACTAATTGCATTAGTGGTGTTTGTGATTCTGATGATGTCTTATTTGCTGATATTTTATACTATCAGGGTTTACCCTGCAGGGAGCCGTTCCAAAGCTCTTTCTACTTGCAGCTCTCACATAACAGTTATGATTGTGTTCTTTGTGCCTGTCCTCTTCGTTTATATTAGACCAAATGTCACCTTTCCAGAGGATAAAGTGTTTGCTCTTTTCTACACCATCATTGCTCCCATGTTCAACCCTCTGATCTACACGCTGAGGAATGTGGATATGAAGCATGCCATAAGAAAAATTTGGATTCACCAAATGGTTTTTGGAAAAATAGTTCGATCTATGAAAGACATTTCCGAATTCAGTTTCAGGCTCAGATTTGAATCTGAGCATGGTGGAATAACAGAAAAAAAAATCAGGTAAACAGGAAGAACAAACTGTGTTCTACACCACAGCAGGGAGACTGAGTTTAAAATTAATATGTATTTTTGCCAGATTAAAGGAAGCTTAACTTTTTCTTTTGAATTAGCATGTATTAATAGTATGAGGGGGCTTCACTGTGATGCTTCCATTACGAATATATGGTACATGTTGAATAATTTCACCTCTCTTTTACGCTTCCATTTCCCCTTCTTCCCTTTCTCAAACTATGTTCAGTAGATTTACTTCTGATAGATGACAGACAGAGAGACAGACAGAGAGACAGACAGACAGACAGACAGACAGATAGATAGATAGATAGATAGATAGATAGATAGATAGACAGACAGACAGACAGACAGAAAAACTATCTCAGAAAGAAAAGTGGAAAGTGAGGGGAACTGAAATATTGTCTATTTTAAAAGATCCAGGAGATAGGATTTTGGATTTTCTCATCACAAATGACATTTTCAAGGTGACAGATATGTTAATAACTCTAATCTGATCATTACTGTTTGTGTGTGTGTGTTGAATTACCCCAACACGTTCCTAATTTTGTATACTTACTATGTATCACTTTAATACAAGCATATATGCTAAAAGAAAGAGCCAGCCATAGGTCAGTGTTGTTCAACTTTAATTGGACATCTGATTTAGACAATGCTGATTTCTTGTTTTTCACGTTTGATCTTATTTTCTTTGATTTTCCAAAAGGATGTTCTTAATTTTCAGAAATTCAAGTAAACACCCATATTGACTTTCTATCAATCAGCCAATGGCAGTCCTGGCCACCAGCCGCCATTATTCACCAGACAGTTCAATGGAGATGTCCACAAATGATTTCTCATTCAGCTTTTCACTATGGCTTACATTACCTTTCCCAGTGTGTCTGAATTCTTAGTACATAAAATCCATGAGCACAGCAACTTTGATTTTTTATATCACTATTTGAAATAAACACAAAAATTATGCTAATTTGAAAGAGTATTTCAACGATGTTGGTGATATGTCAACACGGAGCAATTTATAAAGATGAAATATTAATATTAATATCCATATTAATAGGGATGAAAGAATGCAGGAAGGAGGAGTGTTATATGATATCATTTACACAATATTAAAAAAATACCTACAATTAATCTATGGTACAACAGAAGGTAGGATAGTGGTTGCTTGTGGAGTTAGGAAGAAAGATGGCGTGGGGGGTAATTCTAAGTATTCTGTGTCTTAATCTGGATACTGTTACATGGAAGTCATTACTGATGATTAGCTATGCAACTTTCTAATTTAAGTACAAATATTCACAATGATATTAGTTGAGGAAATGATAAACTAATGTAGTCTTAAATAAAAATTTAAGGCTTTGAAAAACTACCTTAAAAATAACAGAGAAAAAATTATGAATGTTCCTCCTTATTTGAACACTGAGATTTGAGGATCATGGTTTGAAGACAGCTCAACAGACAAAGGTTGGAGACTGTTGCCTTCAATTAACCAGAATAAACGCTGAAAGTAGATCTCTGACTCAAGTGTTAGAGAACTAGTTTTGACTGAAAAAAACAAGTGAGAACTTGAAGCCCTGTGTTTAAGCTTCAGTACTGTCATACACACAAAAAAGGTAAAAACAATTAATTATGACCAGCATAATAGAAAAAGAAAATTCACAGTTTATCCAAGAGCAAGGAATTGAAGAGAAAAGTTATAGGAAATAAACAAGTAAGTAAAAGAAAAGAAATGCTTAAAGTTATTACTTTTCAGTATAAACCATGAACCTATCTTGAAATTTGTTATGCATACAAAATGCCCTATTATTCAAATATAAAGAAAAGAGATCTGAAGACCATTTGTTCCACTTTACATTGCAAAAGAAAGTTAACTGAAACCAACAAGGCTACTTCTGAAATTTATATAATTCTCAAACTATGAACATTTACTGCAAAGTATTTATATGACTGATTCAGAAATTTTGTTTCAGACATTATTGAAGCATTTTGTAATATATAGCTTATGAAACTCATAGGTTTCTAAATTTTATTACTTCTGAATTTAGGAGCCTTCTAAAATAATGTGTATCATAAAAATCATTGATAGACCTGATAGACCTGATTTAAGAAGAGAAATAAAACCAATGAAAAATATACTGAAATTCATAAAGAAAGAGGAGCAAAGCAAAAACACAAAAATAGTGTGAGGAATTTAAGATAGATAAATAGTGCTGAACAATATATACATATATATATTATATAAATATACATAATATATAAATATATAATATATAATAAATATATATTTATTAGATATTAAAAGATGTAAATAAATAACATAAATATTAATATTTATCATTGATATTAATAGTCTACTGGTAATTGTTATACTGTTATAAATTCCTTGTTGTTATTATGTGGCTCAATTCTATGCAAATTTTACTTTTCCTAAGTCATTTTCAGATACATACCTCACCTGTACTTAATATATATTATGTTGATATGCACAGAGAATTAGAGGAATATCTCTTTCCTCAATCTTATGTTGTAGTTGGATTTTCTTTCTGTCATTTGAATGAAAATTGATGATTACTTTTGGGACTTTTTTCCTTTGCTGAATGTTGCTTGTACAGAGACTTCCATCACTGGAATTGGCCAGCAGTTCAGGTCAATTCAGGTTATGTCACTTAAGGGATATTTATAGTTCTATTTGTTTTCTATGTCATTATTTTATTCATTTTAACAAATCACTCAGCTGATGGAAGACAAAAGGCCCTCTCTTTCTAAGGGTCTCACATCACTCTGACTGTTTTATCTGGGGATCCGCAATGTTTTCTTACCTAAGTCCCCACCATCGGGGTGAAGGAGAAAACTTTTCCTCAGATTCATTATTACAAATCACTACCATTTTATGAATGAGAAGATTATAGTTAGAATTTTTAAGGTAAGTTGTATTTGTCATAATAATAGAGATTGATTATCTCTTAAAAACACTTTTAAGCAATACAAAAGATGAAACAAAGAAAAGTATTCAAAGCCAAAACAGGATGATGTCTAAGTTTTTTTTATCATCAAAGAACCCCTAGACTGACAAGGAGAAGAGTATATTGTTTTTGTGCCAGTACTAGGGCTTGAATTTCAGGACTTTGTGTTTGTGCTCAGCTTTTTTGCTCACACATGGTATTCTACCAATTGAGTCATGACTCCAGGGAAAGATTTATTTTCTAATTACTTGAAGCAAAGAATCTTAAAGATTTATTCTCCAGTATAGCTTCAAACTTTAGTCCTCATATCTCAGTGCCCTAGGCTTGTGATTTTATTTTTAATTTTATTGTCAAGTTGATGTACAGTGGAGTTGCAGTTATTTAAGTAAGGTAGTGGGTACATTTCTTGTTGAACTTGTTATCCCCTCCATCATTTTTCTCCCACTTTCCCTCTCCCCAAACCCCCATTTCCAACATATTGTCTTGTGAATATTGCTGTTGGCTTATAGGTGTGAGACTGGATGGTGTTTTTTTTAAGAATACAAACTAGAGGTGCCAGCTTCACTTCCTGTTTACTGTTTTGAAGGTTGCTTGACTTGGTCATTTTGACCTTTGTGAAATTTAAATTTTCGTTATTTTGATTAAGATTCTCAATATAGGAATATTTATAACACATAAAACCAAAAGGCAGACATAAGAATGCTCATCGAAGAAAACTGTATTCTGAATAAAATCATTACAAAGTTAAAGGGTATTTAGGTAGATGGTTCAGGTCCTAGAACCCTCAATGTAAGGGAAATGACTTCTTTTCTAACAAGTGGAGAACAGACCTTGGAAATTATGTGTTCATTAAAATAAAAAGCACAGATCTAAGAGACTTGAGCTTCCTACCACCATCCCATTTAGTTTTGTATCCTCAGTTCAATTACCCTCCCTGAATCCTAAAATGGGTCAAGGAGGAGACTTGATTGGAGACCAAGCCTCTAGAACACAGTGATGTCTTAGGTATTCTCTTATTGGTTATCTTGCATCTATCTCATTTCTATATAGTGCAACCAAGAAGAGAGTACATCAGGCCTAGAAAACTCAGCTACTTAGTTGCCAGCCCTCCATCTTGACCCCTTTCACCCACAAGGGCTCTGTTCCTTCTCCTGCTAATTAATTCTATACTTCGAGTTCACCTAAACCTTCTGTGGATTTTATTTATCAAGTTCAGGAGATAGGAACCTAAAGAGAAATAGGTTGCAGCTGGCAATTGAATTGTAACACTAGCATGTGTTTGTTTCCAGCTGTGCCATAACACAGACAGGCCTTGCTCACAACAAGCATCATAGCAGAAAGGACTATTATCAATTACACATATAGATAATTAACCTTGGAATCAAAATCAGCACACTTGTTATCCTTCAGGGGGTGGCTGACAAACAGGATATGTTGTTCACTTCTAATATCTTGAAAAAATGTAACTATAGTCACAGATTTTTTTGCATATTTAGCTTATTCAAATATTAAATTAATGATCAAACTCTAAGACTAATACAACCCTAGTAAAAATAAGAACTTAACCAAACATCCATGTTTGTCAGTCTCTGTTAATATCTTCCATACATAGAGGTCCCCTGAATCGAATGTACAGTTCAATCACCTAGAATTCCACAAAAGCAAGTACATAAACTTCTTTAGAAATGTTGATTGTCATGTCTGCTTATTTTATTTTATCCTATAGAATTAAAAATTTATAAAGTATTGTTCTATTTTAAAAAGATGCAAAGATTAAGCTGACCTACCTACAAGTATCAAATAATTATAATCTTTGTGAGATGTTAAGAAACATACTCTCAATAACAACGAAATATACTCATATCAAGTTCACACTCATCATACTCTGATATGTATATGGAAAATATTGTATTACTTTACCTATCTGAAGTTTTATAAAAGTTGATCACAGTCACTGCTATAGAAATTTCTGCTTCCATGATTTCCATTCTGTAAGATTCCTTAAGAAGAGAGACCAGGTGATGACTCTAGGTATCTGGCTGCCTTCATCTAGTGAAATGTTGTTCAATTGTACCCAGGTTATCAGAAATAACATAATTTCTTCCTCATTTAAAGCGTGATATTATTCCACTGCACGTACATACAGTCTCTGCATGGATTCACACTTAAATGGGAACAGACGCCAGTTACAGAACTTGACTATGATGAAGATTTCTATGAACATGGAATTTCAGAAATCTCTTTCACTTAATTTTTTTCAAGTCTTTCAGTCACACACCAAAAAGTAGGATGGTAGGGGTATGTGGGTATTCTCCCTTAGTGTTTTGAAAATCCAGTTTAAAAAAATTTCTCTAATGCTTTTGCTAAATTACATTATATCAATAGGGTACAAGAGTTTCCAGCCTTCATATTCTCAAAAATACTGTTATGTTTTATCTTTAAAATAAGTTATTGTAACAGGTGTGAGAAAATGTCTCTTAATAGTTTTAACTTTTATCTCTCCACCAATTGGAGACATCGAGAAGCTCTTTGTCTGTTATTTCTCTCTGTTTGTTGTCAATGAAAAGTCTATTAAATTCCTTTTCTTATTCATTCATTCATTAATTCACTCATTCATTCATTCATTCACTTATTTATTCATTTGCCAGTTCTGGGGTTTGAGCTCAGTTCCTGGGCACTGTCTCTGATATTTTCTGGCTCAAGGCTAGCACACTACTACTCGAGCCACAGCTCCATCTTGGACTTTGTTTTGAAAAGTTTATTAGTAATAAAATTTTCATGGACTTTCCAGCTTAGGCTGGATTTGAACCACAATTCTCAAATCTTATCCTCCTGAGTAGCGAGGATTACAGGAGAGAGCTTCCAGTGCCTGGCCCCATTCCTATTTTTAAATAACATTGCTTGGTTTTCTGTAATTTTTTTCCGATAGAGAAATTCAGTTTACAACAGGTACACATAGGCCAGTATTTGTTTGGAGGAGGCAACAATGCTTGATAAGAAATGTTCTTACTATCTTGCCCATGTAATTGAAACCCTCTGTATGGTATTTACACAATAAAAAATTGCTAATATCCAAAATGATTAAAAGTCTCCAAAAATGAAACACATATTAACACAGATTGTAATTTAAAAAGGTGCAAATGAGTTGATGACACATTTCTGTAAAGATAATGTGCAAAATGCTTGATAAATACATGAAGAAAAGTACAAGATCCTTAACCATAAAACAATGTAAATGAAAACATAAATGCTATTCCATCTCACCCTTATCAGAATGGCTAACATCAAGCAAACAAACATCAATTATTGCTTGGGAGAATGAAAGAAAAGAGACACTCTACTCCATTGGTGTGAATATGAATTAGTAAAGCCACTGCAGAAATCAGTATCAAAAACTAAAAACGTATTTACCTCATGATCTTTCTTTGCTTCTCCTGGACATAAATCTGAATGAATACAAGTCAGTATTAATTGAGATACTATGACACCTATATAAATAGCAGTGTTATTCGAAGCCCAAGTATGGACTCAACCTAGGTATCTAACTACAAAAAAATGAAAAAAATGGGGGATGGGTAATATGTATAATGAAGATTATCAGCTGTACAGAAGTATGAAATTGTGCCATTTGTAGAAAAATACATAGAATTTGATATGACCTTGTCAAGTAAATATACCAATTGAGAAAGACAAATATTACCTGTCCTCTCTCATGCAGAATCTAGTTTTAGAAAATGAATAAAGTAAGTGTACAATGGGAACCTCCAGAGAAGGGATTACCAGTGAGATGAAGAAAACAATAAGAGTGTGTGAAGAAATATCAATATGATCAAAGTGCTTTATACAACTGGTATATATGATTTTCACTATGCACTATAGGTTATATAATGTTCATTATTCTCATCACTGTGTTTTTCATTCCAGAAACATCTATTCCAGTTTTGCTCTATTGTCAAGACACTTGGTACAATTTAGATCTTGAAGGTGGCAGATGCTATGTGTCTATCTGAACAAAAATAATGTGCCAGACAGGCTGGGAAGGTGGCTCAGTGGTAGAGTGCTTGCCTTGCATGCATGAGGCCCTGGGTTCAATTCCTCAGCACCACATAAGCAGAAAAAAAAAGCTGGAAGTAGTGCTGTGGCTCAAGTGGTAGAGCGCTAGCCTGGAGCTGAAGAGCTGAGGGACAGCGCCCAAGCCCAGCGTTCAGGCCCCACAACTGGACCAAAATAATAATAATAATAATAATAGTAATAATGATAATGTGCCAGACACTGGTATCTCACGCCTGTAACCTTAACTCTTAAGAAGCCTGTGATCTGAGGATTGCAATTCAAAGCTAGCCTAGGGACTGCATTAAGGCCCTGAGTTCAAGCCCGATAATCACCATGTGAAAAAAAAAGAGAAGAAATAAAAATAAAAGAGTAAAGCACAGTGAATATCTGCCTTTGATTCTCTTGGACATTTACAATGTCAGATTTTATGAGCCTTAGCCTCGTAGTGTTAAACTGTTATTATTTCCCTTTCTTTCTTCAGAATGATGGAAGAAAAAGGAGCAGGCAATTTCCTGAACTTTCTCATTTCCTGGTTATTTCATTAGAGTCTGAAGGGAAATAGTGCCAGAAGCAGCAAACCTAAATGCAGAAATTTCTCGGAGACTCTTGGGGAAAAAGTTACCCTGGTCAGTGTCTAGGCAGCAATTGGCCAGAACCTCTTAAAATGTCTTGGGAGTATGAATCATAACAGCTTTCAAGACCTTGCAATGATGCTTAACTAGATATCCTGCCCTTCTGAGATCATTTCTGCAGTTTCAAGCAAAAAGCATGAACTCTTAGTGCTTAAGATGTCTGCTACTATTTTTAAGTATTTCAAAATACTGTTTTGTTTATTCTTATTCAGACTTTATGTAAAATATAATTAATATTTTTCCTGACTAAAGTATTCAGATTCTTCATCCTTATTTTTCCTTGTTTTATTTTGTTTTCTGTCAATTCTGGGGCTTGAGCTCAGAGCCCTGGGTGATGTGCCTGAGTTTTTTCTCAAGGCTAGAGTTCTATTACTTGGACCCAGCTCCTCTGGTGTGTTTTTGGGGTTATTGGAGATAAAGAATCTTATATTCATTCTTGCTCAGCCTGGTTTCAAACCCAGATAGATTCTTCAATCTCAGGATTCTGAGTAGGTAAGGTTAAGGTGTGAGTCACCATCTACTGGCATCTGTTTTTATGATATATTCAAACCTGATATTTTGATGAACATCATTAACTGATATTCATTTCTTTGGAAACACAGGAGAAAGTTCTACTTATCAAGATTTCCAAAGTGTTTTGAGAGAATTATGTGTGGTTATTTTTGAAATCGGCTTTGTAACCTGCTTTGGTTTACTTTAGATTTCCCTGCAGAAGAGTAGCTGGAGAGGCAAGTATCAGAGAGAGAATTCTTCCTGACAGCGATCGACCTGGATCCACACTTAGACCTGATAGTCAGAGAATAATGCAGACCACCTACCTTGGTGGAGAGTCACAGACTCTGTTGATTATACTCTACTTATTATTTTATGTAATTTCAGTCTAAGACATTTTTGTATACAGTAAATAATGATTTTGTTGCTATCAAATGTTTAGCACTTTAACTTTTCACTGGTCATAATTTTAAGCAGGATTTCAATTACTATCTGACGCATTAAAGATGTTTTAAAATTGATTATAATGTTTAGTGTGCCCCATTGCTAGGATTCTATGCATTCCTTCATATTCCCATCAAGGAGCTAAACATTTTCTGCTTGAGTATCTACATAAAGAAGAATTTATCAATTTTCAATTGCCTTCATTATCATAGTAAGTATCATCTGAATCAACCAAGGTAAGATGAAATCATCACGTTGTTACAAAATGAAAATGTAAAATATTGATGAAACTATATATTAACTATACTAAAATATGCTACCTACACCAAAAATATGTTTAAAAAGACAAATAAGACCCCTGTAATCCTAGCTACTCAGGAGGCTGAGATCTGAGGATCATAGTACAAACCAGCCCAGGCAGGAAAGTCCATAAGACTCTTATCTCCAAATAACCACCAGAAAACTCAAAGTAGCGTTATGGCTCAAGTGGACAGCGCTCAGGCCCAGACTTCTGGCCCCACAAGTGGAATAAAAAAAAAGATAAGAAAGTAAGAAGTAAACAAATGCTAGCTACGGATTAGTTTTAAGAAATGGCATATAATAAATACTTTAGACTAGAAACTTTATTTACTAATAGACTGTCATATGTCATTAAAATCATGGTGTGCTCAGCTCATGCTTCTATATTTATATTTCTTCAAGTGGTTCACCTGGTCGTGATGATTTCACTGGTTGTTAAACTCTTCAAGGGTCACAAAAATATAGGAGGAGAGTAACTGTGGGATCAGCCACGTATGAGAATATCATGTTTAACAAGACCTCATAAATTCTTGTTGTATTTCCAAAATATTTACACTATCTGAAAGTAATAAATGATTAAATTCCAGAGAGCTGCGGTTCAAGGCTCTCAGGTCATCAGTTTATTTTACTCTTTTGTATTTCTCCCTTTATGAGTTACAATTATACTAAAACCTTGTTTAAAGATTGCCTAATGTTTCAAATATCATCATTGCAATATTCCTCTATAGATTTTTTTCTCAACACCAAATTAGAAAAAAATATTATTTGTTTCTGTTACAGTAGAATCTTTTCATTTGCATTTCAGATTCCCCCATTAAATTTATACTTATAAGAAACTAAACCACTTAAAATATATTCAAGAGACTTTTCTTATAGTAGAAGACACAGTTTTCACTGTGATTTAATCAGATCAAAATCTTAAAACCTCCCTTAATTTTTCAAATTAATGTTTAAGTAGTTTACATTTTTAAAAATAAGATTGGAAAAATATCTAATATTCCCAATGAACCTATTATAAATTTGTGCATAGTTCTGTATATGAGACATAATTAGAAATGACAATTTCTCCATCAATCAAGCATAAATGGTATCATTCTTTGCCTGTGAATATAGAGATAATATAATTTTGTCATTGTGATGATACAGAGGCTGGTTTTTAAACTCAAATTTATGTTTACTTTCAGATATCAGTGTATGCCCATCATAATTTATGGAAAACCAGAGAAATATTTCAGGATTCATCCTTCTGGGACTTTCCGATGACAAGAACATACAAATGTTTTGCTTTGTGCTCTTCTTATTTTGTTTTGTTGCTCTGCTGGTTGGAAACATCCTGATACTTATTTCAATTTTCTGCAGTCCTCTTTCACAACAGCCAATGTACTATTTCCTCTGCCATCTGTCCTTCATGGATATCTGCTACACGTCTAGCGTTACACCCAGATTGATCGATGGCCTCCTAGAGGGAACCAAAACCATTTCCTATGGTTATTGCATGCTACAAGTCTTCACCATGCACTTCTTTGGATGTATTGAGATCTTTATAATTACAGCCATGGCCTTTGATCGCTATGTGGCCATCTGTAAACCCCTCCATTACATGCTTATCATGAAGAGGGCCAACTGCCATCTGCTGGTCTTTGCTGCCTGGGTTGGTGGGGCTGCCCATTCCTTCCCACAATTGTGTATGACCATCCAGTTGCCTTTCTGTGACTCTGTTGAAATTGATCACTACTTTTGTGACATTTTCCCTTTGCTCAAAATTGCCTGTACTGATACATACATTACTGGGATCCTTGTGGTTGCCAATTCAGGAATTATCACATTAGTGACTTTCATTGTTTTGTCTATATCTTATGCAATTATATTATTCCATTTACGAAATCACTCTGCAGAAGGAAGGCGCAAAGCCCTCTCTACCTGTGGCTCTCATATCACTGTGGTGATCTTATTTTTTGGTCCTGCAATCTCTTCCTACCTTAGACCTCCTGTCACTTTCCCTGAGGATAAAGTGATGGCACTATTTTACACAATCATTGCTCCTATGTTCAATCCTTTAATCTACACCCTGAGAAACACGGAGATGAAAAATGCCATGCGAAAAATTTGGTGTCCCGCTCTATTCTCAATGCAAGCCAAAGGTTAATGGAGAGAAATTTATTAATTAGGCAGCTCATAGAAGAACAAATGCTAGGTGAGAAATAATATCTAGAATCTCTTTCCTTATCTTTCACATTTTACTCTCTTTAATGAAACATATGATAGCACACTAACCAGTCAGTTTAAACACACAGCTTGTCAAACTATACTACTATAACAAAAAAGTCTGTTATTTAGGCTGTTCACATAGTGAATAGCATTCTTCTACATAAAATAAATGTAAGCCTCTTACAAACCACTATTTCAGATTTAAGTGCAATTCCCCTAAAATTGCCACTGAAATATAAAATGTGTTCTCCTAACTTTCATTCCTAAAGTTAGTAAGGAAATCAATAGAAGGTCCAAGGTCCTCTAGTACAGTAGACAAAAAAATAGAAAGAAAGAATTTTACGTACCCTACAAAGAAACTAATCAACCAACTAACTTCATTACAATAGTACAAAGACATCATGAGACCATTTTTAATGTTCTCAGTCTGAAGCAACCAGGAGATCTTTCATTATTTAAAAGCAAATATTCTTTTATATATTGTAAATATATTGCAATTTAATGCTAACAAGCAAGGCATGAAAAATCACAGAAGAAAATTGCACATATCTTCCTTAGTGAAAGAAACTGATATGAAAGTGTTTTGGATTCTCTGTAAAAAGTTTCTGTATTCCCCATTAAAGTTTATTATCAATTCAAAATTGCTCTAAAGATAGAATTCTTCTATTATGATGAACACAGAAGATAAACAAACAATCCTACATCTCTAAAAGCATATATTCTTGAGAGATTTTTCTAGTAAAACCAGAGGGTTTTACTTTGTGGGATAATGTCAAAATAAGAATTTTTAGTCTACTATGGTAGAAAGGGATAGATTGGCAAGAGATAAACAGATCCTCACTCAAAAACAAATTAAAATTAGCAAGGCTGGGGTACTAAGACAAAAGATTATAGCTGGGAAGGTGGCTCAGTGGTAGAGTGCTTGCCTTGCAAGCCGGAGGCCCTGGGTTCGGTTCCTCAGCATCACATAAGCAAAAAGAAAAAAGCCGGAAGTGGCACTGTGGTTTGAGTGGTAGAGTGCTAGCCTTGAGCTGAAGAGCTGAGGGACAGCGCCCAGGCCCAGAGTTTAAGCCCCACGACCGGACCCCAAAAAAAAAAAAGTTTATAGCATTAACTAGCAGCTTTGAGAGTCCAGGTTCAATTCCAAGTGTCACAGAAAGACAGATGGGTAGAAGGAAGGAAGGAAGGAAGCAAGCAAGCAAGCAAGAAAGAAAGAAGCGAAAAAGTAGAAGAGAAGAGGAAAAGAGGAAAGAAAGAAGAGGGAGTGAGAAAGGAAACAAAATACAAAAAAGAAAATGGGAAGAAACAGAAAATGATTAAACTCAACATAACCTTAAGAAGGTATGCAAATTTGGACAGCTACTATTTAAATCCATATGCAATTTCCTGTAACAACTAAAAATAGAAATCTTGTATGCTCCAGCTATACCACCTCTGAGTATAAACCAAATAAGTGAATGAATGAATATATAAATAAATAATTCACATTTGTATAGATATCATCTGTATAGCTATGCTCACTATGGCATTATTCATTATAGATAACTTGCGAAATCAGCCTAGGTCAAATTGATAGATAAATGGATAAAGAAAATGTGTTGTGTATAAACAATGAAGTTTGCTTATCCATGAAGAAGTGCATTAAGATCATTAGGAGTGGCAGGGTGGTAGAGCTCCTGTGTAAAAACCATAAGTCCCTAAGCTTTATCTCCAGTTATACAGAAACAAAATAAAAATTACTTTGTTTGCTAGAAAGGAGAAAATTTTGAGACATCTTGCAGAAGTAACCTAGCATGGCTTGGCATAAAAGCAAGTGCAAAGTTCAGAAAGAAATGTATACTTCCATAGAAAACTGATTCTCAGTACAGGTACAAGAAAACATTCTGTGGAGGTAGAACAGATTATCAGGTCTCTGAGGGAGAGAAACTAAAGTCAGATATACAAATAAGACATAGGCCCATGGATGGAAATTTCATAGAAAATCTAGACCTACAAAACTAAAAATCAACTATATGACCTGATTGTGAAACAAATGGGCCAATGTCATTCTTTCTATGGAAGCATAGAACTCCATTGTGTACATATACCACATTTTCTTGATCCATTCACCTACTGAGGGGCATCTGGGTTGGTTCCATATCTTAGCTATGGTAAATAATGCCACAATAAACATAGTTGTGCTGGTAGCTTTGGTAATGTCTTGTTTGTGATCATTTAGGTAAATGCCCAAAAGTGGGATTGCTGGGTCATAGGGGAGCTCTATGTGGAGTCTCTTGAGAAACCTCCATACTGCTTTCCAAAGTGGTTGAACAAGTTTACACTCTCACCAACAATGCAATAAGGTTTCCTTCTGTCCGCATCCCCTCCAGCATCTGTTGTTATTAGAGTTCTTGATTATAGCCATTCTAACTGGGTCTCTTTCAATTTCATTAAAGAGTTGGAGGAGTATTGGAGGAGTATTGGTGTGAGCTCTGCTTTGAAGGCCTTGTAGAATTCTGCTATGAATTATCTGGTCCTGGGCTTTTCTTAGATGGGAGGTCTCTTATTGCTGTTTCTACTTGAATGCTTGATATGGGTCTGTTAAGACGGTAACAGCTAGGCTCAAAACTACTAAGGAATGAAAAATATGAGACATAATTATAATGAAGTTTATCAGCTGTACAGAAGGATTAAATTGTCCTGTATGTAGGAAACAAAGATGTAATTTAATATGATCTTGTCAAGTAAACATAAAATTTAAGACCAATATTATCTTTCTCTCTCCTATGCACAGTGTATTTTTAGAAAATGAATAAAAGGCATGTAAAATGGAGACTTCTATAGATGGGATTTGAGATGGAGAAAGCAATAAGAAAGTGTGAAGACATATTAATATGATCCAAGTATTTTATACACATGGTTTATATGATTTCCACGATGTAGTGTAAGGATATATGATGTTTATCATTCTCTGATTTCTCCTCCTTATCATTCCACAACCAGCTACTCCAGTTTTGCTCTACTATCAAGGCATTTAATACAATTTAGATCTTGAAGGTGACAGATGCTATGTATCTGTTTACATGCTGGTAAAAATATAATGCACAGTGATTATCTGCCCTGGATTCTACCGGAAACTTACCATGTTAGATTTTATGAGCCTTAGCCTAGTAGTTTGAACTGCATGATTTCCCTCTCTTTCATCAGAATGATGGAAGAACAAGGAGCAGGCAGGTTCCTGAATTGCATTATCTGGTTATTTCATTATAGCCTGAAGGGAAATGGCACCAGAGGCAAGCATCCCAAATGCAAAAAGTGTAATTTCTCAGGAAATTTCCACGGTCAATGTCTAGACAGCATTTGGCAGGAAGCTCTTAAAATGTCTTGGGAATATGAATGATTACAGTTTTCAAAACCTTGCAATGATACTTAACTCAATCTCCTCCCCTTTTCAGATCCATTTCTGCAGTAACAAGCAAACAGCATTAACTCTTAGTGCTTAAAAATGCCTGATAGTATTTTAACTTATGTCAAAATATTGCTTTGTTTCTTTCTTCTTATTCTGACTTCATGTAAACCTATAATTAATATTTTTCCTAATTAAGGTATTCAAACTCTTCCCCATTGTTTTCTTTTTCTTTTATTTTGTGTCAATCCTGAGGCTTGAACTCGGGGCCTAGGTGACGTCCATGAGATTTTTCTCAAAACTACAGTTCTACTACTTGAGCCCAGCTCTGCTTCTGGATTTTTTGGGGTGTTAACTCGGAATAAAGAGTCTCATAGTCATGCCTGCTCAGCCTGGCTTCAAACCCAGATAGATCCTCCAGTCTTAGCCTTCTGAGTAGGTAAGATTACGGCTCCCAGCATTTGTTTTTATGATTTATTCAATACCCGACACTTTTGATGAACATCATTAACTGATGGTCACTTCCTTTGTAAAAGTCTAGAAAGTTCATTATGTCAAGTTTTCCAACTTATTTTGAGAGAATGAGTGTGGTTGTTTTCGAAAATATGCTTTGCAATCCTCAGTGCTTTATTTTAGACTTCCCCACAGAAGAGTAACTGGAAAAGCAAGTATCAGAAGGAGAATCCTTCTTGAGAAAGACTGGGTCGACCCAGATTCACACTCAGACTTGATAGTCAGAGAATGGCACAGACCATCTGCATTTGTTGAGAGTAAAGACTGTATAGATTATACACTACTTACATTTTATATAATTTCATTCCAAGGCAATTTTATGTGTAGTAAAGGATAATTTTGTAGCTATAAAATGCTTTAGCAGTTTTACTTTTCATTGGGCATAATTTTAAGCAAACTTTCAGTTAAGATCTGAAGCATTAAAGGTATTTTTAAATTGGATATGATTTTCATTGTGCCCCATTTCTAGGCTTCTATATATTCTTTCATATTCCCATTAAGGAACTAAACATTTTCTGCTTGAGAGCATCTCCAAAAAGCAGTATTGATCAATTACCTCCATCTTCGTAATGAGTTTCATTTGTATCAATTGAGGTAAGATGAAATCACATTACATTGTTATAAAGAGAAAATGTAAAATGCTGATGAAACTATACATTAAATATAGTAAAATATACTACCCACACCAAAATACATTTTAAAAAGACAAATAAGTAAAAAGTAAACAAATGATGGCTACAGATTACTTTTAAGAAATGCCATATAGTAAATATTCTATTACTAGAATTTAAATTTTGTCTACAAGTAGACTGTCATATGTCATTAAATCATAGTGTGCTCTGCTTATCCATTTCTCAATGTTTACCTTATGCATGAATATTTTACTGGTTGTGAAAGTCTTCAAGGGTCACAAAAATACAGGACGAGAGTAACTGTGGAATCCACCAAGTATGAGAATGTCGTGTTTCACAAGACCACATAAATCCTTGTTGTTCTTTCCAAAATAGTTATAACATCTGGACATAATAGATGAGGAAAATTACAGACAGTTGTGGCTCAAGGTGCTCAGGTGATCAATTTATTTTACTCTTTTATAATTCTGTCATAATGACTTACTACTCTACTATAATATAGTTTAGATACTGTCTAATGTTTCAAATGTCATTATTGAAATAGTCCTCTATAGAAATTTTCTCAACACAAAATGACACAAGAAAATATTATTTGTTTTCATTATATTAATATCTCATCATTTGAGTGTCAGATTCTCCCACTGACTTTATGCTTACAGGAAACTACACCACTTAGAATATATTCAAGAGATTTTCCTTCTCTTAGGACTCAAAGACTTTACTGTGATTTAATCAGATTGAAGGTCTTCATACCTTATTTTTTCAAATTAAGGTTTAAGTAGATAACATTGTTAAAAGTAAGGCTGAAAAATATCTAATAGTCCTAATGAACCTATTATAAATTTGGGCACAGTTATGTGCATAAGATGAGGCATAAGCAGAAATGGCAACTTCTTCATCAGGCAAACATAAATGTTATCATTCTTTGCCCTTGAATATAAAGATAATATAATTTTGTCATTGTGATGATACAGAGGATAGTTATTAAATTCAAAATTACATTTACTTTCAGATATCAGTGTACACCCATCATAATTTATGGAAAACCAGAGAAATATTTCAGGATTCATCCTTCTGGGACTTTCCGATGACAAGAACATACAAATGTTTTGCTTTGTGCTCTTCTTATTTTGTTTTGTTGCTCTGCTGGTTGGAAACATCCTGATACTTATTTCAATTTTCTGTAGCCCTCTTTCACAACAACCAATGTACTATTTCCTTTGCCATCTGTCCTTCATGGATATCTGCTACACGTCTAGTGTTACACCCAAATTGATTGATGGCCTCCTAGAGGGAACTAAAACCATTTCCTATGTTTATTGCATGCTACAAGTCTTCACCATGCACTTCTTTGGATGTATTGAGATCTTTATAATTACAGCCATGGCCTTTGATCGCTATGTGGCCATCTGCAAACCCCTCCATTACCTGCTCATCATGAACAGGACCAAATGCCATCTGCTGGTCTTTGCTGCCTGGGTTGGTGGGGCTGCCCATTCCTTCCCACAATTGTGTATGACCATCCAGTTGCCTTTTTGTGACTCCGTTGAGATTGATCACTACTTTTGTGACATTTTCCCTTTGCTCAAAATTGCCTGTACTGATACATACATTACTGGGATCCTTGTGGTTGCCAATTCAGGAATTATCACATTAGTGACTTTCATTGTTTTGTCTATATCTTATGCAATTATATTATTCCATTTACGAAATCACTCTGCAGAAGGAAGGCGCAAAGCCCTCTCTACCTGTGGCTCTCATATCACTGTGGTGATCTTATTTTTTGGTCCTGCAATCTCTTCCTACCTTAGACCTCCTGTCACTTTCCCTGAGGATAAAGTGATGGCACTATTTTACACAATCATTGCTCCTATGTTCAATCCTTTAATCTACACCCTGAGAAATACAGAGATGAAAAGTGCCATGCGAAAAGTTTGGTGTCCTGCTCTATTCTCAAAGCAAGCCGAAGGCTAGAGAATAGAAAATTTATTAATTAGGCAGCTCATAGAAGAAGAATGAACAATATGTGAGAAATAATAGCTAGGAGCTCCTTCCCCTACTTTCATATTTTACTCTTTAATGAAATATATGACAGAACAAAAATTAGTCACTTTAAAGACGCAGCTTGTTAAATTATAATATAACAACAAAAATCTCTGTTATGAAGTCAATCTTGCTTAATGTCACCTGATTTCACAGTGAAAGAACATAAGGACTAGAAAAAAAAAGATTTGAAGGTCAGTCAATAGCGGAGAATACTGAAAACAGCAACTTTACAACCACCATTTCAAATGTAAGTGCAATTCCCCTAAAATTGCCACTGAAATATAAAATATGGTTTCCTAACTCTCAATCCTAAAGTTAGTAAGTAAATGGATAGACACTCCAAGGTCCTCTGCTACAATGAACAAAAAAATGACAAAGAAAGGATTTTATACATCCTATAAAGGAACCAATCAACTAATTGCATTATGATAGTACAAAGACATTGTAAAATCATTTTTTTTTGGTCGATCATGGGGCTTGAACTGCTTGATCTCTAGGCCTGGGTGCTGTCCCTGAGCTTTTCAGCTCAAAACTAGTGTTCTATCACTTGAGCCACAGCTCCACTTCCAGTTTTCTGGTTGTTTATTGGAGATAAGAGTTGCACAGACTTTTGTGCCTAGGCTGGCTTTGAACTGTGATTCTCAGATTTCAGCCTCCTGAGTTGCTAGGATTACAGGCCTGAGCCTGTAATCACAGTGCCCAGCTGTGAAATCATTTCTAATTATCTCAGTCTGAAGCAACCAGGATATCTTCCATTATTTGAAATAAAACAGTCCTTTATATTTAGTCAATGGATTGCAATTTAATGTTAATTTAATTTAATGTAATTTAATGTCATGAAAAATCATGGAAGACAATTGCATATATCTTCTCGTGTCTTCATTGGATTGTTTGTATAAAAATCTCTATTCCCATTAAATTTGGTTGCCAATTCAAAATTGCTCAAAAAATAGAATTTTCCCAGTATGATGAACACAGAAGATAAGCCAATAATCCTACGTTTATGAAAGGAAATATTTCTGAGAGATTTTCTAGTTAAACCAGAAGGTTTTATCCTCTGTGGGGTAATGTCAAAATATGGATTTTTAGCCTATTGTGGTAAGGACTGGGTAGTTTGGCAAGAGATAAACAGATCCTCAGTCAAAAACAAAATAAAATCAGCAAGGCTGGGATAATAACAGAAAAGATTACAGCATTAGCCTAGCAGGTATGAGAGTCCAGGATCAATTCCAAGTATCACAAAATGACAGAAAGAAAGACAGACAGAAAGAAAGAAAGGAGGAAAGAAAGAATTGAGAGGAAGAAAGAGAAACAAAACAAAAAGCAAAAGAAGTAAAGAGAAATTCTTTTTTTTACTTTTCAGGTGAAGCTTGTTTCATCTTTATTTTTTTCTTAATATATATGTTTATTGTAAAGAAATTGTACAGAGGGGTTACAATTACATGAGCAAGGTTAATGAGTCCATTTTCTATTGAGCATGGTTACACCCTCATTTATTTTTCCCCTACCATCCCTTTCCTACCCACCTCCCCAACTCCTCCCTCCCCTCTTCCACCACCCCCACCAGCAAAGTTGTAAAGTTAGTTTGCAACATAGTGTCTTTTTTTTCATCAAAATTGATTTTAATGTAATACAGTATTTAAACAGAATTGAGGAAAAATCAACATAGATTCTTGTATATCTCATTGTTACAATGAGTTATCCTGTATCCTTATTTCAGTATTTTGTTATTTCCCTTCCCCTCCCTAAATTAGAAAAAATGTATATACAAAATACAGGATACCAGAATCAAATACATTACAACAGGTGTTGTACCATGGGAGAAGAACATTCAAAGAAACAAAAAAATCACATAGTACATTATAAGTACGTTAAAAAAAATAAATAATAAATATAAAATCTCTTGTGTCTCTATCTTGGGGTTCATTTCACTTAACATCAGGTTATATGGTCATATGTACATAGCTTTTGACCTCTTCTGCTTGTCGTAGACATATACTAGTTATTGCAGATAAGGGAAGCATGGAACCTATGTTTTTTTGAGTCTGGCTTACTTTATTTAATATAATTTTTTCCAAGTCTTTCTATTTCCTGACAAATGAGGCAATGTCATTCTTTCTGATGGAGGCATAGAATTCTGTTGTGTGTGTGTGTGTATGTGTGTGTGTGTGTGTGTGTGTGTACACGCACGCTCATGCCACATTTTCTTGATCCATTCATCTATGAAGGGCATCTGGGTTGGTACCATATCTTAGCTATGGTGAATAATGCTGCAATAAACATAGTTGTGCTGGTAGCTTTAGTATGGCCTTGTTTGTGATCATTTGGGTAAATGCCTAAAAGTAGGATTTCTGGGTCATAGGAAAGTTCTATGTGTAGTCTATTGGGCAATCTCCATACTGCTTTCCAAATTGGTTGAACAAGTTTACACTCCCACCAACAATGCAGTAGGGTTCCCTTCTGGCCACATCCCCTCCAGCATCTGTTTTTATTGGACTTCTTGATTATAGCCATTTTAACTGGGGTGAGGTGGAATCTCCATGTTGTTTTGATTTGCATTTCTTTTATGGCCAGGGAAGTTCAGCATTTCTTCTTGTGTCTATTGGCTATTCTCATTTCCTCTTCCAAGAAGTCTCTCTTTAGCCCACTTATTAAGCGGGTGGTTGTTTCTTTAAAGATTTGTTGTTGGGTGATTTAATTTTTTGTGTTCTAAGTATATTTTAGATATGAGACCCTTGTCCATTGTATGGCTAGTGAAGATCTTCTCCCAATCCGTATACTTTCTATTGTTCTTGCTAGCTATGTCCTTTGCCATACAGAAGCTCTGCAGTTTCATGCAATCCCATTTGTGCAACAAAGAAAGAGAAAATTATTAAACTCATCATAAATTTAGGAAGTTATGCAAATTAGAATGGATACTATCTAAATCAGCATGGAAGTTCCCTTAACAACTAAAAATGGAAATATATGATCCACCTATACCACTTCTGAGTATATATCAAATGAATGAATGAATGAATAAAACCCACACATTTGTATAGATATTACTTGTATACCATATTCACTGTGGCATTATTTATTATAGCTACATTGTGAAACCAGCCTAGATCAAACCAATAAAGGAGTGGATAAAGAAAATATGGTATGTGTAAACAATGGTGTTTTTCTTAGCCATGAAGGAGGATAGAGTTAGAACTGGCAATGTGGCTCAAGTGGTAAAGTTTCAGCATAACAATCATGAGTCCCTCAGTTCAACAAGAAATGTACTCACAACATCATTTATATAACTGTAACCTCTCTGTACATCACCTTGACAATGAAAAGTAAAGCCATGAGAACTATGGGCTGGAAAGGTATGGGGAGTTGGGGACATATGAATGAGCTTTGGGCGAATACATATGATCAATTAGCCCATCAGTGTATGGATATAGAGGAGGGAATGCCATTAGTATGTGCAGTCAATATTTGTGAAGTACAATTTTCCTCAGTGTTAACACCACATATCATCATTCCCACTTCTAAGTACTGATTTTCTTCAGGGCTCTCTTGTTAATAAAATTAACTATGCAATGATGCCGCACTGGACATGAACAAGATGATAGCTTAGGGCTCATCACATATGCTCTTCAGAAATGTCAATTTAAGAATGGCCCTATTTACAAAACCTTTCACACAAGTGTTATTTGTGCCAGATAACATCTGACAGTACACGAGTGTCACACAGGAAGAAGCAAGATGTAGTGACAGATGTGGGAAGGATGATAGTCCTTATATCTCTCTTCTGCATCTGACCACTTCTATAATACAGGTTCTAAAATATTGTTATTATTTTTAAAATAATGTGAAGATTAAGCTCACCTACTTGAAAATATCAAATATTCTCAATGTTTGTGAGAACATATATGTAGCATACTCTCTTCATTGATGTATTCTTGGATGAAAATATATGTCAGTTACAAAACTTGACATGATGATCATTTCTATGAACATGAAAGTTCAGGAATCTGTTTCACAGACTTTTGTTTTTCAAGTCATTTAGTCACATACCAAATTATAGGACTGTAGGGCCATGTGGTACTTCTTTTTTAGTGTTTGAAAATCCAGCTTAAAATCTTCCATAACAGTTTTGCTAAATTATACTATATCAATAGGGTACAAGATTTTCTTCCCTTCACGTTTTCAACCCCATCGTTATCCTTTATCTTTATGACAGTAGTTATGACAGAAATGAGAAAAGATCACATTATAGTTTTGATCTTTATATCTCCACCAATTAGAGACATTGAGAATTTGTCTGTTATCACCTATATTTGTTGTCAAAGAAAAGTATCCTTATTTATCTATTTATTTATTAATTAATTCATTCATTCAATCATTCATTCACTTATTTATTCATTTATTACCAGTTCCGTGGCTTGAGTTCAGGGTTTGAGCACTGTCCTTAATCTTGTTTTGCTTGCCCTACCACTTGACCCACAGCTCCACTCTGAGCTTTTTTCAAAGTAGTTTATTAGTGATAAGAGTTTCATGGACTTTCCAGCCTGGCTTGCCTTTGAACCAGAATCCTCGAATCATAGCCTCCTGAGTGGCTAGTATTACAGGAGAGAGTCACCAGTGTCTGCCCCATTTCCTTTTTTTTTAAATAACATTGCTTGGTTTACTGTTTTTTTTTTAACCTATGAAGCTATATAATTTACAATAGCTACACCTTTATCAGTACTTTTAAAAAAAGTACTAATATCCAAAATGAATAAATAGCTCCAAAAATTAAACACATACTAACAGAGATTGTAATTAAGAAACGTGAAAAAGAGTTGAAGATACATTTCTGTAAAGATAAAGTAGAAAGGGCTTAATAAATACATGAAGAATATGCAATCCTTTAACACAAATCAATGAAAACAAACCATCAATGAACTTGCATCTTGCCCCAATCAGAATGACTATTATCAAGCAAACAAACAACAATCAATGCTAGGAAAATGAAAGATCAGAGACCCTCATACTCTATTGGTGTGAATACAAATTAGTGAAGACATTGAAGAGAACAGATTTACCTCATGATCTTGTTTTACTACTCCTGAAAAAAAATAAGTTGGTATTATTTGAAGTACGTTGACACCCACATAAAAAGCAGTATTGTTTACAGGAGCCAAAGTATAGAATCAGCCTGGGTACACAATTACCAAAGAATGAAAAAAGGAGAGGGGAGCATATGTGTAACGATTATTATCAGCTGTACAGAAGGATTAAATAGTTCCATACGTAGGAAACATTTGCTGTGACCTTGCCAAGTAAATATACAACTTGACAAAGACAAATATTACCTTCCTCTCTCATATGCAGAATATAGCCTTTAGAAAATGAATAAAAGGAGTGAAAAACAGAGACTTCCATAGATAGCATTACCAGTGAGATGGAGAAAACAATAAGAAAGTGTGAAGACATATTAATATGATCAAAGTACTTTATACACATGGTGTATATATGATTTCAACTATGCAGTGTAAGGGTATATGATGTTCAACATTCTGTGTTTCTCCTCCTTGTTTATCATTCCGCAACCATCAACTCCAGGTTTGCTCTGCTATCAAGACACTTGGTACAATTTATTTAGATATTGGAGGTGATAGATGCTAAGTATCTGTCTACATGTTTGTTTAAAAGTAATACACAGCTAATATGTACCTTTGATTCTCTTGGTCATTTACCATATCAGATTTATGAGACTTAGTCTAGTAGTTTTAAACTGCATTATTTCCTTCTCTTTTTTTCAGAATTATGGAAGAACAAGGAGCAGGCAGTTTCCTGAATTGCACTATCTGGTTATCTCAATAGAACCTGAAGAGTAATGGTGCCAGAAGCAGGCAAACCCAAATGTAGAAAGTATAGTTTCTCAGAGACTCTTGGGGAAGTTTCCACTGTCAGTGTCAAGGCAGCATTTGGCCAGAGTTTCTTAAAAATGCCTTGGGAATATGAATCGTTGCAGCTTTCCAAACCTTGCAATGATACTTAAGTAGGTAGCCTCCCCTCTTCAGTACCATTTCTACAATAAGAAGCAAAAAGCATCAATTGCTAAGGCTTAAAATGTCTGCTACTATTTTTATGTATTTCAAAATACTGGCTTGTTTCTCCTTATTCTGACTTTCTGTGAAGTTATACTTAACTGTTTTTTCCCAATTAAGGTATTCAAACTCTTCATCATATTTTCTTGTTTTATTTTTGTTTTGTGTCAAATCTGGGGTTCAACTCAGGGGCCTGGGTGATGTCCATGATTTTTTTTTATCAAAACTACAGTTCTACTACTTGAGCTCTGCTCTGCTTCTGGCCTTTTGGAGGTTAATTGGAGAAGAGTCTCACAATCATTCCTGCTCAGCCTGGCTTCAAACCCAGATAGATCCTCCAGTCTCATTCTTCTTAGTAGCTAAGAATACAGTCCCCAAGTTTTTTTTTTATGATTTATTCAATGCCTGACACTTAGTGAGCATCAGTAACTGATGGTCACTTCTTATGAAAAACTGTAGATAGTTTGACATATCAAAATTTCCAATGTATTTGGAGAGGATTGCTTTAGTTGTTTTTGAAAATCTGATTTGCAACCCTCAGTGCTTTATTTTAGATTTCCCTATGGAAGTATAAGAGGAAAGGCAAAATATCAGAGGAAGGATTCTTCCTGACAAAGCCTGGATGTATCTAGTTCCTCACTCAGGCCTGATAGAAAATTACATGGACCATCTGCATTTGTGGAGAGTCACAAAGCATGTTGATTATACTTGACTTCTATATTATACAATTTCATTCTAAGGCATTTTTATGTGGAGAAAGGAATCATTTTGATGCTATAAAAGGCTGTAGCACTTACTTTTCTTTGGACATAATTTTAGGCAGGATTTCAGTTAATAACTGAAGCATAGAGGTGTTTTTAAATTGGATATGATTTTCATTGTGCCCCATTGCCAGCCTTCTATACATTCCTTCATATTCCCATCAAGGAACTGAACACTTTCTGCTTGAGAGTGTCTGCATAAGGAAGAATTGATCGATTTTCAATTACCTTCATCATCGTAATAAGTTTTATCTGAATCAACAAAGGTAAGATGAAATCATGTCACATTCTGTTAAAATAAGGAAATGTAAAATATGGATGAAAATATACATTAATTACACTAAATACATAAAATATATGGTTACATTTTAAAAAGGTAAACAAGTAAAAAGTAAACAAATGCCAGCTAAAGATTACATTTAATGGTGTTGTTTTTATTTTTTATTTTTTTTATTTTTTTTGTCGGTTGGCCAGGGCACTGTCCCTCAGCTCAAGGCTCAAGGCTAGTGTTCTAGCACTTGAGCCATAGCACCACTTCTGGATTTTTCCGCTTACGTGGTGCTGAAGAATCGAACCCAGGGCCTCATGCATTCAAGGCAAGCACTCTACCACTGAGCCATCTTCCCAGCCCAATGGTGGTGTTTTTAATGTATGTTTTTCCCGCATGGTATAACCCTTCTTGTCACTGTATTTGATTCTGGTGCCCTGCATCCTGTATATACATTTTCTAATTTTGGGAGAAGAAGGGACATAACAAAATAAGAAATAAGGATACAGGTTCACCCATTTAAACAATGAGACATATGAGATACTATGTTGAAAATGAACTTTGCAGCTTGGAGAGGGGGTGGTTAAGGGGGGGGAGAGGAGAGATGGTAGGGTAAAAATAAAGGAGGAGGTAACAATGCTAGATAGGAAATGTACTCATTATCTTACTTGTGTAACTGTAACCCCTCTGTACAGTATCTTTTCAATAAAAAAAATTAAAAATGAAGTAGTCTACAAATAAAAAGTTAATCACTAGATTTTAAACTTTACTAATAGACTGTCACATGTCATTTAAATCATTGTGTGCTCATGCTTATATATTTCTTCCACTGGTTCACCTGGTCGTGATGATTTCACTGGTTGTTAAACTCTTCAAGGGTCACAAAAATACAGGAGAATAAGTATAGAATCCACCAAATAGAAGAATGTCCTGCTTCACAAGATCACATAATTTCTTGTCTTTCCAAAATATTTACACTATCTGAAAGTAACAGATGAGGAAAATTCCAGAGCTGATGCAAGGCTCTCAGGCGATCAGTTTATTTTACTCTTTCCTATTTCTCTTTATCTGAGTTACCACTGTACTAAAATCTTGTTTAGCAATTGTCTAATGTTTCAAATGTTACCACATTCTTCTATAAAATTTCCCAACACCAAATTAACAAGAAAATATTTTTTGTTTTCATTAGAATAAAATCTCTTCACTTGAGTTTCGATGTCCCCACTAAATTCACAGTAACAGGAAAACTACATCACTTAGAATATACTTGAGACATTTTTCTTATCTTAGGAGACCCAGTCATTACTGTGATTTAATCATATCCAAGGTCCCAATATTTCCTTTATTTTTCAAATTAAGATAAAAGTATGTTACATTATTAAAGACTGAATAAATACCTAATAGTCCCAATTAAAATATAATAAATATGTTCAAATTATTTGTATGAGATATAATCAGAAATGGCAATGTCTCCATCAGTCAAACATAATTGTTATCATTCCATAGCTGTTAATTTAAACTTAACATAGTTTTGTTATCGTGATGTTCCAGTAGGCAATTTGCAAACTCAAATTTACTTTTGCTTTCAGTACCCAACATAATTACATGGAAAACCAGAGAAA